>NC_143585.1:115356550-115716976 GCF_048544385.1 Mastigoproctus giganteus
TTACAGACAGTATACCGATGTCTCATGGCTTACATAAATCAACATGCCTAATCTAAATCAATCTAATTCTTTTCAATTAACTAAAGTTCATCATAAACCTTGCATGACTGGTTCCTAGAATACAGTATTATTTTAGGAAATTTATTCTAATAATTAACCTTCTGAAGTTTGGCTATTGTTGCAGAGCATCATGCTTATATTATAGGCTATATTATTTTTTTCTAGATTCTTGTATTATCAGAAATTTTATACATTAAGCTTGAAATACCTACACCAATACACACCCTTTGCAGTATTGAACATGCACATATATTCCTTACCAACTTGCAAGAATTCTCTACATACAACAGCCATGGCATTTTTATAATGACTTGGCATATTATCTACTACTATATACTCCAGCCATATTTACCCAAATGTAAGAAACAATTTTTAAGTAACAAAAAAAAAAAAAAAAAAAAAATTCATTCTCTAATAATTATTTAAATGTGTAAATAGTCATATCAGCAAATCAGTTTGAATGCAATGTGTTATCGTCGGCAAACCTATGGATAGGATTTCCCGTCAATGGAAGAAGGTGATTAATATATACAAGAGGAAAAGAACTGAAATAACAAAAAACATATATACAGTAGACTCCCAGTTAACAGGGAGGTCAGGAAATTAATTTCCCCGGATAATTTGCAAAATAAGCAAAACACGTTGGGATTATGAACAACATGCATTTAATATAAATATTCTATTATTTATTGAAAAAGGAAAATAAAGAAGTTTGTTTCTATCTGCATTACAACCACAACTCAAGTGTGCCCACCTGCACTGATGAATATGTACCTGTTTGTATGCATACATCCCTAAGGATTCAAGGAATCCCTAAGGAACAAGATTGTACAGTAAACTCCCACTGGTGGATTAAGGATTTAATCCACCAGCGGGAGTCTACTGTACAATCTACAAATCCTGATCTCACTGTCTACAAATCCTGAAGGGATAGTGGGAAGCTTCCTCCTGACACTTAACAGAATTATGCAGCACATAATGGTTGCACATGAACCATTGCTGATCTAGCATGAGGTTATTTATCCATGCCCAACATGCAGAAAAGCCTGCATAAAAACTACAGTAATTCCCCGAAGTTACGCGATAGGTGGGTCCGACGAAAATTGCTTAAGTCGAATTCGTGTAAGTCTGGGTACAATTTTGCATATAAATTTTGTTTAATGGGACCAAGGACTAACAAAACACTAGTTTAGAAAAAAAATATTTAATAAAATTGCAATTCTTTATACATATTAATACAAAATATGTATTAAAAAAAAATAAAGTTACTTCGATGTCGATGGCTTCATAAAATCTAACAAATTCGTCTGACGACACAGCACCTTTTTTTTTCACGCAGATTTTCTTCGTAGCAAGCTAATAATTTTTTATTCCTTGCTTTGTAGCTATAACACGTTCTTCGTTGGAGCCTATGTTTTCTAAAATTTTTAAGCCCATTTCAATTGAGCTGAGACCTTCTGTCAAGCTTGCAATTGTCATGTGCTTTTCTGGTGGAACTGGGTCTGAGTGTCGGATACTTCAGTGACGTTTTGGTCACGCATCTCTATGAGCTCATTCATTGTCAACTCCTGACTATGTGAATCCAACAGCTCGTTGACATCATCACCATTGACTTCCAAATCTAATTGCCTGGCAAGATTAACAACTTCTTCTATCACGTGAGCAACATGATCAGGCGTTGTTTTCGTCTCATTTTTGAAAAAAAAAAAGGACAAAGTTTCTTCCAGACACCATTCAATGTTTTTTTGTGAATTTCATCCCAAGATTCTTCAATGATTCTTACGGCATCTAAAACATTGAATTGTTTCCAAAAGTCTTTAACAGATATCTCAGTATTTTGTCTCATAGCTTCATTCAGAAGTGCAAATGAACACCTCGTGTAGTAGGCCTTGAATGTTTTGATGACTCCCTGGTCCATCGTTTGAAGCAAGCTGGTTGTGTTTGGAGGCAAAAACACAACTTTCACACGTGGGTTGAAATTAATTAGGGTGGCAGGAGGGTGACCGGGTGCATTGTCAATAAGAAGCATCACTTTAAATGGAATCTGTTTAGACTTTCGACTTCGGGTATGAAGTGGTGACCAAACCAGTCCTCAAAAACGGAAGCTGTCACCCAAGCTTTATGATTTGACTTCCAAATCACTGGTAAGCTAATTTTAGATATATTTTTTAAAAAACTCTTGGGTTTTCTGAGCAATATATTAAGAGAGGTTTTAACTTGTAGTCACCAGCTGCATTCCCGCCAACCATCACTGTCAATTGGTCTTTGGAAACCTTAAAGCCTGGAAAGTTTTTCTTCGTGAAACCGATGTAATTTCCAACAAAAGTTGAGCAAGGATTCGAACGTACACATATATGACAGTTGGAATGCAAATTCTTGTGTGCAGCTCATGCGGCAGCAAAGTTGAATTTTGTTCATCTTTCGCTCTCACTCTCCGCCATCGCACAGTATATCAATAGCATATGAAAAACTACCTTGAAGATAGTGGGCGGCAGTGTTGCCAAACGAAAAAAATCAAGAACCGCGTAATTCCGAGTTCGCGTAAGTCGGGGTATTACTGTATTCAAAAGCAGCCGGTATTAGCATTAGCAGAGGCATATGATTCATGAAAGCAAGCTAATACAGCATGATCCAAAAAAATAAAAACATCCCATTCATTTGCTCCAAAAGTTCATCCAGTTCTTCCTTGAATTTTTCTTTTTTAGATTCCTAGCACTGCAGCCAACCATACTGATTTGTTGTCTGTGTACAGTCCTCACGACACCTTTGTAAGAAACAGTTTATTTTTTGTCACCCCCCCCCCCAAACAGAACAGTAGAGTTAATATAAAAATGCCTACATAGTATGATCGGTAATCACCACACTTTTTTGATGACATCTTATATACAATACCATGTAAACTGGAAAAAAAAATGCAACATGCTTTCACCACTACTGAACTTTTTTTTTAATATTTAGTATCAATATAATTATTTTCTTCTTGCTATCTCTAAGTATGCTCTTCATTACCTTTCTATTTCTCTTCAATTTCTCTCTTGTTCCCATTGTTCTTAATCACTAAACTAATATTCATCATGGTCAATGGGTTTCTCTATCAACAGCTCTAGTGCATATAAATTTCTCTTTTTGGTCTCTTTTTTTTTTTTTTTTTTTTTATACTGTATACATAAAAGAGTAAATTTTGAAACTCATTTCTGATTATATGGTTATGAAAACTCATTTTCTGATTTATTCAATGCTTTGAACTATACACAAAAATGCAAGAATAAAAATTTTTTTAATTTAAAGAATAAAAATTACTTAAGGAAAGGACATGTTGCTCAAAATAATTTAAAAATCTGAGAACTGGGGTGCATTATTGCATTGGGCATATAATGCCCAATGCAATAATGCATCTCAAATCTGTCACCATTTTTAGCATTAATGTATTCCCTGCAACACCTACATCAATTTAAGTATTCACTTTGTACGCAAAATAATTTCTTAACTGAAAATTTCAAATACTATTTTCCTACTTTAGCTAGGAAAATTACTGGGTAAGAGTCCCACATGCCATGCATATGAAAGAGAACTTGAATTTTAAAAAATAAATAAATTTTGGTTAGGCATCAAAATTCATACAAAAAAGGCAGGAGTTTCACTTCTACTTTTGAAGTCAATATTTATGTGATTTTAGCTTTTTACTTAAAAAAAAAAAATGTGATGCACATTAAATACTATTATATAAAATAATATTACAAAACTAATCAGTGAAGTAATAAGCAAGCTAACTGTGCATGACCACATTCATGGAGAAAATTGGCAGTTTAGCTTAATTCAAATACTCTGCCTCTTAACGGGACAATTTAGTTTTTTGATATTATCTCAGTTATGATATTACACAATTAACTAGCCAGTTCATCTAACAGATATAATTAAAGCCACCTTTGAAATTCAAATGAAAAAATATTTGCAAGAGCCAAAAACAAGTTTCACTTACCTAAATAATTTTCGGATTAGTAAACAATCTTCTTACTTAAGGGTATTTAAAAAAAAAAAAAAAAAAAAAAAGTACAACGTGGTAATCCCCTCATCAGTATTTGTGGGTCCTGAAGAGGACCCGGGGAAATGGAAAGAAAGGATTGGGAAGCAGTGATTTGAACATCTTTAGTTATAAAGATATGAATCAAGAAACAGAAAAAAAAGAGAATAATCAGCTCTGAGAATAAGAGCATTTACATTAGCAGTATAATTAGTGTTTCTTGATGGCTATAACACAGCCATTTGACATAAAGCACAAAATTTGAGGCCACTGTTAACAGCACTGTTTACAAAATGTGGCTTTATGACTTAAATGTCCAGACCAGTATTTGCCCCATACATATATTTACCTGTGCGTTATCTGACATTTCTTTTTACATTAAACAATGGAATGTTGAGCTATGCAAACCACCATTAATTTCAACATGGTCACAAAGTTTATAAAATGAAATCCATTCATTCCTTGTTAACTAGTAACAATTCACATTATTTCCAGAAAGGAGGAAGGGGTGGAGGATTGCCAGTTCAAATCATTCACACAATCATTTCTTGGCCTACACACTTTTGTTAATTATCACAGTTGTCATTCCACTTTCACTGGCAACAATGGCACAACAGTGCTCTGGACCAGAAAAATTAATATTGACAATATTTACATAGTAAAAAATTACATCTCTGTGACTAAGCAGTTAAAAACCATCAAGATTCACCAATTTTAACAGGTTAAAGCTAACACACTTAAGAAATAAAATGTAGTAAATACTGAAAAAAATTTAGCAACATCTGAATCACAACAAAACACCATAAGCAGTACAAAAGTATTAAATATTTTAAAGTGTAATGATAGTTTTATGGTGAATTCTAAGAGATAAAACTTTCTATACAAGTGACATATACAATGATCTGAATTCTGTTATATCTTAAAATGTCATCCACCATACAAACATACACAAATTATGAACAAGAAAATACATGCAGGAGCTAATGTGGTCTACAGCATAAGCTTAGACTACAGGCTGCAGTAAAGGATAAGAGTTTGTGGGTACAGATGCAGTTATTTCTCCAAATTGTACATTACATTAATCAGAAAATTCTCAGTTTTGAGCAATAAGCTGTACTGTCAAAACAAAAATGTTAATTTTAAAGCTAGATGGATTTAACTCTCAAATTTTTAATGATTCCATGAAATATTCACCATGGATAAATTTCATTAAAAGTCAAACACATTCCTTAAGAAATGGACTTGTATGATGACTTAAATGAACATTTTATTTCAAGTTATTTTAGAAGGTACCATTTTGACAGTTAATAGTACAAAATACTTTAATTACAATTTTATACATTACGCCAAACACTGTTAAGTACACAGAAAGAAAGAAAGAAAAAAAATTACTTAGCCATGATCTATAAAAAGAATCCAATCCATAAGAAAGTTCAGAGAATAATAACTGTGAATTACCTGAGTTTAATAAAACAAGAGCCCACAAACCTTTTCTTTAACTGCATATAAGTAGGTTTTTTTTTGTTTTTTTTTTACTTCAGATTGAAGAATGTGCCTGTCGAGTATTTCAGCATACAAAACTTCCCACCCACTTTAAAATCAGAATTAGGCTGCAAGCCTACACAATGAAAACGTATGAGGAAACTACAAAAAGAAATGTTAAAACAAAGCAATTAACCTAGACAGTTTTATTTTAACATATAACAGTGAAATAAGTAGGTTTCCGATATTTGAAGTAGAGCACCTCTAATATATAAATTCATATTACTGTTCACAGTACAGTAAAATTTTTGTGTAGGGGGGGGGTGTAAATTACAGTTTCGATATTTTTCCCAATGTCTTAAAAGCAGTTGGGAAAAGGCAGTAACCAAGCACATTCTTCACTCATTATGTATAAACACAAATTGAAATACTTCACTATATATCTTAGAATCAACTTATGCCTGTACTTTAAGGAGCACCTTCAGGTGATTTGTCATTTCAGTGCAGTTTTTCAAGTGGCCACCAACACTCAAGTTCTGCATCCAGTGTACGGGTGGCTTTGGAAGCACAGTAGGTGAAGGTGGGTCACTAAACTTAGCACCAGCATACAGATGATTCGTATGGCTGGTATTCAACATCTTTGCCGGTGAAAATCTGGACGGAGACAGGTTAACTCTTAGCCTCTCCTTCGACGAGTCACCTCTCTCGATACCGGTTTTAAAGCCTTTGGTCGGCGATGTTCTGCACTTATGTCTTAACAAGCAAGAAGTTTCCGTATCAACAGCAATTACAGCTTGCTGTGGGGAATATAGAAATTCAGCAAAAGAATTCGCACATTGATGTCCTTTATTCTGCACCTCGCCAAGTGCATATATCTCAACTTTTTGCCCTACCATTTCTCTTCTAATACTAGCTTCTACACACACATATATAGATATATATACACACATACACAACACTACCAAGCAAAAAGAGAAATCTACAGAGCAGATAATTTTCTGAACTTACTAATTTCCGAAATCAACCTTTGTTCTAACTGAACAGTCAGTTACGCCAGTCCTAACTGGTATGGTTAAAAGGCTCAAAGGAACATCACGAATGAAGACAAATATGGCGGATAAAGCTAGTGATCAACAAACGCTACAAAGATGTCCCCACACGAAAAAAAGAGAACTACATGAACATAACACACTCCGAGCAAAGCACGCCAACTTCCAAGTATCAAGACACCTCCAAACTCCGGTGGTAGTATTTTAACTCTATCATCAATAATCTACTAATCACATATCACAAACTTAAAACTTCATCTCCTAACGCTCTTTAAACAGAAAACGTCCTTCGTTGACCTACCACAAGTTGTCCACACGTTATACTTCTAGAAGCACCACAACCAATTCCATAAAGCAGATTGTATCATGTGACATGATGTCACCGCTGCTAATTTCGTATTTGTACACACAATGAAAGGTTAAAAACGGTATCACAGGATAGCAACAGAATTATCAAAAAAATTCACCGCATATATTACAACTGTTACACCTTGCTCCTAGGACTTAATTATTTCTAAAAGAATCCATGGAAGCAAACTTACAAAATTAGCCAAAAATATATAAAGAAATAATATTTTACTCAGTTTCTTTTCCACCAATCTTACGAGGAGGAGTCGGTAAATAAATCACAAAGGCAGCTTCACAGAAAGGAAATTAATCCATTATGAATTTTTAACAATGGGTGGTAGAATACCCTAATAATCTGAGGTAGAACTTTCCATAAAGTTTATTTATTTATTTATTTTTTTTTTTTTTTTTGGGAAATCAATTCGGTTGACGACAAGTCGTGCACAGGGGGCTCACATCTGGTGAGTATGGGCTTGGCACACCCAGGGTCCTGAGCTGGATATCATCATTCTTCTCTTTCTTGGTGATTCCCTTCTACTTTTCTCTCTCTCTCTCTCTCTCTCTCTCTCTCTCTCTCTCAGGGTTACTCGGGAACTTTCTTTTTTTTTCCTGGTGCAGCATAAGCCTCAGGCTTCCTTGCATCATATGAATATTAATAATAATAATAATAATGGAGAAGGCACTCCATAAATGTACAATTGAGAATAAATAAATTTTCTGTTTATACTCTGCGACGACCACACGGTCAGAGGATTTCACAAGGTAGAGATAACACAAGAAACAGCACCGTATTCAGCAGTCACGGGTTTGAGCCCGGGTTACGCAAGGCACGTCTACTTATGCATCCGACCGCATGACTACTCATCTACGGCTGCCTTTTAGTAGAATAGCCTATTGTTTGAGCCAAATAATATTCAAAAAGAATATTATTTTTCCATTATATTATCAATTAAGGTTGTTTAATGGGTCGAAAATTTTTCATAAATGCTTTCGATGCTCAAGTCATGACATCCGGTTGAAACTGCAAGGATGCGCTTTCGGTTCTAGTAGAATCAAGGATCTCAGCCATTTGATGGTAAGGATATTTGCAGCAGGTGTAGGATTTTACCATTTAGCATGTACTTGTATTTGAATTATGATGGCTAAATGCTGTAAGGAAGCTAACATTCTCTACATCTGAAAAAAAAAAAAAAAAATTAAAAATACTAACATTCATTCATTCATTTCCGTCGCCGAAAGGTAGCTGATCAATTCCGCTTTCAACTTTTTAAAACTATTCTTCAAAAACCACTCCGACAGGCAATTCATTCCAATGATTTTCAATGTGATGCCCGAAAATTTATTTTCGGGCATCACATTTTAATGATCCCTTCTGAGCTTTGCCCTTCTGAGGCAAAGCTCAGAAGGGATCATTAAAATGATCCCTTCAGAGCTTTATATACCTTTATCCATTCCATCTTCCGAATATGCCTAGTTGAACAGCTTTTCAGTCCACATATTCTTTGTATGGACATCAATTAGTACCCCTTACCAATCTGGATGCTCTTGAACCCTTTCTAGAAGTGCTATGTCTTACTTCAAGTGTGGCCTACAGTCATCAAAACCACATAATAAATGGGGCCTCTCCAAACCTTATAAAAAGTGACAATGACATCCTTTTCACTACTTGTGAAGGCCCTCTATACCTTGGAGAGGACAACATAGGCCTTTCTCATAAGCCTTTTTCTTCTTGAAACATTTTTAGCTGCCCCTAGCTTGTAAGTAACTCCATAATTCCTGTTCCATAGTGTAGCATAATAGACTCACCTAAAATATGGAAGCATTAAACTTCACTTGCCATTATAAGACCATGTCCTCAAATGATCTAAGTCATGAAGCAAAATGGCCTGAATCTGGTCGTTAACCACCGTTTTCACATTTAAATAATCAGCATACTTTAACAATTTCCTCTGTACCCCTTCAGTCATTAAGAAAGATAAGAGACAGAAGTTGCCCCACCAATAATCCCTGAAGGACTCCACTTATTACGCGGTTGGCCCTGAGTTATGTCATTTAAGACTACTCTATGTGTCATATTTTTTAGCCAGCCCTGGAACCAAGGAAGACTCTTACTATTAATCGCTATTTGCACCTATTTATGTAATAGACTTTCGTGGAGAACAATATCAAAAGCTTTAGTGAAGCCAAATTAAATAAAACCAAAGTCATTCCACGCATTAGAGTGCTTTATGATATTATCACAATAATTAACGAGATCGGTAAAAAAATTCTTCAAAATTGGAGCCACCTCGGAACCAAATTATTTTCGTAATTGTAATAGACTCAATGTACAAAAATCATGGGGTACCTACCTAGTAATGGGTAGACCCACATTTAGCCCGGATAAGGGTAGTCACACGGCGACGCATTGTATCCACTGGTTCACTATAGGGTTCAACTGATATTTCGATCCATGCTGGCTGCAGCACTGTCCATAATTCCGTCGCATTCCTGCGTGCAGGATCCAAAGCTCGAACAGACCTTTCCACACATCCCAAAGATGCTCCACAGAGTTCATGTCCGGTGAACAGAGTGGCCATTCCATGGTGGTAAAATCTCCCGAATGCTCTTCGAACGATGTTCTAGTCACCAAGGCTCTGTGGGCAGGCGCATTGTTCTGCTGAAAGAGTCCATTGCCTGACCATGGAGGGATGCAGATAGTCTGCAAGGACGTTCAGAGATGCGCCTAGACATACCAGAGGTCCCAATGTGTGCCAGTTTAACATTCCCCAGACCGTTACCGACCGTAATCCTTGTTGACATGAAGGGTGCATAGCTTCATGCAGTTTCCGCCAGATAGGCACCCTCCCGTCCGCTCGAAATAACTCGAAACGGGACTCATCGGACCGGAAGACCCGTCTCCAATCAACTAAGGTCCAGTGCCGATGTTCTTTCGCCCAGTTGAAGCGTAGAGTCCTATGACGTGATGTTAGCAATGGGACTCTGGTGAGTCAGTGCTCCCAAAACCTATTGCGGCTAATGATCGCCTATTGGTCTTGGTGGAGACGTTTCTGGCACTTCCCTCGTTGAAGTCGGCAGTGATTTGTGCTGTCGCTGTCATGTTGGCTGAAACAATGCGAGACAGATGTCGACGTCCATGTTCATCCGCTACCTTCCTCGGCCCACACAGCGCTATACACGATAAGATGTTGTTCCGGAAATGGCGTATTCCCGATACGCTCTTGATACTGTACTGTCAAACGGGGATAGTGCAATTTTTGTACTACCTCCGCCATAGAATGACCCATGCTTTGGGCACCCACTATCACCCCTCATTCAAAGTCGGTTAATTCACGATGTTTATTCATACTGACATCGAATTTTCGTCTACATGAATGCATTGATGCAGTCTACCTATATACTTGCCAAGCGGTTGGTTGATTCACTAGGGAGAGAGGTGACAGCATCGCGCTGCCCAGGTACAAGGTATCCCATGAATCCTGTCCTTTCAGTGTATGTCAATGGAAACTCGAATGGAAATGAATAGAAATGGAAACTCTAGGAAATTTTGAAACTGGTGAAAGAAACGAAAGAGATCAAAGACTTGCGGAATTTGCTTGATCTCGAGGAATATCAGCAATGAACACTTTTTCAAAAAAAGGGTGAACAGAAAGTGGACATGGAGGAGCCCAAATGGATTAACAACTAATGAAATTGACTTCATCCTCACTAACAGAAGATACACGGTGCTGCTACTATATTAGGTACACCTACCTAGTATTGTGTCGAGCCTCCGTTAGCCTTCAAAACAGCCTGAATTCGTCTAGGCATGGATTGAACAAGATGCTAAAAACGTTGTGCAGGAATGGAGTACCATGCAGACATGAGTGTGTCACGCAGTTCCTTGAAACTCAACGAAGGTGTAGGCCTGAAGCGAACAGCTTTTCCAGCTCATCCCAAAGATGTTCAATAGGATTCAGATCCAGGGACTCAGCGGGCCACTGCAGCAAAGAAAAGTCATCGTCATGTTTCTGGAACCGTTCCATAGCGATTCAGGATATGTGCACGGGCGCATTATCTGCTGGAAGAAACCATCTGACTGAGGATAAAATGTCAACATGAACGGATGCACTTGGTCAGCAACGATGTTTAGGTAGGATGTGCATTCAGACGTGAATCTATGGGTATCAATGGACCCAACGTGTGCCAAGAAAACATTCCCCACACCGTAACACTGCCCCCACCACCTTGCACAGTAGTCGTCAGACTTGATGGGTCCATGGATTCAATTTTTTTATTGCCAAATTCTGAGCCTTCCATCAACATGATGCACCAGGAACTTCGAATAATCAGACCAAGCAACTGTTTTCCAATCCTCGATAGTCCAGTGCTGGTGTTGTTGTGCCCACAGGAGGCGTGCTCTCTTGTTCTTCATTGATAACAAAAGTCCGCGATGTGGCCGTCGGCTGTTGTAGCCCATTTGCGACAAAGTGCGACTAGTGGTCCATTGCGATATTTTGTTCTGCACACCAAGGTTGTATTCTGACGTGATGTGCGATTGTGGCCCGTCTGTTTGCTTGCACAATTCTAGCCGTCCTCCTCTGACCTCTCTCCTCAACAAGTGATTATTGACCACAAACTCAGATTTCTCCCACATCTTGTTAATCTAAGAAACAAAGTTAAGAGATTCTCAGGAACCATCATACGCATCTCTAAGAATGATTGGGGACTCTCCAAAAGGTCCCTACGGTTGTATTACAACGCAGTATTTTTACCAATTGTGACCTATGCAGCCAGAGCCTGGTTCCATCGGGTAACTCTTGTAAAGATGCGAGACAAGCTTGGAACCATCCAGAGGTCAATATTAATGGCAATCTGTCGAGTGTGTAGAACGGTCTCCACTCCTGCCATTCATTTAATTGCGGGAGCACTTCCGTTCGATCTACATGTCATCATCCGAGGGTTGTGCTTCCGAATTACGAGAAATATCCCAACAAGGATCCTCGACATTGAGGTTAATCTGGATGCTGACCCCAAGGCTGAGATGACGCGCTGCTACAACGAGCTCTTCAACATTTGGCAAACTCGATGGAATAATTCAACACTGGGCATTGTCACAAAAAGATTCCTACCTGATGTAACCTACACTGCTACTAAATCTGTACAGTCTTGGTTCACCCCTTCACTAGAAACATCATACCTAATTACCGGACACAGATCCATGAATGAAAAATTACACCATCTGGGTCTCCACCCAACAGATCTCCACCCAACACCATCTGGGTCTCCACTCTGCCATTGTGGAGCCAAATGAACTGGTGGCATGTACTGTTCGAGTACATTACGTATGCTGATCTGAGAAACAACCTTGTCAGCTGTACACAGATCTCTGGCGAGCATCTTGAGCTCTTCCTACCAAACCAGAGTCGCTGGTCAAAGATGCATTGCAGGATCATCCAGACAAGACTGCAGCAATAATTCAAACACAGCATGGATTTGTTAAGGGAAAGTCTTGTCTGACAAATTTGATTGGTTATTATGATGTGGTTACAAAGGAACTGGATTCAAAATATAATTTTGATATCATATATTTGGATTTCAGGAAAGCTTTTGACATTGTTGCGCATGGAAGACTATTGTACAAATTGGAGCAGAATGGTATTAAGGGTAAGTTGCTACAATGGATAAAAGGATGGTTAAGTGGGAGAAGACAGAGGGTGGTAATCAATGGGTGCTGCTCTTCTTGGACTAATGTTATTAGTGGAGACCCACAGGGTTCCGTGTTGGGTCCACTGTTGTTTTGTATATTTATCAATGATATTGATGAAGGTATATCAGGCTTAGTGTCGAAGTTTGCAGATGATACAAAGGTTGGTAGGGTTGTTAATGACAGTAAAGGCAGTGTGCTACTGCAACAGGATCTAGATAATTTGGTCAGATGGGCTAAGAAGTCGCAACTGAAGTTTAACTTTGACAAATGCAAAGTACTGCATATGGGTAGAAGTAACCCCAGAGAAACGTACCAACTGTGTGGTACTACACTTAAGGTGGTACTACACTTATACTTAAGGTAGTACCAATTGGTACATTGGTACTACACTTAAAGTAGTACCAATGTGGTACTACACTTAAGGTGGTAGAAAATGAAAAAGACCTGGGAGTAATTGTGCAGTCAGATATGAAGTTTTCTGAGCAATGCAGACAGGCTGCCAGGGCAGGTCATGGGGTTTTGTCAATGATATATAGGAATTTTTGCTAGCAGGGAAAAGGAGGTGATTATCCCTCTGTATAAGGCAATGGTCAGGCCACGCCTTGAGTACTGCGTACAGGTCTGGAGGCCTCATTTTAGGAAGGTTGTAGATTTACTTGAGCGTGTACAGAGAAGGGCAACAAGATTGGTGAGGGGAATGAAGGGATCCTCTTATCAAGAGAGGCTTAAGTTCTGCAAATTGCAGTGGCTGGAAACTAGGCACCTGTGCAGTGATCTGATTGAGGTGTATAAGGCCTTGAATGGGTTCAGCACGCTGAATTCTGATGGAATCCTTCCACTTGTTCAGATTACGGACCTAAGGGGGCATAAATTCAAATTAAGAAAAGACAGATGTAGAATAGATGTGCGGAAATTTGCCTTTAGCCAGCGGGTGGTTAATTTCTGGAACAAACTTCCATCTGTCGTTGTGGAAGTTGATAGGTTGAATAAATTTAAGGAGGAACTGGACAGGCATTTGGAGGGAATGGTGTGATTTTTTTTTTTTTTTTTTTGGCTGATGCTGCATAAGCTCATACACTTGCTTTCTTGCATCACATGCCACTTCTACTACTACTACCCTAACAACCTACCTGCACTGCAAACCTACTCAGCTGAAGTCTTTAAGCAGAAACGAAGGATTAACAGGCCCCCCCCAGTGGCAAACATCGAGGACCCAGCAGTGAACTGAAACCGACCATGTATTCCCCCCCCCAACCTGCTACATGGGCTGTGGAGCTTGTTTCTGCGGCCTGTGTTCAGGAAGGAAAACACCATCTCTCTCTCTCTGTCTCTCTCTCTCTCTCTCTCTCTCTCTCTCTCTTCCCCCCCTTTTTTATTTTTATTTTTTATTTTTATTTATTTATTTCATTTTTTTATATATATTTATTTATTTATTTTATTTATTATTTTTTTATTATTTTTTATTTATTTATTTATTTATTTTATTTATTTATTTATTTATTTATTTTATTTATTTATTTATTTATTTTATTTTTATTTATTTTATTTTATTTATTTTATTTTATTTATTTTTTTTTTCGCGCTCTACAATCAGTCACATGGGTGTTGTTTTTTTTGTTTTTTTTTGCGTTCTTCAGGGTTGCTGTCACTTTTTTTTTTTTTTTGTTTCGTGTTTTACAGTGACATCTTTTTTTTTTTTTTTTTTTTTTCTTTCTTTTGCACCACGGGAAAATCTAAATATATATATATATATATATTTTTTTTATTATTATTTTATTTATTTATTTATTATTTTTTTTTTTTTTCTCTCTCTCCTCTGGATTGGGCCCCTAGAGGAATCTGGCCCACCTTTTGGCAACATCAGGTGGATCAGAGTCTCGTATTGAGACAGTATGTGTTTAGCTGAGACTGGCCCACCTTCCCGTGGTGTGGACGAGTACCCAGAATCATCTGTCCAGGTGACTGATGCTTCTGGGTAGCCAAGTGGCCAGAACAGAACAACAGCACACACACAAACCGACGTCACACACATATCTGGCCCATTTGTAGTGATACTGATCTTCACAGAGATACGAGGAGGATTTGAACTAACGTTCTAGGAGCCGCTCATTACAAAAACACATGTCCACTTGTCCATGTCTCCTCAACAAGCGATTTGCTTCACAGGAGTACCGTTGAGAGGATGTTTTCTGCTTGTTGCACCATTATCGATACACCCTTGAAACTGTGGTGCGTGAAACGTTCAGAAGAACTGCCGTTTCAGAGATGCTTTCAAAGTCCAGCACGTCTTGCACCTACTACCATGTCACGTTCGAAGTCCGTTAGATCACTCCTTTTTCCCATTCTTGCTACGGGTTGTACGCTTTACTGATACTATAAAGGTTGTTCTGCTGCATTTATATCCACAACTGTGGTCTAGCAAACGTTGTGGGACAAACAGGTTATGTGCACAGCAGGGGTGCATCTAATAAAGTGGAAGCACAGTGTAAATTGTGAACGATGTTACCATCCTGAACAAGGAAAATTGGAAGTGGTCACAGATTCACACTTGATATAGATGAAAGAAAAGAAATGAAAGTAAAAAACTGATTCGATTAAACAATACAAATATCTTTGAGATAAGAGAAGAGGAGAAAAGGCAGTATGTACTGGAACTTAGGAACAAGTTTGACCTTCTGCAGACCTTTCAGGACCAAGATATCGATAAGGAATACAACAACTTTCTGAAAGTGATACAGCCCAAGAAAACCAATAGGTAAAAAGAAATCCAAAGAAGAAAAAATTAGTCACGAAACACTTTTCATGATGAACCGAAGACGACAAATGCAGATTAAGATTAACACCGAAAAGAAGAAAATTCAGTATACTGAGTTATGCAAAGCCATTACAAAGAGACAGAGACAAGGGCGGATTTAACGGCGGGCGCACCGGGCGCACCGGGCGCACGCCCTCTGCCCCGACTTCTGAAGGACCCACGCAAAACCCCAACAAATTAGTTGAACATATTAGTTAAACTAATATGTTCAACTATTAGTTCAAAACTTTGTGATTATTATTATGCTATTATTAATTATATTATACATATATTATATTCAAATTTATTGGAAATAAAACATTAATAGTACATAATATTTTTTACTTATTTAAAAAAAATGGTTAACATGTATTTTTATTTTCCCTGTCTCTCTCTTTTTTTTAAGGGACCCAATATTTTCTTCTGCGCCCGGGGCTTCAACCGACCTTAATCCGCTCCTGCTCAGAGAGGATATAAGAAGATTTAACAAAAGAAAAGTAGAACAAGTATTAAGGGAAAAACAATGAACTTAAATAAGCTGTCATGAGCGGTAATTCAGAAAGACAAATATTGTGTTGTTGTTGTTGTTGTTGTTATTGGATTTTAGGAGCATCGGTGACAAAGACCATGTTGCTCCGTGTTTATTGTCTGTAAATTGTGTCTTCTTAGGTTGATTTTCTGTTTTCTGGACGAAAAACCCGAGTTTCCGGCAAACAGAACCATGCTACTCTCGACTGAGACCTACTAACTCAGACGCGTTGTGAAAAAAACCAATAAAAATACCTCCTGTCATCGAATGAATTCTAACTCAGGTCTTTTCCACCCGGTGTGGGGAGGACGGTGATCCTATCAACTGTGCTACTCACTACCGCTAGAAAGCAGAGCTGGAAATAGGGTGAGGCGATGGGGGCGTCAGCCCCAGGTGCAGCATTCGACCAGTTATATATTTTTAAATTGCTTCATTTTTGATTTCAAATATTTGAAAAATCATGTTTTATCAATTCTGCAGGATATAAAATCTGTAACCCCTTTACAACTTCTCCCATTCGTTCATAAGTATTGTCTAAGAGAATCTTATCTAAATATGGAAATAGCGCTATAAATTTTTCTTACCCTGCCTGTAAGAGTAGCTTCTTGTGAAAAGTCCATTAAAGGGAGAAAAATTCAATTAAAATAATACACCTTCATTCAACCTCATGGGCTCACATTTGGTGAGTATGGGCTTGGCACACCCAGGGTTCTGAGCTGGATATCATCATTCTTCTCTTTCTTGGTGATTCCCTTCTACTTTTGACTCTCTCTCTCTCTCTCTCTCTCTCAGGGTAACTCTGGAATTTTTTTTTGCTGGTGCAGCATAAGCTCCAGGCTTCTTTGCACCATATGGCTAATAATAATAATAATAATTATAATAATTTGTAGATGACTACTTCTTTAACTGCTCTCAGAATTCTTTTTGACTTCCTTTCACTGTAGCATCTAAGAAAGAAGTATTTTGAAACTAGAACTTGTAAGAACTTACATTGTGGTTAACAGTGCTCCAAGAATGGGTTAACATTTTTGAAACTTGAGTCATTCTCAAAGTATTAATTCTGATTGTTAGTAGTTGGCATTAAAATAGTCAGTGATAAATTAACGCTTACAATTTGAGTTACATAAATTTTGAATCACCTTGTACAACAAACAATATTTGGAACAGTGTCATGCTGTAGATTTCAGTAAAACTCTTGAAATCTGAAACATATAATGCCAGAATTATTCTTCGTTTTCAGTTCCTTTGTAATAACCTCACAGTAGCTAATCAAATTGAGCTCCCTTAACCAAAACTATGCTATTGCCACATGGCTCCATTCCTGGTGAGATGATCTTGCATTCTGTTTTCAACCGTTGACTTCATTATTTTGTCTGGTAGAGAAGTCAGACTTACAGGTCTGTAATTACCCATTTGTTCGCCTTTCAGGTAATTTCATATGCAACTGCTTCTTTTTCATAATTTTTATATTCTGTTACCTTTTCTACTTCAACAACAGAAATAGTATTGATAATTTTCTCTTTTTAAATCCTTTTCTCTTTCTTTACTTGATTTCTCTAGCACCTTTGTTTAGCAGCTCATCAAAGTATATTCTCTGTACCTCTAAAATATCCTTCTCTTCTATTTTAACTTCACCCTAATGATTTTTGATTACCTTAGTAGCCTTCACAATCATCAAGATTGATTAAAATAAAGGAGCTGTTTAGACCATATAGCCACTCTTTCTAATGCTGCACCATTCAAGTATGACTTGCAGGTACCAAATCATCCATAAACAATCTAGGCACATGGTCCAGATGTCATGCTTAGAGGTGCAGCCATCACATTATTGTTTTTCCTGCTTGTTCTGAGATTTTTTTTTTCTTAATTTTTAACATTACAAAACATATCTAATCTTTCTTATATCTGTTTTCCATCTTTCTCAAAATCTTCCCACACTTTTTCTTTATCCTCTTTCACATACATCTTAGCCCTCTTATACTCTTCTTTATTTTCCAATAAGCATTTAATAGACTTATTGTTAAATGTTTCTTATATTTTTCTTTCTTAGAAATGTCTCTTCTTTGGTGAGCTACTAGTAGTGTTGGCGCCTCCGTAGCCAGGTGGGCAGGAGCAGCAGTGCGTAGCACACGCTTCTTGATTAGCTCGTGGTTCGAGCCCGTGACCACCAAATACGGAGGATGCGGAAAGGTCAGGGAATGCCTACTGCATATCCCCGAGCAATATGGCCTTAGTTGCTAATGCTCCTAAAAACCAAATAACAAACAAACTAGTTGTGTTGTTCTCTACTAGCAGTTCACCAGTAGCATTCTGAATTTCCTGTCTTTGCAGATCTCCTCTTTGTATATTTGGCACTAATTGCCATTTTTAAATGCTTAATGAAAGTTAATGATCACTTCATATCTAAAATCTTCTAATATACCCTTATATCTTTAACTAGTTGTTGTTGGGTTTAGGTGCATCAATAACTTAGCCCAGGGGTGGCGAACCTTTTTAAGGGTGCTTGCCAAAATTGGCTAAATCTTTTAAAAAACTACTCTCGCGTGCCCAGAACACAAATTGGCCAAATCGCGTACCAAAATTGGCTAAATATTTAAAAAACTATCCTCTCGTTTCAGAACACAAAATGCATAATGCTTTTTTATCCTTCTTAATCATACCAAATCTTTCACTCCAAGATTCTTGAAATTTCTCTGCTACTCCCCTCTTCATTTGAACGTTTTTGTTTCTTTGCTGGTTGAGCTGACAATCTAAACAATCTTTTAAGGGTAAATAACAATTAAAATATTTATGAGAATTAATGAAGAGTAATCTCCAATCTCTACACCACGTATAAACTGCAACTGATAACGAAGGAGGCTACACTAAATACTGAATGCGGATAATTTATTTCACATAACTTTACCAATAACTTATGTTCTGAATAAATGTGTGAAATATACGAATTTTTTTCTTAATTTCTTTTCACAGTTTCGTCATTATGTCTCACCACTCCGACTTCAAACAAATCACTGTATGGTTCGAAATTTTTTTGGGACGCTCCGCATGCCTAAAAAATTTGTATGACTGCCATGGTTTCGCCACCGTGACAGCCCATTTTGTGCCATTGTGTACAGTCTCTACAAGTGTGTTCTTGTACCAGTTTGCACAGTCTTGGCTGAAAAACCTGAAATAATTCACAGAGAAAACCCTACTCCCTCCTTCTGAGATCACATTAAGTACAGCCTTGATTGAAGAAGCCTTTAGAAATTCCAGTCATCAATGGGACCAAACCTAGACGTCTCCAAATGAGTGACAAATTTCAAAACTATTCTACAGCAAAACTAGTTGTTTAGCCTGAACTTTATTTTTAGTCTTAAACTGTCTTTTATACTTCCTTTGTCATTAATTTTTGAATTTACTAAGATATAAAAAAAACTTTTAATATCCATAATAGCATCATAATAATTAGCCATTTAAACTCCTAACATGGATGGTGCTTATCTTGATCGTTGCTGATGGTTGTTCCAGTAGCATATTTAATGTAATGTGGCTTCCCTGATGAGCATAGTGGGGAGACCTTTTAGATGACTGATATTTCAACTGGTATGAATCTTAATTTCTTCATAGTGATATTTTCTTCTTATAAGTTTTCCAGTGTGGTCAGCTTAGTGTCATATTAATCATCCTTCTCTAGTCAATTACATGGCTAGCATTCACTAGCCATGTAACTGACTCCCTACTAACATGTAGCTCAAAAAGGTGTGGAGTGGATATTGGAGCAGGTTCTAAGTTAGTTCCCCTCAAGCCAGACTTAGACCTTTGGGGAGGTCTCCTCCCTATGCTTGACCAAAGACAAGTAATGCACCTGTTGAGGCCATCAGAACAGAAATTATATGAGGACAGACTGAATATGTGGGCTGTAGCGTTTGGTAACTAAGTACTTGTGTGTGTGGGAGGGGGGGTGTTTGAGGTTTATGAGGCTCTGGAAGTGTGCAGCAAAATGAATAAGGTAAAATTTTGATGATACTAACATTTGCCAGAACGGGTTTGACAAATGTGTATGAGCCCTGGTCTGTAAATTTTCTGTTAATGTCAGGTTCTGTGGGGTGACTTTCTCTATGGAGTTTGGAAAATTTGTAAAAATGAAACTGTACAAAACTGCTTTTAAATTTTAATTGTCTTATTTTGATTGCCCAGAATTATAGGAAAACTGTTAAAAATCAAATCAGAATAAAAAAATGTGGAATGATTTTGTAAAAAAAATATATGAAAATTCTTTAAAAAAGCTTACTGTTATTTGATGCAGTAATATCATCTACTTAACCCCAGGGGCTCACATCTGGTGAGTATGGTTTTGGCACACCCAGGGTCCTGAGATGGATATTATCACCATTCTTCTCTTTCTTGGTGATTCCCTTCTACTTTTTTTTTTTTGGCTTGTGCAGCATAAGGCTCAGGCTTCCTTGCACCATATAGCTAATAATAATAATAATAATAATATGTATTTTGTTTGTAGTTTATATAGAAGTAAATTCTCTGTAGATATAAACGAATATTTGTTAAGTTTCTTTTTCTTTGATATTTTTGTTTTGTTATATTCATTATATTATTTAAATTATTTTTTTAATAAATATATGAAAATTGCAGACCGTTGCAATGATAATTTTTATAAATTCATAAAGATTGCAGAGGCATAGCAGGGGGTGTTGCAGAGGGGAAATTTCCCCCAGGCGTCGAGCATGGGACGCAAACTGAAGGAATTATCTATCACAATCAGGAGCACGAGGAAAACATGTTGCTCCCCGGCATCGACGACCCTAGCTATGCTACTGAAAGATTGACTGTCTGCATATAATGGGGCATACTTGTAACACTTTTGCCCCAGGCGTAGGATTACCTACTTCCGGCTCTGATAGAAAGACAAATGATGAAAGATCTGAAGAACAGTGATTGTGTTCTTATAAATAGCAGAGAAAGCATAATACAAATAGCAGAAGACGACTATAAAGTATTATACAGTATAATGAACAAGGAATGATGCCAGCAGTGGGGAAGATGGATCACAAATTTGCAACACATACGACATACCCGATATCCATCCTGATGCGGAAGAACATGTATTGAAGAAAATGAAGAATCGAAAAGCCCCAGGTGAAGATGAAGTTTCTGTAGACTTGTTAAAATTACGAGGAAAAGACAAGGCACAGAAACTGGAAGATTCGTCACAAAATACATTAGGAAAGGCATGATGCCTGAGGAGTGAAATAACGCAATCATAATTTTGCTTCATAAGAAAGTAGATAAATCAGAAATTGGAAATTACAGACCAATTATCTTGTTGTGCGACATCTATAAGTTATTAACAACGGTCATTACTAACACATTAGAAAGAATACTTGATGAGAACCAACCGAAAAAGCAAGCTGGCTTTGGGACAGGATTCTCAACTATGGATCACCTTCATGTAATATCAGAGCTAACAGAGAATGCAAAAGTATATAAAGCACCATTATATCTGGCATTTGTGCATTATGAATAGGCAATTGACTCCATACAGCGTAAGGCGATGGACAGACAAGACATAGACGCCACAAGAAAATATATGGGAGGGCCATATCCTTTATTAAACTAGACAAACACAATATGTTTAAGACTCTGAATGGTTTGAGCAAGCTCAATGGTGATGGGATCTTTGCTTTTGTTCAGATTACTTACTTAAGAGGACGTCAATTCAAACTGAGGAAGGACAGTTGCAGAATAGATGTAGAGAAATTTACCTTCAGCCAGTGAGTTTGTTCCAGCAATTATGATTGCTGGAACAAACTTCCATCTGTCATTGCGGAAATTGATAGACTAAATAATGTCTATCAAGGAAGAACTAGACAAACGTTTGGCAGGAATGGATAGGTGAAATGGGAAGTGCATGTTTTTTTTTTTTTTTTCTTTTTTTTGGCTGATGCTTTATAAGCTTGCTTTCTTGCATCATATGCCACTATGATTATTATTATTGTTATTTCTCCTTGATTGGGGGTTCCACCTCGTGACGGGTATTGCTACCAAGCACACAGGGTGGTTGTTATGTTTGGTGTTACTGTTGGTCGAGGAACTCTTTGACTATCCTACAGGTGTTCAGGATTGCGACTTTCTGGAGTTCCTTGTAGGTGTTCGCTGGGAGACCTATTGCTGCTAGGCTGTTATGAAGGGTCTTTGGCACCATACCTGTGGTTGACACAAAGTTCAGGATGGTCGTTACTGTTGCATATGCCACATCTCTTTGATCTCCTGTCTTAGGTTCGTGTACTTTCTGATTTTTTCTCCACGGGTTTTCTGCAGGTTGCCAGTGTTGGGTACCGCTATGCCAATCAGATTAGTAGCCTTTTCCTTCTTGTCATTATTATATAATGACGGGTACTGCTACCAAGTACACAGGGCGGTTGTAATGTCTGGTGTTACTGCAGGGTTATTATTATATTATTATTATTGTTGTTGCTCTTATATTATTTCACCCTGATTGGGGGATTCCACTCCTTGACGGGTACTGCTACCAAGTACACAGAGTGATTGTAATGCCTGGTGTTACTGTCGGTCAAGGAAATCTGTGACTATCCTACAGGCGTCCAGGATTGCGACTTTCTGGAGTTCCTTGTAGGTGTTCTCTGGGAGACCTATTGCTGCTAGGCTGCTATGTAGAGTCTTTGGTACCATACCGGTTGTTGACACGTATGATTGGGATGGATGATACTTCTTGCATATGCCACATCTCCTTGACTTCATGTCTCAGGTTCGTGTACTTCCTAATTTTTTCCTCATGGTTTTCTGGACATTGCTATTGTTGGGCACCGCTATGCCAATCAGGTAGGTAGCCTTTTCCATCTTGTACACAAGGATTATGTCCGGTGTGTTGTGCGGGATGGTCTTATCCGTTATTATGGCGCGGTCCCAGTACAGTTTGTGGGTTCGAGTCTCTAGTACTGCCTGGGGTTCGTACTTGTAGTATGGTACACTTTCTTTGGTCAACTGGTATTTCCTCGCTAGCTTCTGATGTATTATCCTGGCTACCTTCTCGTGTCTATGAGTGTACTCAGTCTGGGTGATCATCTTTTGCATCCAGCGGTGATGTGTTGGATCGTTTCTGAGGCCAGGTGGCATCGTCGACATGTGTCATCTGATATTCCGGGCTTCTTTGCGATGTATTTTCTATAGTTTATAGTGTTGATTACCTGGTCTTGGATGGCCAGCATGAATGCTTCAGTGTCGGGGAAGAGCGTCCCTCTTGTGAACCATGCATTGGAAGCAATGTTATAGATGTGATCTTAATGGAGGTCATTGTAGTATCTGCCATGGAGTATCTTCTTTGCCCATCTTTCTATCTTCGTTTCTTGTACAGTTTGGGCGAAAGGGGTTTCTTCCCTTAGGTTAGTGGGGGTATACCACTTATCTATCTTCCTTATGGCCTGGTGGAGTGGTGCTGTGTTGTTCTCGAAGTAATCCTTCAGGTTAAGTATCGCTGTTTTCTGTTGTTCTGTCAGGTCTATCGGGTCCCTTCCTCCCTCTTTCCGAGCTATTGTTAGTCTCTCCACTGCTGACTTTGGGTGGTGTTGGCGGCTCTTGGTCATCATTGTCCTTGTCTTCCGCATGATATCTTCTAGCTCGGTGTTAGTCCAATCTATGACCCCGAATGTGTATGTTATTCCTGGAGCTGCATAGGTGTTTATGGCTTTGTGTTCCCTCCGTTCAATTTTGCTTTCAGCAGGCTTCTGAATCTCTGATGATATTTTTCGGACAGGCACTTCTTGATTTCCTTTTGTTCCAACTGCTCAGCCTGCATCATCCCTAGGTATTTGTAGGCCTCTCCTTCTGCCATACCAGTCAGCAGCTGGTAGTTTCGGCCAACTAATTTTCCCTGGTGCAGTGTGTGTGGGTCTTGCATTTTTCTAGACCAAATTTCATCCTGATGTCCTTGCTGAATTCTTCGATGATCCGGAGAGTAGTTGCTGGAGGTGCTTCTCGGTTGCCGCGTAGAGCTTGATGTCATCCATGTACATCAAGTGGGTGTACAGGTTCTTTCTTCCTTCTTTAAGGTTATATCCATACTTGCTGCCGTTGAGAATAATAATAATAATAATTATAATTATTATTATTATTATTATTATTATTAGCTACATGGTGCAAGGAAGCCTGAGGCTTATGCTGCACTAGTCAAAAAAAAAAAAAAAAAAAAAAAAAAAATTCCCGAGAGAGAGAGAGAGTAGTAGGGAATTACCAAGAAGAGAAGAATGATGATATCCAGGTCAGGATCCTGGGTGTGCCAAGCCATTAGTAGTGTCAGGGGCTCACTAGATGTGAGTCCTGGCACTACTAATGCTAATGTTAATGCTAATTTCACGTTATATAAATTAGTGAAGCTAAAGTTTAATTAAAATTACAAATGAGGAGGTTGAAATGGGAGGATGTATATAATATTTGTTACAGATTGTAGTCATCTTAAGATGTAATTTCACATTTGTATATCTATTCCAATTACCACAGTTTAAAGGAACTACAGTATGCCAAAATGTCTGGGTTTCTTATAGTGTTCACTTATTAATTACTAAAATATGTTATTACAATACAGGGTGTAATAGATATTTTAATCAGGTTACTTATTCAAAAAAAAAAAGAAAGAAAGACAGAAAAAAGCCACTTAATATACACATATGATTTAAATATTCTGAGTTCAGAGTTCACTGCTTTATACAAAATGTACAAAATTTTATACAAAAGAATTATGGCGTCTGATACCAATATTAAACTCAGAGAGCTATGCTGACACCTTGCCCAAACTGAAAACAAGGACTGTCTCAGTTTAACTTAGCATGCCGATAGTATGCAGTTAAAGCAAAACTGCTGTCAACTACCCAAACCACTGCTCTAATGGTAAATAAGAACTTAACTTTACTAATCAAGCACTGGACTCCATCTTAGCCTTCTATATTATTTCAGTAAATAATGTGTTTTTTCATTCATTCTTCTATTATACTCCATTTCTGTTAATTATCTGGTTTTTCATCTCAAATACACATATTGCCAGGAATATACACATGAAATGTAGGTCTTCTTTACAAAGTATAGGGCTGATACTAATACTAGATCTGTCAAACTCAAAGGCCTGATGCTGGATGGAGTTCACTATGGGAATAAAAAATTAAAACAGGTTGTGAGGGAAACTTTCCTCCCCCCACCAAAATTTCAAAAGTCTCCAACAGTCTATAGGGCAGACTACCAGGGAGAAAAATGCTATCTAGAGAAGCTATATCTGAAACTACAGACAAGAGTGAACCTGATGATTAAAATAAAATAAAAAATAAATTATCTGTTTATACTCCGGGACGACCAAACAGTCAGAGGAATTAACAAGCTAGACAGAATACAAGAAACAGCACCGTATTTAGCAGTCACGGGCTTGAACCCCGGTCACTCAAAGCACATGTACTTATGCACCCGCGTGCCTAACCACTAGGCTACGTCGGCCCTTTCTCTTAGATTATTACAGAGAAACAGAAGGTCAGTTTTCTACAGCCCACATCCTATTCTCATCTACTATATGAGGAACTTTTTAAAGCCTGAGATAATAGAAAGGGAGGAGGGGTTATGCTATTACTTAAAAAATATATAAAATTAAAGGAAGTACAGTCAGTCGACATGGGGTAGACATAGAGCAGTGTCGAGTCAGTTTGGTGTGACATAAGCACTGGGAAAGCAAAATATAGAGTAGGAGTGCGCTATAGGCCTAATGACTCTGATGAGTATAATAAACAACTGTACACCGAAATAGAGTGGGCCAGTATATCAGAGTGTCTTATAATGGGGGATTTTAATTTCCCAGTTATTGATTGGAATTTGTCGGTTGGTTACTCACACTAGCAAGGCTTTTGTGGATTTATTGGATGATTGTTTTCTACAGCAGCATATTCGGGAGACAACTAGAGGGAGTAATATTCTTGATCTGATTATCAGTAGTGATTCTTCATGCATTAAGAATCTGCAGATAAAGGAACCACTAGGTGGCAGTGATCACAGTGTGCTGAAGTAGGATTTACTCAAAGTGGTGACTACCATCAGGGGTTAAAGCAGGGGTGTATTCGGGCCGGAACAACGTTCCGGTATTTTTTCTAAA
Organism: Mastigoproctus giganteus; assembly: GCF_048544385.1. Lineage (NCBI taxonomy): Eukaryota > Metazoa > Arthropoda > Arachnida > Uropygi > Thelyphonidae > Mastigoproctus > Mastigoproctus giganteus. The sequence goes on from NC_143585.1 coordinate 115,382,661, forward strand.
TGTCATAAAGAAAATCATTAAATTTCTACACCTAATATTATGAAACAATGGCATAACCAAAGGGGAGGGAGGAATATCTGTTTTATCATGTTTTATCCATTGCTACTAAAAATATGTATTAATAGTAATCTTTAAAATTAATAGATTTCTTTAAAAATTTATTTTAAAACAAAAATATAAATTTCGCAATAAATTATAATAATATTTTTTTTTACGACGAGCGTTCCGGTACTATTTTTTTTAGCAATACACTTCTGGCTAAAGGGAAGGGTTTATGCTTTCGTAAATGTGAATATGGTGGTCTGAGACACTAATTAAATTCTATACGGCGAGACCAACTGATGATGTTACCAACAGCAAATTCAAAATGGAAAGAATTCCAAGAATTAATCGCAGAAGCTACTAGGCTTTTCATACTAACTAGAAATATTGTTTAAACCTAAATAGATGTCAGATGAACCAATGAGACGTGTGGCAGAGAAGAAAAATGCATGAGACACATATAAACTAATAGGTGACACGAAAGCCTATGATAGATAGATATAAGTTTGTCTGTAACCAAGCCACAATGGAGGTTAGGCAGGCAAAGGCAGATTATGAGAATTCTTTGGCAAAGAATGCAGAAAAAAACAACAAGGAATTCTTTACTTATGTAAACTCTAGAAGGAAACAGATGAATCAGATTGGTCCACTTGATATCGATGGTTCAATTGTTGATGATCCTGTTCAGGTAGCTAACAAATTAAATGAGTATTTTGCATCTACAGGAATGCCAGAGGTGAATTAAACTCTGCCAGTGAGCTAGATGATTTTGTAATAAATGGGAGCAAAGTGGAGGAGAAATTGTTGAAGATAAACATAGGAAAGGCACCTGGGGTGGATGGGATCTGTCCAGTTATATTAAAGATGGCAGCAAAGGAAGTAAGCAAACCCTTAGCCATAATTATGAGAGCTTTTTTGGACTCTGGGGAGGTACACATGGACTGGAGATGTGCTAATGTGACCCCAATTCACAGAGGAGGATCAAAGGGAGACACAAGTAATTACAGACCTGTTAGTTTGACTTCTGTTCTTGGGATATTTAATGGAAGCACTGGTTAAAGAACCATTGTAGGATCATCTATACAAGCCTTCAATTATAGCTCGGACACAGCATGGGTTTGTTAAGGGGAGGTCTTTCTGACCAATTTGATGATGTGGACAAAAAGGAACTGGATGCAAAGAATAATTTTGATATTTGGATCTTAGAAAGGCTTTTGATAATGTTGCACGAATTTGGCAGTGTGGCATTGAAGGCAAATTGCTGGTATGGATAAAGGGATGGTTGAGTGTGAGAAGACAGAGAGTTGTAATCAACGGACACTGCTCTTCGTTGACTAATGTTATTAGTGGAGTCCCCCAGGGTTTAGCGTTGGGTCCATTGTTGTTTTCTGTATTTATTAATGATATTGATGATGGTATATCAAGCTTAATTTCCAAGTTTTCAGACGGTACGATGGTTGGCAGGGTTGTTAAGGAAACTAATGACAGTACGCTGCTGCAACAGGATCCAAAAAGTTGAGCAGATGGGCTGAGAGGTGGCAAATGAAGTTTAACATTGACAAATGTAAAGAACTACATATCGGAAGCAGTAATCCCAGAGTAATTATCAAATCTGTGGTACCACACTGACAGTGGTAGAGAATGAAAAGGACATGGGGGTAATTGTGCAGTCAGGTATGAACTTTTCTGAGCAGTGCGGACGGTCTGCAAGAGTAGCTCATGGTGTCTTGTCAATGATACACAGGAATTTTTGTAGGGATAAGGAGGTGATTATTCCCTTGTCTAAGGCGATGGTCAGGCCACACCTTGAGTACTGTATACAGGTCTGGAGGCCTCATTTAAAGAAGGATGTAGAGCTGTTCGAACGAGTGCAAAGAAGGGAACAAGATTAGTGAATGGAACAAAGGTTAGCACTTACGAAAAAGACTTACGTTTTGCAAATTACAATGTCTGGAGACTAGGCACCTATGGGGTGATACGATTGAGGTGTATAAAGCCTTGAATGGTTTGACCATGCGGAATGCTGATGGGATTCGTCTTCTTGCTTAGAATAATCGCCAGAGAGGGCATAAATTCAAATTGAGGAAAGACGGTTGTAGGTTGGATGTGCAGAAGTTTGCCTTTAGCCAGTGGGTGGTCGACTGCTGGAACAAACGTCCATCAGTCGTTGTAGAAGTTGATAGTTTAAATAGATTCAAGGCAGAACTAGATAAACATTTGGAACGAGTGGATGGGTGAAATGAAAAGGGTTTTTTTTTTTTTTATTGGCTGATGCTGTACAAGCTTGCTTTCTTGCATCATATGCCTTTACTAATGCTAATACTAAGGCAATAGCCAGAAAAGGCATAGACACCACAACTAAATATATGGGAAAGCTATATCCTTTATTAAACTAGACAACCACAGTATCAAATTTAAAATTGAGAGACGAGTTCAACAAGGAGACACAATATCTAAGAAGTTGTTTACTGCTGCCCTTGATGAAACTTTCAGAAGGTTTGACTGGTCGAAGAAAGGAGTAGATGTGAATCGAAAGTACATAAACCCTTTACGTTTGCAGATAACATTATGATCATAAGCCACGATACCGAAGAATTTCAGGAAAATCTTAATCAGTTATGCAGAGTTAGTAAGGATTTCGGAATAGAGATGAATATGGATAAAACAAAAGTAATGATGACCAAGTACGCCACAGGATGGGATAGATATAATCATTGAAAAGGTGGATTCATATACTTATCTTGGACAAGTCATTAGCTGTAATAATGATAAATGGGTGGAAGTCAACAGAAGAATAAATCTCGGATGGATAGCATTCAGGAAATATAGCCACATACTGAGGAGCAATATCCCAATTTCTCTGAAAGCTAAAATAATGAACCAAAGTTTACTCCACAAAATGACTCATGGAAGTGAAACTTGGGCACTCCAAAAGAATGGAAGAGAAGCTGAAAACTACACAGCGAAGAATGGAACGAATTTTATTAGGAATCCAACTGTGGAATGAGAAGAGAAATACATGGATTAGGAAGCAAACACAAGCAAAGGACATTCTTTTCAAAACTAAAGAACTGAAATGGACTTATGCAGGGCATATAACTCATAGTCATGCTGACAGATGAACTAAGAAAGTAACAGAATAGTACCCAAAAGGAGCTAAAAGAAAACCTGGAATACAACATATGCCTTTGCTAATGCTAATGCTAAGTGCAGATGGACAGATGAAATTCAAGAGTTCTGGGTAGTAAACGGATGGCCATTGTATTATTCAGGTGGAAATGGAAAGTTTCTGGAGAGGCCTTCACTCTGCAGTGGATTGAAAATGGCTGATTATGATGATGAATTTATAAATAACTTTCATGTGTTCTTTAGTCGATTTGCTGTTTTTCTGGATGAAAAACCTTAGTTTTCCGAGGGAACCTTACTGTACTCGTCTGAGACCAAATATTAAACCCTCAACTCAGCAAGTATAGAGTGAAAATAAGCTCGTAAAAATTCCTCGCATCTGTATGGTATTCAGGGGTTGTTCTGGTAATTTCTAGTGTTCTGCAGAGTCATTCGTCTTTAATCACCATGTGGCAGTAAATAAATCCACATTATTTTGATCAAAAGGCGGTTCCAGGTAGAAGTCATAGCCTTACATGTCATCGCCCCTGATGTGATTTGAATCCTGAACTTTTCCATCTTATGTGAGGAGTATGGTGATAATAACTGGTGAGCTATCCACACAGACAACTAGATGGGTTACAAAGATTCCCATATTATTATTATTATTTATTCAATTTATTACTTATGCCGCTTCGATCCTATCAAGATGGTCCTGTATTTTATCCACAAATGCAGACACTATGATCTCACCTACCACTGAAGTCAGACCTACTGTTTTATAGTTGCCTAGCTGCCCTTTCATCTTCCTTGTGGTTTCGTGCTTTAGTCCAATGTATTGTTCCCAGAATTCAATGATGATATAATTAACATAAGATGTTACACTTATATTGAACCAAAAAGATGTTACACTTATATTGAACAATATTTATATAGCTGGATCAATACCATCTACTCCTGGAGCCTCGCCATCAGTCAGCTTCAGTAGTGGTTCCTATATACTCTTCTTCGAAATTCATATATATTAATCAATTTACAACAGTCGCGATATCATTGAGCTTCCTCGTGGTATACAGTACATGGGCTTTCAACTGTAAGGATCGTTGAAATGACCATATTCAACTCGTCTGCCACTTCTGATAGGCTATCAATAACTTTTCTAGTTAACTCAAATATGGAACCTATTTAATTCACACCCTTCCTTTTTGAAATCATGTACGAAATAATGTCTCCGTGTTTACCTCATTTTGCTAGCGATTTCTCATACTCATCTTTTTCCTGTCTTACTCGAACAGTGTTTTTTGTTAAATTTTGTTCGTAGTACTCATGTAAATCAGTACTAATTATGGTGTGTAAATATCCCTCTTTTTTTTTTGCGAAACTTTTCTACCGGAACACATAGTAACATTTCCTGCTCAAACTGAACATTTGTGGTTTCCAGAATAAATCATATGAATGCTTCGGATAATAACCCTCGTGGGTAGAACAATTGGAAAGATCGCCGTTCCCCCCCCCCTATATCGGGTGGAAAAGACTTGAGTTCGAGTACTGTCGATGACGTGAGGAATTTTCATGAGATATTTTTTTTCATAATGTGGCTAAGTTAGTCGGATTTCAGGCGAGGATAGCATGGTTTTTGATCCCGGAAACTAGTATTTTTCTAGAAAACAGAAAATTGACCTTAAAACACACGATTTTACAGACATTATATATTGAGAAACATGGCCTTAGTCGGTGATGCTCCTAAAACTCTACAACAACGTCTGGTAATGAACTTCTACAACTTATAGTTGTCTCTCCACTCAATAGAGTCTAAGAAATACTTCAGTCCTCTATTATTATCTCTTATTTTGAAACTGAAGCCCTCTCCTTTTTGTATAACCACAGGAATCTCTGAACACTACATGTTTTAAGACATTTAGTCACTACCTGTAATTGGTGCCTTCTCTGTCAAATTTTGAATGTAGTTCGGATCCTTGGTCTGAACACACCACTAGGGGATGTTAGCGCTTCTTATACTTTCTCTAACATGGTTTGAATAACAGCCAGACATCTTAAAAATTTTTGTTATCCTTTTGGCCTGTTGCCCGTCCACAATTTCCAACCTATAGGAGAATCTGAAATCCCCATAATGAGGCATTTATATTTGACTGCTCGTTCAGGTTGTCGAATTTATGTCTTGCACCTCAGATCCATTTGAACTGTAACATACCCTGAATTTCATCTTCCTTTCAGTACATCATCTTGCACTTCACAGACTGAACGTCGTTCGATCTGGTCACTCTGCGAGGCTCATGCTCAAAAGCTATACTTACCATACAATTCTTTATCACTGGATTGCACCATGTTTATGTAGGTAAATATACCTATATAGATAACTTAAATATTATTCTATCCTTTGTATTTTTACAACTTCAATGCAACCCTGATACTCTTAAAAATGTTTTCCCCAATTGTATGTAGTTGCTAGTGGTTTTTATATCTATTTCAATGCTTCTTTGTGTGTATGGGACAGCAAATCAAATTATTATTATATTAGGTTAATCCGTAATTTAATAAATCAACCTATATTTGTGTCTGTAAAATTGCGTGTGTTCTCAGATCGATTTGCCTGTTTTTCTGGACGAAAAAACCCTATTTTCTGCGGGGGGAACCTTGCTATCTATGCCTAAGACCGACTAACTCAGCCATGGAGTGAAAAAAACCCATTAAAGTTTCTCGCCTCATCGACAGGATTCGACCTCGGGCCTTTTCCACCCGGTGCGGGGAGGACGGTGATGATACCACTGTGCTACATGCGCAGACTGTGTGAATGGGATAATTAAAAGTAGGATACAAGTACTCAGAGGGAGGGTGCATGTGCGATTTGTCAATGTCACTAAACTGCGCTTTTCCATTGGCGGCGCCCTGAATCTTTACGGCATCATTAAATAGTAGCCAAAGCACTTGCATTTCCTCTGTTTAAATCAATCCACTATAACAATATAAATCTCATCTATTATATAGGGAAGGCCACACAATAAGAAATTTTCCCCCAATCAGCTTTGAATACTGTCTGAAACCTAAAGTAATTCCACCAAGCTTTCGTCATAAATTCCTACCTATCACGTCTGGGTACAATTGCACATAATAATTTTGTTCCTTCTTGTCGTATTTTTCCAGCCGGACCTTTTATTTATTGACCCAGTCATCCGTTTGGTTATGTTTTTGATCAATAGTATCCACATAAATCACTGAATATTCTTTAGTACCCATAAAAATTGATAGCTGGTAAGTCATGTCATTTTTTGCTGCTTGAAGTTTGCAATTCTATTCTGTCTTTATTACAGAATATATTTCCAGTTTACCCATATACCCGAGTCCCACATAATGTATATATTGTTTGGGGTGAGGCGCCACCTGTAGTTTCCCACAACTGCACCTTTAGTATTCTTATGAGGAAAACAGTACTCAGTAAATGCCAGAAGTGTGTGTGTGTGTATGTGTGTGTGTCGTGTCTCCACGTTGCCCGTACACACCACTAGGGGATGACCCAGGCAGTAGAGATTGCTTATCTGGCTGGTCGCTGCCAGGGTTGCCTGCCTGAGCTTCCTGGACAGAGACCAATTTAAAAAAAACATAAAGAAAAAGAAAGAAAAAAGAATAAAAGAGAGAAAGAAAAAAAAAAAAAGGAGTTGAGGAGCAGTGTCAAGTGGAAAAGGAAAGATAGAAATATTGGGGATGTAGAGGAAGGCATCCCCAAGGAGAATGGAGCTTACTCCATAAGTCAAGTGGAATAAGGAATCAGGAATCAAGCATACTAAGCTTGGGAGTTCAGTATAGATCGCCATGAAGCCAAGGTAATCTTAGAGTAAGACAAGTCCTGTATAGGTTCATCAAGATTGGGTTGTCTGTTCACAGTCAGGTGTACACAAGAGTCTAATTTAAGTACTTTTTCACATTTAATTGTCGTTGATATTTCCTATATTGGCCGCTGTCTGGGTTTTTCGTCGAAGAAGTATTGCACGAAGCATGTGAAGACGCTGTAATCTTCTTCAGAATCGAACAGCTAGTTCTCTCGATTTCTTGGTAGGTATGTTATCCTAGTAATGAAGACTCGTCGTACATGTTCGTATAATGGACAGTCATACATAAGGTGTTGCTAGCTTTCCAGCTCCACCAAAGGAACAGGTCGGGTCCTGTGAAATGTCCAGTAAGGAGTTTTGGCTTTAATATATCCGTATCCGGTCAAGAGAAAAGTTGAGTACAGGCCGGAGGAGAATCAAAGAGTAGAACTCTGGTACAGATTGCCAATGTCAGGGATAAATTTTCGCGTGATTTCTCCTTTAGGTGAGTTTGTCCATCTTTCTTGCAATTACCTGTTACAGATGGGTAACAAGGCGTTTATTTTCTGCTCTGCAGTTGATCTGAATCCCACAGTAAGGCTATCTCCTGCAGAAGCAGTTAATCGCGCAAAATGCTCTAGTGGATAGCATATCGGGTAAAATCCCAGTTCTCCTCCAAACCAGGTGGAAAAGACCTGAGTTCGAAGCCCATCAATGACGCGGGGAATTTTATGTCCAGCAAACAGCAAATCGACCATATACAGGGTGATTCACTACCAGTGCGACAAACTTGCAGGAGGTGTAGGGGACACAAAGACGAATCGGAATCACATAGCATTGCAGGGTCCGAAATGCCTTCGTCATGCGTTAGACGACGTTGAACGGGAGGTCGCGTGAACAGCGATCCCGCTGGAAGTCAGCATTTGTGAACCGTTTCTGTTGAAGAAACCAAGTAGCAAAAGTCCTCCAGATTGGATAATCCGCAGGCTCCAATGATTGGACGCGTTGCAGATGGTATGAACTCATTTGGTTTGTTGACAGTATCCTCCATATAGTGGATACCCAATCGTTGGCCTATCGCTCGAGTACTCGTAATCGGATTGCCTTCTGTAAGACGTAGGATATTCTCCTCATTGTCTGGCGTCCTCGTCGTTCGCTCTTGATTCATAGTGCTTCTCGTGAAACAACCAGTCTCATGTAACCTTCTGTGCACACGTGCGGAAATTGTATGATGAGGAACACGCCTGTGCAGGAAACGTTCCTGGTACAAGCGCACAGCGGCGCGCCCGTTACAGTCTGCAGCCCATACGCGAGGTGCATGTCGGCCACTTCAACGTTTGAATACTCGTCCATCCTACTGCCTCCGGAACCGGTTCGCAAATGCTGACTTCCAGCGGGATCGCTGTTCACGCGACCTCCCGTTCAACGTCCTCTACCGCATGACGAAGGCATTTCGGACCCTGCAATGCTATGTGATTCCGATTCGTCTTTGTGCCCCCTACACCTCCTGCAAGTTTGTCGCACTGGTAGTGAATCACCCTGTATATACGAAGGGTGATCATTTAATTCGCGGACTGATGCAAGGTTTTGATTACCTCGCGAACTTTTTATAACTGCCGCTAGAGGCGCTGTCCCTGATTGCTACTGAGCAGATTCGTTGTGGGCATGCCAGTACTTGTCGAGGCACTGTTCTGCGAAGAGAATTATTTTTAGCCACGTGTCACGGACGATCGTTTTGAAGCAAGTATCATGTCAGACATACAGATTGAACAATGATATGTGGTTCGTATTGTGTCAGATGCTTAAATGTATTGGAAATGGTTAAAGAGATGAAAGAAGACTATGGTAATGAATGTCTTGATAGGACGGCCATATTCCGGTGTTACCGAACTTCCTGTGTGTGAAGTGGTTTCTCCATTCAGACAATGCCAGGCCCCATATGGATAATATTGTGCAGCCAGTGATCACTGCCATAGGTGCCGAGGTTCTTTGACATACACCTAATTATCGGACTTCGCCCTGTGTGATTTCTTTCAGTTTCCACATCTTAAGAAAGCCATGAAAGACAAGGGTTTCTGTCCGACACAACGATGCTGGCAAAGCCACAATTGAAGCACTTTGCAGTCTTTCGAAAAATGGCTTACAAGGAACATTTATTGCATTGGTTACTACGGTGGCGAAAGTGTACAAAATTTAAGGGAGAGTACTTCAAAAAAGGAGAAATCCACAGAACATTCAGATGATGACATCTGAATGTTCTGTGGATTACTAGTTGCAGCTACCAACTACTAGCTGCAGCCTGGCAAAGAAATCGAAGCCATGACAGAGAGAGAGAGAGAGAGAGAGAGAGAGAGAGAGAGAGAGAGGCCTGCAGATACTTGGGGATGATGTAAACTCAGCAGTTACAGCAAAAGGAAATTGACGCCTGCCTGACCAAAAAATATCATCAGAGATTCAAAAGCCAGCTGAAAGCAAAGCTGAACGGAGTGAACACAGTTAAATCCATAAACACCTATGCAGTCCCAGTGCTAACATACTCTTTCGGGGTCATAGATTGGATTAACACCGAGCTGGAGAATATCATGAGAAAGACAAGGACAATGATGACTAAGAGCCGCCACACCACCCGAAGTCAACCGTGGAGATTCTGACAATTGCTTGGAAAGAAGGAGCAAGGGGCTTGATAGGCCTCAACAGAAAACAGCGTTTGCTAACCTGAAGGATTGCTTTCAGAAACACACAGCAGCACACCCCCAGGCCATAAGGAAGATAGACAAGCGACATACCCCACTCAACCCAAGCGAGGAGTGCCCTCCCAACCAGGAGGCACAAAAAACGACGCTAGAAAGATGGGCAGAGAACACACACACCATGGCACACACTACAATGACTTCCATCATGATCACATAGATAAAATTACAGTGCAATTACAATGCATGGCTCACGAGCGGGACGCTCTTCCCATAGACTGAAGGATTCATTCTCGCCATCCAGGACCAGGTAATCAACACCAGAAACTATAGAAAATACATCGTCAAGTAGCCCGGAACATCCGACGACACATGTCGACCATGCCATCTCGCCCCAGAAACGATCCAACACATCACCGCAGGATGCAAGGTGATCACCCAGACTGAGTACATTCATAAACACGGCCAGTAACTAGATTAATACATCAGAAGATAGCAAGGAAATACCAGTTGATCGAAGAACGTGTACCGTATTACAAGTACGAACCCCAGGCAGCACTGGAAAACGGAACCTACAAGCTGTACTGGGACAGCGCCATAATAACCGACAAGACAGTTCCGCACAACAGACTTTACATAACCCTTATCAGCAAGAAGAAAAAGGCTACCTATCTGATTAACATAGTGGTGGGTGCCCAGCACTGACAACATGCAGATAACACACGAGTTAAAAATCAGGGAGAACACGAACCTAAGACAGAAGATCAAAGAGATGTGGCATATGCAACAAGTTACGACCATCCCGATCATCGTGTCAACCACAGGTATCGTGCCAAAGACCTACATAACAGCCTCCCAGCAATAGGCCTCCCAGCGAACACCTACAAGGAACTCCAGAAATTCGCAATCCTGAAGAACTTTAGGACGGACAGTGAGAGAGTTCCTCGACCAACAGTAACACCAGACATAACGACAATCACCCTGTTGTGTACTTGGTAGCAATACCCGTCACGAGGTGGAATGCGCAATCAGGGAGAAATAATATAATAATAATAATGAGGCGAATTGACACCCTGCAAACTAAAAATAAAAGATTACCTAAAAAACCACCTGCACCACCATTGAAAAACTTGAAAACATTGATTTTCTATACAAGTAGCTGGAACAGTGCCTACGAAAAGGAGTCCAGCAGTGTGAAAAAAAGTTATGCCACACAAGATTACCAGATGGTAATTTTGTGAGACGTAGCAAAATTATCATCTGATAATCTTACGGTACTCCTTGATGCAAATCGCTTACTAGGAGTTACGCTAGGAGCATTTCCTTTATAATGAAAATGTCAATGCCAAATGCCAAGGAAACATACTTTCAGCTATGTCCATCCATCCACAAAGCAGGCTGCCATTTCCTATATTACTGTTTCACAACAGTAACATAGGAAATGTTAGTGTTTTTTCCACTGCTCTGGGAAAAAACACATTGTTATGATTAAAACCAAATACAAATGTACCCCGAGAAAATAGTGAATACTTTGAAAATGAAGTGGTTAAAACATTAAAACCATAACAAGGGAATGTCAAAATCAAAAACTTTCAGAACATCACAGATAGAGGCATTATACTTGAAACTGCCTCTAAAACTGATCTGGACAAGTTTAAGAAATGTGAAGACATGGAAGGCACTAGCTTGCTTCCCAGTTCATCCCGTATCATAAATTGAGACACTGGGGTCAGGGATCTTAGCCTTCTCCTATATGATGTCTCCAAATACTTTTCCAAGGAAAAACTGTTGGTTAAAATTGCACCCAGAAACCTTTTTGAACCTGTGTCAGCTGAAGAGGCTGCAAATAAGCCAAGGTTCACTCCTGTACCAAAACTAAAGTCAAAGTTAGCCTAAACTTGGTCATAAAGATCTCTCCCAAGGTCAACTCCATTCTGAATAAACAATCCCGCATCTTTTTTGGAATTGTAGACCTACAGATTCAATGATTTTATACAGGCAGTTAAATGTTATATATGTCTAGGTGAATACAAACAGATTGTTTGTAGTCACTATTCTGAATCTGCCCATTTCTTCAAGAATTATTGATTGAAGACTTACCTAAAGTTTTCAAGAACTAAAGACCTACCTCTCAAATGCGCCAAATGCAAGAACCCAAGCAAAGCAGAAACCTAACTAGATAGAAAATTTCTCAAGTCAATGCAGAAAGATCTATCTTTAAAACAAAACCAACTGTGTCAACTCCCTGGAAAAAAAATATGACATCGACATCCTTCTCCTGCAGGAGCCCTACTGCATTTGTGGTAATGTCTCTGCATATCCGCTAACTTACTGCAAAATTCAGAATACAAATCCTACCAGCTTTGCTGCAATTATAGTGAGATACGTGTGTAGTGCGTAATGTCTGTAGTGACACGCGTGTGACTACAGACATTGTTGTCATACACCTCCATTTTACTGTGTGTACCTCAGCTTGTGTGTGCGTGTACACAGTCCAGCAATGATGATAGCCCAGAGATTTTGGCTGTATCACACTTCTCGTCGGTTATTTCCAGTACAGTTATGACATTGTCACACATTTTTCGGCGCCTCCGTAGCCAGGTGGGAAGGAGCAGTAGCGCATAGCACACGCTTCTTGATTAGACCGGGGTTCGAACCCGTCACCACCAAATACGGAGGATGCGGAAAGGTCAGGGAATGACCACTGCATATCCCGGAGCAATATGGCCTTAGTTGCTAGTGCTCCTAAAAAAAAAAAAACCAAAAACCAAATAACACATTTTTCAGATACCAATACTTCTCATGGAATAACTTTCTTTATACGGAGTTACAACAGCACTCCTTTTTTTCAATACTCATATCCTTATTTCTTGCCATCTTTATCAAGAAACACATAAAACTTACAATAAATATTCTTTGTGAATGACGGGTGTTCGATTTTATAAGTTAGAGCTCACTCTTCAATTTATATTATTACAAAACGCTCTAGAATCATCTACAACCTCCTATAATATTGAAACAATACTCTCACCTTCTAGTATTCTAGAATCATCTACAACATTCTGTTACATTCAGGAATCTTCAACAATGCTCTACCACATTTAGGAGTCTTCTACACTTTTCTGAAATTTTCTCATGTATTCTAAAAATCTCTTAAATGTCAAATAAGATTTTTTATTTTTATACATAATAAAAATATTTTATTAAAAACTAGTAAACTAGTTCGTCGTATTTTAATAAAAACTTGGAAATTTAAGAAAAATGAAACATGTTTCAAACTTTTAGGCAGGAGAGTATGTAGTGCTCTGTTTGTGCAATGTGTGTTGTTAAATTGTTTCTGGGCACAATGCTACTAGGTAATCGTAGTCATAGCTGTGATAGCTGCTTCCCAGTCCCTATCCTTGCCATGAGGAAGTGGGCCACAACTATATAAGGGGGTGGTTGTGCAGGCAGATATGAAGTTCTCTGAGCAGTGCAGACGGGCTGCAAGAGTAGCTCATGGAGTATTGTCAATAATATACAGGAATTTTTCCAGCAGGGATAAGGAGGTGATTATTCCATTGTATAAGGCGATGGTCAGGCCACACCTAGAGTACTGTATACAGGTCTGGAGGCCTCATTTCAAGAAGGATGTAGAGCTGCTGGAACGAGTACAGAGAAGGGCAACAAGATTAGTGAATGGAACAAAGGGGTGCTCTTACGAAGAAAGGCTTAAGTTTTGCAAATTACAGTGTCTGGAGACTAGGCACCAGCGAGGTGATCTGATAGAGGTGTATAAAGCCTTGAATGGTTTAAGCATGCTCAATGCTGATGGGATTCTTCCTCTAGCTCAGAAAAATCACCTGAGAGGGCATAAATTCAAATTGAGGAAAGACAGATGTAGGATAGACGTGCGGAAATTTGCCTTTAGCCAGCGGGTGGTTGGTTGGTGGAACAGACTTCCATCCCTTGTGGTGGAGGTTGATAGCCTAAATAAGTTTAAGGCTCAGCTGGACAGGTATTTTGAACGAACAGAGGGGTGAAGTGGAAGTGGGGTTTTTTTTTTTTTTTTTGGCTGATGCTGCATACGCTTGCTTTCTTGCATCAAATGCCTCTACTAATGCTAATGTAATGCTAATAAGTACTGTCCACGGGCCTGAGGGTTGGAAAAGGATAAAGTGATTCCCGATGAACGCCGAACAAAAACAAAACACAAAATCGGGAAATCACACAACATTGGGTGGGGTAGTCCCACATTAAGGAAGGGAAGAGGAGATTAATAAATAAATAAAGTAAACAAAGAGCAAAGAAAGAGAAAAAAATAAGAAAGTAACATAAAAAAAATAATAAAAATTAAAAATTAAATTATAATATTGCTCTATTATGAGATGTCAGTAATATTCCACCTCTGAAGAGTTGTTACGTACAGACGCTCTCACAGAATCAAACGCTTTGGTACAAGAACAAGAAGAAAAAAAAAAAAAAAAGATAAAAGAGAAAGGACAAAAAAAAAAAGAAGTAGGGAAAAAAGGTGAATTAACAGGAAAATTCATTTTTGAAGCTGGCAAAAATTCTGCATCCAGTGGAGTCAGCGGTAGATGACTTTCATCAACCCGTGAGATACCACCACTTTGCTTATTGGAGGCTTGAAGTGGTGAAACCCATGTTTAGTCTCTAGAGCAAAGTTTCCGGCATCCCCCTCCCCTCATACTTCTCCTTCAACCCATGCACGGTACTGAGTACTATAGGTTTTGATACCTTTCGTGTTTGGGGTTTTCATAAAAAAAAAATATCAGTGGGCGCCTGCAAATCTCACGTTAATGGCGGTATCAACTGCAAAGCTCGTGGTCCTCGTGGGGTAGCACAGTTGGTAGGATCGCCGTCCTCACCACACAGGAAAAGACCTGAATTCAAATCCCGTCGATGACGGAAGGAATTTTTATGGGTCTTTTTCACAAGGTGGTTGAGTTAGTCGAGTTCAAGCAAGGGTAGCATGGTTTATTCTCCCGGATACAAGGGTTTTTCTTCCAGCAAACAGAAAATCGACCTTAGATCACACGCAATTTAGAGACAATATACACGGAGCAACATGGCCTTAGCCGCCGATGCTCCTAAAAACTAATAATAACAAGAACAACAGCAGCAGTAAAGTTCTTGCATTTGGCATTACAAGTAGGCAGAAGATCATTAAATAGGTTAATTTGAAGAACATGTTTTAACAAAGTTATCTTAACCTGAGTTGAAGATCAGGTTATGAGCTTCACTACGATGATAACACACTCCAAACAAAATTTTTGAATTTTAAAGAATGAATTTTTATTAATGATAAGTGCAGTTTTGTTTTTAGGAGAAAAGTTGGACAGTAGCAGATACATCTTGATGATAATCAAGCTGTATTGGCTCGGCACTCGTTAGTTTGTTGCACAAAGAGTCGTCTTCTTCAGAAACGTTTCAAGAGGCGTTTGTTTCCAAGATAATCTTCTCTTTTAATTATAAATTTCATGATTGCATGCATAAGCATTTTTGAACGGTACACACAAGTTGCAACTAACACGATTCGCTTGGAGTAACAAGTTGACGAAGCTTAAAAAAAGTAATGAAGAGAAGATTCTAAAAATTTATTTATGTTTTTTATACGATTGAAGATTTCAGTAAAGGGGAAACACATTTCACCATAATAACGTAAAAAAAACCACACAATTCCAGCTATCGGTATTTTCGTAAATTCCAGCTATCGGTATTTTCGCAAATGCAAGAAGATCGAGTTTACTATCGTTTATAATTGCTTTCAGTAACAGAAAAGCCCAATAAACTGGAAAGTGCAAATTATTTTTATTGTTTTTATTTTTAACGATACGATGGTGTCTCTAGAACTGATTAATATCGTAAAGCGCGGTACACTGTATTGTATAGCCACGCACGTGGTTTGGACGCGGTATTTATGAATGTTTAACATTCATTTTTTGCAATTAATGATGATATTTTCGATTTTGTTGATACTTGGGAAAAAAAAACCTCGTAAACCTAGGAACTCGTAAAGCGAGTAATGCCTGTATATCAACAAGGGAAGTAAGTGTTCCGACCCATTTTTGATTTGTAAACAATTGAGCAAGGTTCTCATTTTTATCTGATAAAAACAATAAAACTTCATGTTTGAGGTCAAAAAGACGTCGCAACGCTTTACCACTGGATAATCACATCACTTTCGTATATAAAAGAAACGTTTCATCCCATTTCATTAGAAAAGCATTGTGAAAAGTCTGCTTATATTTTTTAATAAAGTTGATCACATTTATCGCATCTTTCAAAACTTCGTGCAAATCAGTTTGCATTCCCTTTGCTACTAATTCCCTGTGTACTGTATAATGCAATGATTTAAAACTATATTTGGAGCTATTTCCTTTAATTTGCCTTTTATACGTTTATTTTATTCTGTTAATGCAGCCGCACCATCAGTACAAATCGCAAAGCAGTTGTACCCCGTTAGCTTATTTGTTTGGAAGAAAATATTTATAATATGAAAAATCTTCTCGCCGTCGTTCTTTCTTTCAAAGCTTTGCAAAATAGAAAATTCTCTAAAATTTCTCTCTCGTAGCAGTATCTCACATATACAATAAGTTGAGCAAGGTTTTAAACATCTGTGAATTCATCTAACTGTATTGCAAAAATTGGACATTCTCTCAATCGATTTAATAAACTGAATTTTATGTTGTCCGCGATAACTGTAATAGGCTGCGAGACTGTGGTGTCTCTGGATAGAGGAATGGTATATAACTCCTGGTTGCTGTGCTTTTCTCCATGCGTAATTGAAATCATTTTTACAGCAGCAGGGAGAACAAGAGATTCAGCAAACAGCAACAGTATGTGATTTCAAATTTTTTCCTATTAAATACGAAACTTCCAACGATGCTCTTAAAGCTTTACGAGGAACTACCGTATGTTTCTTCTCGAAAGATTTCAGACCTTGTATAGCAGCGGCGTGTCTTTTGAAAAATATTCAGTATTTTCCATTAGCACTGGATGCTTCGTATGTAAGTATCTTTTTCATTTAACAGGTTTCATGCTTTCGTTAGCCAGTTTTTCGTAACAGACTACGCAGAAAGGACGTTGCTCAACATCAACAACACTAAGTAAAACCGTACTTCATAAATTCTTCTTGATATTTTCTATTCTTTTTCATTCTTTTTTTGATTTGGAATGTGATGGCTCTCTACCAGAAATTGGTAGCTGCACCACACTTGAAATAACGTGGGTGCCCAAATTTTCACATGATACGTTTCTTATCCTTTCAGCTTCTGAAGTATCTGTAGCAACATTATTGTCGTCACTCCTCGACCGTTTTGTCCTGATTATCCAATTGTTCATGGAAAAAAAAAATATATATTTTTTATTCTTAAAAACAGCGATAATATAAAAAGTAGCAGAAGAATGAAAAACACATCCAAGTTGACGTGAAAGCACCGAATCAGGAAGCAGAATAAAGCGTGCGTGCAACAGACTTGCTATTTACTGCCACGGCATATTCGCACCCCTGGCCTTCAGGCAATTTCAGAAATTTTTGTTGTAGGAACCACGTATTAAGAGCTAGCTAAAGGGATTACTGTTCATCAATTGAGTAGTACTGAGAAGTACAATGGTGTGCAAAACTTAAGGACCAACACTATTTCTAAAGGTTACAACCACAAAATCAAACGAAGTAGCCCGTGGCGATTTGCATAACTGTGGCCGTTCAGTAGAAAGCTGGTGCACATGCAAAAATTTGAATCGTGATGAGAGGGCTCACATAAACAGATAAAAGCAACAGTTCAGCAGTTTTGTGAAAATTACCGAATAGTGAGCACGATTGTTATAGACGTTCGATTGGTTTCATACAGTGCTATAGATATCTGAACGGCCAGTAGACAACATCTAGATGACTTTACCCGGGTCGAATAATTGGGAGGCTCGAAGTGCGGCCGCAGAGTTCGGTATCTCCCATAGCATCGTCTCACGTGCGTGGTCAGCCTTCAGAACGACAGGTACAGTTGTTCGAATGACTAGTGGTGGTCATCCACGAAAAACAACGTCCAACAATGACCGCTATATACTGCTACAAGTCAAGAGTGACCGACACCAGACAGCGGGATACATTGAAAACCAGCTGCACAGGACGCAGGATATCACGGTTTACTGTGGCCATGCCAACAGTCCACAAAAGTGGACTCTTTGCTAATCTGGCGAGAGGTTGGCACACGGTATCACCCCACAAACATCACTGAAAGGGAATGATATGGCAATCGAGGCGTTATCTTGGATGGACGTACACAACTCCAGATACTGGATGGTGGTACTGTAACCAGTACATGCTACTGTACTGAGGTATTCCTTCCTCATGTGCGTCTGTTCCGAGGTGCCATTTGCCCCGAGTTCGTGTTTATTGATGATAACGCCACACCCTATTGCACTGTAGCTGTTGATATGCTTTTGGAAAGTGAGGACAGTGTTCGTATGAATTGGCCTGCCCGTTCCATCCATCTAAATCGCATCAAACACATATGGGACGCTCTGGGGAGACGCCTAGCGGCATGTCCACACCCACTAGAAAATGTTCCCCAGCTGAAGATAGCGCTGACAGAGGAATGAACGATCTTACCGCAAGAACATATCAACATCATTGTTCTAAGTATGGACAAGCGTAGAAAGTCACCATGAATATTAGGGGTGGCCATATCTCCTACTGAGGACCACCTCTTCCCTTTGTCTCATCTTTGGCAGTGATGCATCTGTATCATAGCAGCCAGTGCTATGTTGCCATTTTTGAATAAAATCCCTCTGTACCGTTTTGTTTCCGTTGTTGTTGTTGTGTCAGTGTTGTTTCCTTCATCATTTCCATACCTCACGAGGTTCCTTTGGTATGCTTTTCCCATATCCTATGAGAAGCTACAGGTGAAATCCTGACTGGTCCTTAAGTTTTGCACACAAGTGTAATACGTAAGGGTTGATGAGCCATTTCTAGTATGGTTCAAGTATCCTTTCTCTGGCGGTTTTCTCCGATGTTCAAATTGTGCAATTCTTTTTTCTGAGTGAGAATTTGTCTCCAATGTCCCTGTTATGATTGCATTTGATGTCTAACTGGTACTTCAAATTCATATACTACATTCTTGGTATTACTGTACATGCATCTATTTTTACAATTAGTAACCTTAACACAGTCCATGTATTTGCTTGTTACACGAGGACCCCAAGCAGTCACTGTGATTTCTGACACCTTTCCTAGCTGCTGCAAGGTCTAATTGAAGCAGTGCAAGAATCACTTATACTTTTGCCTGTGGCTGCTATCTGCACGTTTTTGCCAACAAAAGAGGTGCAAATATTGTTTTAACCACTTTTGTTGAACTCTGTCCCATCCACCTCTATAAAAACAGGCTTTTCTTTAACAAGAACCGAGAACTCTGAGAATTCTAACCCATGAGCTTTAGGGTAGAATTTTTGTCTAGCTTCTTCAGGACTGTACTGTTTGACAATGCTTTAATCATGTACTTCCCCTTATTGCATCTGGGGAGAATTGCAGAGGCTAACTGCCCTTGTGGGTCCACAGTTCGTAGGATTGCCCTCATTTCCACATGGGGCCGTAAAGACCGGATTGCGAGTGCTGTGGATAAAGGAAGGAATTTTCATGGGCCTTTTTTATAATGGGACTTAGTTAGTCGGGCACGGGTGAAAGTAACACGATTTGTTCTCCCGGAAACGCGGGTTTTTTGTTCAGCAAAACAGAAAAATACGTCAGAATACACATAAATTACAGACAAATGCACGGAACAATATGGTCTTAAAAAAAACAGCCACTAACTCGCGAATTTTTCAGAACTCCTACTCTTAATATCATTAGCATTAATGTGTACGACAATATCACCTTTGGTCTCTTAAATGATGATAGCTGTTCTACAAGGTTATTAAGTTTCCCCTAGCAGACATACACTAGTTTTGTTCTGCCTTTCCTTTTCACAAAATACATTTCCTCTCTCCCTGACAGCTGAGTCACTGACAATGCCTACTTCCTGTGGGACCAACACATTTTGCCATGTAGGATTGTATTGTTTTTTTTGCTGAAGTTTTGTATTCGGTGTTGTTCTGTGCAGGTTAATGTCTGATGAAATCCACTCTTTTGTTCCTTCGTGATTATCAACCCTGCACTCCAATTCCTCATGCCATTTAGCCCATTAGAATGCTGAATTGGCACTTAATGTCCCCCCACACTCTCTGCAATGAAAGCACACAAAGACATCCCATTTGGCCGTGTCACATCCCATCTTCAGATACTTGGCAAAAACACATTGTACATAACTTTGATTCACAAGAGATTGCTTTCAGAGTGGTTCTCGTAAGCCAAAGCTTTGCATTCCCATTACCTTGAGCTTTTTATGTTGGAGGCATGTTTTTAGTTTCATTTTAATTTAAAAATACCACAGACACCAAGAGTAAAATAACGCTATACTATTCCCAGCGATGGCAGTACGTATTAAGCGATTACTTGTCTATATAAGGTTGCTGACTTTCTTAATGCTTAGCTAAATACGAAATTCCATTCTCTCTCTCTCTCAGGGTAACTCGGGAATTTTTTTTTTTTTTTTTTGGCTGGTGTAGCATAAGCTTCAGGCTTCCTTGCACCATATAGCTAATAATAATAATAATAACCCATGTGATTTGGATCTTCGAACTGTTTATTTATTTCACTTTAAAACACTACAATACTATATTGTATGACACTACAATTTACTCTTAGCATGGTTATACGAACGTGAATAACAATATTACCTTTTGTGCCCAAGGTGATATTCTACAGTATTAATTAATACTGTAGAATATCTCCAACTTTTTTCTCAGGCAGACATACCCTGGTCCTATTCCACCCACAGAGCATCTTACTACTGTGATTCCACCTTTTTACAAAATAGATATTTCCCGTTTCTCTGACAATAGAGTAGCGACAACAGCTACCTCCTGTGGGACTAGGATTATTATATTGGCTACTGATCCACAAAAATTAAAAAGGCAAGTTGCAATACTTTATTCGAGATTTTCCAAGCGTCAGACATCTGCTTCGTAGAAAGGAAAACTTTTTCATTAACTGTGAAGCGAGTACCATCAACGACTAAAATTAATCAAATTGACGGGAATTTTCCAAACTATGTACAGAAAAATTAAGATTTCAAAATTCGAACTCTAAAATGCTCTACGCCTGCTTTTCTTTTAAAAATTATTTATATAATAGGACGTTCTACTAAAAAAGACATTCTAATTGTAAAAACAGAGAACCTATATATTGCTCTTTGTCTATATACATGCATATTTCACTTGTTATTACTGCAGAATTTCTCAATATGTAATTTTATTTAGATGACAGAATTATGTTCGTTACTGTCTTTTCGATTTAGACTGTGTTCACAATATCGAACTTTCGAAAACTATAGTTAATAATAAACTTTCACTGTACTGTATTTCAGAGGATGACGTTTACTTAACCATGAGTAATGTTAGAAAATGAGTAATTGTATCGCAACTATTTTTTTCCCGAAGTATATAATGCTTCTTGATGATCGCACACAGTATTCAATCGCCTTTTCACCTTATATAAAAATGGCATTTTTCAAGAAAAAAGTATTAATTAATACCGTAGAAAGCAACAAACTTTTCTTTTACTCTAGTGAGTCAGAGCAGCTTGAATCTACGCACTAGGGGAAATAGCTCCTAAGGGAAGCTAATAGATCACGGTAGGCGTAGCATGTGTTGTCTGGAGCTAGAACGTGGGCAACAGCGCATCGTTTTTGTGGTTGGCGGAGTGCTGTTTACGAAGCAGAATGTTTCATGACGTTTGCCTGCTTTGGCATGAGGCTGTGAGTATGTTGGTATCAGTTGTAGCGTAGTTTATGCTGCATTGTTGTTTCAGCATGTGTGACTTCGTTAACGGCGTACGGATGTCGATGAAGTCATTATAGCATATGTGAGGTTATTAAGAGTCGGGTCTCAAAATTTTGTCGAACAGGCTCCATGGATATATCTTTTATTTCAGTTCTGCTTTCCTCATTAATTATTTCATACTGTGCGTACGAACCATACCATGAACAAATGGATTGATAAGCGAAATAACTTAATTTCAGAATTATAAAGGAAATTTTATGTGATTTTTATAAACAGTGTCCGCATTGTATATCTGAAGTATTTACGTCAATAGCGAACAGGATGCCTGTGGCAGCCAACCAAAAGGACACTGTCTCAAGGTATCCCTCTATCCTGCCAAAGTCTGGCCACCACAGTCCGCTCAGTCCACCAGTTTTATCTCCGGCAGGAAATCATGTTTTCTCAGGAGATCCGCAAGCCTGTTTACAAGTGAGTTCATTAATTTTCTTGAACTTATTAGCAACACTGAAAATATTGCTGCAAAGCGTTTTTACGTAACGAATATCTGATAAGATAGGCGTAGTGTATATGATATACCGAATCCTTGTGCTGTTACATTTGGTGCAACAGGAAACTCAGTTATCTTCTCGGTCACAAATGAGTGATAGAAAATTATTTGAGTGTATATTTTATACAAGAGGGGAAAAGATTAAAAGAATATAAACATCAAGAGAGAATTCATTATATAAAACCAAATCTATTTGCCTTGAATAGTGAGCTGTACTATATGTGAAGAATTTATTGATCCGGCCAGGAATCTGGTGCCTCTTGGCACATTGTTAGTACATCTCCCCTTTCGCAGAATCATAATTTAGGAAGAATTTGAAAAGTTAGCAAAGATACTTTCAAATTTGTTAACTTGTTATTATAAGAGCACGGTTTGTGAGTACATAATCTGAATCAATATCAGTAGTAAACTTTAAGTGTAAAACTTTAAACTTTTGTGACTTATTTCATTTTTTAATTTAAGATCTTTTTAAGTGCCTTAATCAAAAAAGGCAAGAAACCTTTTGATATTTTTAATTTGTGGCATGATAAATGAAGTTCTCATAATGCTTTATCTAAAATATTTGATTATTATGCTAATAGTAATTTTGCCAAAATGCTTAAAAGTTGTTTAAATTTACACTGGAAACTGTTGACTTGTGTTGGAATTGGAGGATGGTGTTATATTTTTAAATGAAAATAATACACAACCAAATTCCCCCCAGGTTAAACTGTAGTTAACAGTCCTGTTGTTATTGGCAGGTATGTGATTGTTTTGTGCAGGGTTGGTTCCTGGAATGTTTATACCTTGTGCAAAATGAAAGCACGCAACTCCTTATAATATGAAAATAGATTGACACTTTTATGGATAATCCACCTTAAAGTTTTTTAAAAAAGAAATACCAACTGAGCTTTTATTAAATTAAATGTTTAAAGGGTTTTTTATGTTGTAACTTGGGTAGCCTCTCAGTGACAAGTGTAATGACTTTTTTTTTTTTTCTATGTAGGTAATATTTATTTCAAAATTCCAAGGTTTATTGGAACATTATTCTTCTTGATTTTAAGATTGCTAAATTGGATATTGTTTCTTGAAAATTAACTGTTTGGTTAATTTCAGATACAGTAGTTTTTTGATAAAATTACTTTATTTTGTTGACACTGAATGCATTATTATTATTTGTTGTTTAAACTCTTACTTTGAAAATAGTCTTTCTGTGTTACTTCAGATGGAAAAGCTGAAGTATTTTTAAAGTAATAAAATTATTAGGAAAGAATGTATTTAAATTATTACTAGTAAAATAATCCACTAACTACTATAACTAATCTCTTGTAAGTAAGTAATCACCTTTAATTGTGTATTAATCCCAGAATGACATACCAGTTGTGTGTACCACACTCAAAATACTGGGTAACAAAAAGACAGGGTAATTCTAGTCTGACATGAAGTTCTCTGAGTAGTGCAGATAGGTTGTCAGTACAGATCATGGTGTTCTGTCAATGATATACAGGATTTTTCCCAGCGGGGACAAGGTAGTAATTATCCTGCTCAATAAGGTAATGGTTAGCCTTACCTTGATTACTGAATGCTGACACCTCATTTTAGGAAGGATGTAAATCTGTTGGAATGGGTGCAAAGAAGAGATAAGTTAGGCACAAAAGAGTGCTCTTACCAAAAAAAAGACTTCAGTTATTTAAATTGCAGCATCTCGAAACCAAGCACTTGTGAAGAGGCCTATATGATGACACATACACAAGGGGATTTAAATTGGAAAAGGATAGTTGTACTGAAATTTTCTTTCACCCAGAGAGTAACTGATTTTTGGAACAAGTTTTCATCTGGTGTTGTGAAAGTAGGTAGTTTGGATAAATAAGGAAAGATTACATAAATTATTCAAGTAGATGGATAAATGGTGTGGGTATTTTTTTTTTGGGTTGATGCTGTATAAGCTTGCTTGCTTCCTTGCGCTGTTTCCTACTAATGCCAATACTATCCTAACAGTACGATAACACAGCACTTTGAAGCCAAAAGTGAGATGTCTATGATATAGTTGGATACAGCAGCCATTGATTCAGTCAACATCAAGCCACTATAGCTACAAGAATATTATTACAAAATAAAAGGAAATGCCCAAGCCATTTAGCATTACTGTAGGAATAATGCTAGGTGGAATATTGTACATAATGCATGGAAAATGTTAAAATATTTTGCTTTAATTTTCCTGAATACTACTTCCATTATATTAACATCAGTATGATGTTCAGCCAGAGCTAGCTTGTTGCTATATTTATATAAAAATGCAAATATTCCTTGCAAACTTTTTTTAAAAACTTTTTTCTTTTTATATTTTTCAAATCCATCCACTGCTTAGCATTAGAAGTATTGTTAATGCAATGTAGCAATATTTGGAACATCAGTCATCAAGTTGGTTCATATTGACATAATGGTATATTCACTTGAAAGGTTTATGCAAGTGCTTCTGTATACTGTAAACTTTATATTTTTTATAAACATTATTTTTAATGTGGATGCCATTATATATCATTTGCTTCTGTGCTACACATAAGATATATTACAAAAAAATGTTATTTATCCACGTTGTTCAAACAGAAAGTGGAACCACTCTGATGAATGTAATAAATCTTTTGTGCTTACCCTTAAGCTAGGGCAAGCCTAAAAGCCAGTGGACTATTTTGGTACTTTTATTGGGCAGATTTTCTTTTTGTTTTACATCATCAAAGCCAGTTGGTAAATATGACAGACCCAAAAGTTGCTTAAATTTATATTCAAAACTTCCATATGTCCAGTGTTGTTGATGAGCAAAACACCATTTAAGTATAGAATATATCAGCCTCTGATCTAAGTTGCATATCCCATATAAAAAAACAACAACCCAAAATTGAAATAATTACAGGGTAATTTAAAAAGAATTGAACACTCAAAAAGTTATTACTCAGTAACTAGGTTATATATGAACATGTAATCAAAACCAATTTGTAAAGGAACTATAACAGTTATTTCTGTAATCTTACTAATGTTCAATATGAGTAAGAAATTTTTGAAAATTTATTACTAAGTAATAAATTTTTGAAAGTGTTTAATTATATTTGAATCACCCTGACCCTGTATAAGGGGTGTTCAAGTGAAGCACAGATACACCTTGTTAAAAGTATGCCTTTGTGGCTTTGGGACATCAATTTCATCATGATAACAGGCAAGATATTGTAGAATTTTGATGAAACTGTGTAACAGTCTCCTTCATCTCATTGTCTGAGTGAAGGTGATGATGATCTTTGAATACTTTTTTTTACAAATGAAGATATGGTAGTTACAATTTGATGGGACACTGCTATAGGTTGGATGTTTTGGTGCTTTCTACCTGCTGCAGCTGATCCTGAATATCAGAAGCTATATGAGGTTTCACATTGCCATGGAGTAATGTTGTCGTAGATATTAATCCTTCTGGCACCCTTGTGGGAACTTACATTATTGGCAGATGAATTCATTTCAAACAGTCTGTACATGGCTGCCAATCAGTGATAAATGTTCACTGATAATTTACTTTCTGCATTCAGAAATTTTCACTACATGCTGGGCACATTTAGACCTACGAATATCATTCTTACCTTGCAACCTTCAGTCACATTTCCTACCTTGCATTGTGAATATCTGGCACCTATATTATAAGCCATCCTAAAGAACGTTGTGTTCTGCAGGTGTGGTTATTCAATCCAAAAGGCTATTTCATTTGAATAATCTATGTTGTGAGCTTGCACAATCCAAACTTTTCATTAATCAATTTATATCTCTACTGATTGATTCAGACCAGCTGCCAGCATTTGGCGCTAACTATGCAAGTGGTGTATGTGCCCCCCCCCCTCTTCAACACCAAAACACACAGTCAGACATAGGCTGTTTTTTGTAAATTGAGAGATTTTCCTGTGTGGTTGAGTTATTGCTTATCAAAATCACAAGTTACATTAACCTTTTGTTATAGATTAAAAAAGAATTTTGCTGGAATATTATTTTGAGTAAATAAAATATTTGAAATTAATAAATGTTCAGGGATTTAGAAAAATGAATTGAATCATATTACCTTGATGTGTATGGGAATTGAAATAGTGATACCTTTATTTTTAAACTTATTTTTCCTTTAACTTGGGCACCCTAGGAAACTGTCTAGGTTGCCAGTATGGAAAGCCACATCTGTCTGTATTTAAAACCTGTTGAAGGTGGGAACATTTAGTTTTTATCTTATTCTCATTTGATTTAAAAAAAAAACAAACTATTTTAACTCTTTAATGTGTATGTACATATATATGGGTGTTTGTGTATGTGTGTGTATATATATATATTTTTTTTTTTTTTTTTTGAGAGAGAGGTCTCATGGCATATGCCTTCATATACATTAGCATTAGCAGAGGCATATAATGCAAGAAAGCAAGCTTATGCAGCATCAGCCAAAAAAAAACCACTTCCATTTCAGCCCTCCGTTCGTTCCAAATACCTGTCCAGCTCAGCCTTAAATTTATTTAGGCTATCAACTTCCACAACAAAGGATGAAAGTCTGTTCCACCAACCAACTACCCGCTGGCTAAAGGCAAACTTCCGCACATCTATCCTACATCTGTCTTTCCTTAATTTAAATTTATTCCCTCTCAGGTGATTATTCTGAGCAAGAGGAAGAATCCCATCAGCATTGAGCATGCTCAAACCATTGAAGGCTTCATACACCTCAGTTAGATCATCTCGCAGGTGCCTAATCTCCAGACACTGTAATTTGCAAAAGTTAAGCCTTGCTTCGTAAGAGCAACCCTTTGTTCCATTCACTAATCTTGTTGCCTGTCTCTGTACTCGTTCCAACAGCTCTACATCCTTCTTAAAATGAGGCCTCCAGAACTGTATATAGTACTCAAGGTGTGGCCTGACCATTGCCTTATGCAAAGGGATAATCATCTCCTTATCCCCGCTAGAAAAATTCCTGTATATCATTGATAAGGCACTGAGTTACTCTTACAGACTGTCTGCACTGCTCAGAAAACTTCATATCTGCCTGCACAATTACCCCCAGGTCCTTTTCGTTCTCTACCACTGTCAGTGTAGTACCACAGAATTGATATGTCACTTTGGGGTTACTGCTTCCCATATGTAGTACTTTAAATTTATTCCCTGGGGGTAAATGTAAAGCCATGATACATTTACCCCCTATGGGTAAATGTATCATGGCTCTAGAAATGGCACATTAATGTTCTTAGAACAAAAAAAAAAAAAAAAGGAAAAAAAAAAAATGTTTTTTCAGATTTACATATTTGGTGCCAGAGAACCTGCTTGAAAGAAAACAAGAGGCTGAACAAAGAGAAAGCATCCTACAAAGAGGATTTTTTTCTCTTCGTTCAAAGAAAGCAATAAATGGAATAGAAAAACAATAAATTGCTTCTTTTTTCATCTTGCATGGTTTTTTTTTTTTTTTTTTGGCATTATTAAAGGATTTTAGAAGAGCTTTTTTCACTATTGAAGATAACATTAGTCTGCATTTTAAGAAAAGTAAAAGCTCTTTGATGTTATTCTACTGATAAGAAATCTGAACTACATTTGTAATGGAAATTTTAAAAGTTATTTGAAATTTGTTCTATTAGTACAGAATTTTTTAAAAATGAAAAAAAAAAAAAAAATGATGTAGGTGCTTCCTGATTTCTTTTTTATATATGCTACAAATTATTTTTATATAAAAATACTGATAAAAATATGTAAAAACAGAAAAATCAAAGCTTATTTCCTGTCAAGTATTGATGATTGCAAACAGGATTTCTTATACATTAGACTTGGTTAAACATGCACCTTTTTTTTTGACTTCCTGAGGCAGCTAATTTTGTTGGCTATTCATCAATTTAGCATCCAGCAATAGTCATCCATCATATTAACTTTCCATCCCTTTTGATTCATTTCTTTTATATCCTGATGGAATATTTTTGGATGTTAATATATTTATACTCTTCACATAAACTCTAAATTATCTGGAAAATGGTTGGGAGTAAGAAGTGTATCATAACACTCATATTGTAGCCTGGTGTTCTGAACTTCTTCAGCATGCCACTCACTGGAGGTGCTGGGCCCTTAGTTATTACCATGTTGACCAAGATTTTGCAGCTCCGGTGAACGCTAAGTTTTCATTTATATTTAGTCATTTTATTGACTTAATTGTTATACTAAATTATTTTCTCTAAGAAGCTTTATAGTTCTAGCCAAGCTCCATGGTTTATTTTTTAATTTAGATAGTGATTTTAAAAGCTAATACTTGGTGTCCATAGATTTTATGTTCGTAACTTTCTGGCATTGTTATACGATATGGAATAGCATAAGGTTTAACGTAGCAAAACAGCATTCACAGAATAGCCAGAGTGCTGTGGCTCACGGGAGAACCAAAGGGGGCGATTCTCCGACACATCACAGTCTAAAACAATGTGCGACATTTGAAATGTATGCAGATCTGTCTAGAACAGGACATGATCTAGCTAAGGAGGATATTTTTGTGTGTGCTAGGTACTGAGACTGAAGAAATTAGGCACCAACTCAGCGTTCTGATGGGCGTCTATGAGAGTTTTGGTGTAGGGTAAATGCCCTCAAAGAAATTAATGAGGGGCCCATCAAGCTCTCAGCTACCCAACTCAATGCCAGAGTTTACTCCTGGCCAACACAGAGGCAATCTCCAAGGAAGAATGTGCTTCGTCCCACAGGAATTAGTTATTGTCGGTGACTCTATTGTCAGGGAGATGGGGAATATATTATACAAAAAGAATAGGTGGAATAGGACCAGGGTATGTCTGCCAGGGGCAAAAGTTGATGGGGTTGTGCAGTTATCTTTTAAGGGCACAAAAGCTGATATTGTTGTACACGTTGGCACTAATGATCTTAAGAGTAACAGATCCGCAGATTTACTTAACAAGTATAGGTCAATGCTGTAAAAAATTCGTGAGTTAGGGTTAAATTTGGGAGTGTCTGAAATTCTGTCCAGACATGACAAGAGAGAGTATATAATGAGAACCTTGTCAATCAATTTGGACCTGGAGAGATTGTACAAGGCTTATGGGGTAGAATTTTTTCACCGTGATCTGTGCTTGCTAACAGGAGAGACTGCTTCTACAGGGATAGGATCCACTTAAATAGAAAGGATGCAAGCAAGAATATTTGCTGATGCTATCGAAGCAGTGTTAGGTGGGTCGGAAAACTGCTAGATTGGCGAGATTCACAGACCAAACTGCTAGATTGGCGAGATTCACAGACCAAAAGATTAATAGCCACAGGCAGAGACGAAAGTGATTTTTGCACTGCTTCTATTGTAATGAGCAGCATCCTAGAAAGCAAATTGCTGGGGACTTCGAGAGCTGCTGGAGGTCATCATGGAACAAGTAAATACATGGGCTGTGTTAGGGTAACTAAGAGTAAGAACAAGTGCATGTACAGTAATGCTAGAAGTATAGTAAGTAAAATTGATGAATTTGAAGTGCTGACCAATACATCAAAGGCAGACATTGTTAGGATATCATAGACAGGTGTCACACAGATATAAGCAGTGCAGAACTGGAATTTGGGGAATACAGTGTGGACAGACAGGGGAGGAGGGGTTATGCTGTTAGTTAAGAAAAAATCTAAGGAAGTGCATCCAGTTGACACTGGTGGACAGTGCAATGTTGAGTCTGTTTGGTGTGACATAAACATTGGGAAGGGGAAAATGAGAGTCGGAGTATGTTATAGGCCTAATGACACTGATGAGTACAGTGAACAGTTGTGAAGAGAAATACAATGGGCCAGTAAATCAGAATGTCTTGTAATGGGGATTTTAACTTTCCAGATGTTGACTAGAATGTGTGGGTTGTTCACTCACATGCTAGCAAGACTTTTGTGGATTTATTGGAGGTTTGTTTTCTACAGCAACATGTTCTGGAAGCAACTAGAGGGAGTAATACTCTTGATCTGATTATCAGTAGTGATTCTTCATACATTGAGAATCTGCAGATAAAGGAACCACTAAGTGGCAGTGATCATAGTGTGCTGAAGTGGGATTTACTCAAAGAGGTAACTACCATCAAGGGTAAAGGGAAGGGTTTTTGCTTTCGTAAAGGTGACTATGGTGCTCTGAGATGGTATTTAAATTCTATACGGTGGGACCAACTGATGATGTTACTAACAGCAAATTCAAAATGGGAAGCATTCAAAGAATTAATCTTGGAAGCTATTAGGCTTTTCATACGAACTAAAAAATATTGTTCAAATTTAGGCCTAAATGGATGTTAGATGAACTAATTAGACATGTGACAGAGAAGAAAAATGCATGGGATACATATAAATTAACAGGTGACACAGAAGCCTATGATAGATATAAGC
The DNA here is from genome assembly GCF_048544385.1 of Mastigoproctus giganteus. NCBI lineage: Eukaryota > Metazoa > Arthropoda > Arachnida > Uropygi > Thelyphonidae > Mastigoproctus > Mastigoproctus giganteus. The sequence continues at coordinate 115,413,104 of NC_143585.1, forward strand.
TGGTCTGTAACCAAGTCACAAAGGAGGTAGGCAGGCAAAGGCAGATTACGAGAAATCTTTGACAAAGGATGCAAAGAAAATCAGAAAAGAGGTCTTTACTTATGTAAACTCTAGAAGGAAGGGGATGAATCAGATTGGTCCACTTAACATAGATGGTACTATGTCGATGATCCTGCTCAAGTAGTTGATAAACTGAATGAGTATTTTGTCTCTACATTCACATGTGAGAAGTTATTCAATGGGGGGAATGCCAGAAGTTTATCAAACTCTAGCAGGGAGATAAGTTTTGTAATAACTGAGAGCAAAGTGGAGGAGAAATTGTTGAAGTTAAACATAAAAAAGGCACCTCGGGCAGATGGAATCTATCCAGTTATAATGAAGGAGACAGCAAGGGAAGTAAGCAAACCCTTAGCCATAATTATGAGAGCATCCTTAAAGTCAGGTCCCCATGGACTGGAGATGTGCAAATGTATCCCCAATTCACAAAGGGGGTTCAAAGTGTGACAAATAATTATAGACCTGTTAGTTTAACTTCTGTTCCAGGGAAAATAATGGAGTCACTGGTTAAAGACGTGATACAGGATCACTTAGACAATACAGCAGTAATAGTATAGACACAGCATGGGTTTGTTAAGGGGAAGTCTTGTCTGACCAATTTGATTGGATACTACAATGCGATCACAAAGGAACTGGATACAAAAAATAATTTTGGTATCATATACTTGGATTTCAGGAAAGCTTTTGATACTGTTGCACATGGAAGACTGCTGTACAAATTGGAGCGGTATGGCATTAAGGGCAAGTTACTGCAATGGATAAAGGGATGGTTGAGTGGGACACGGCAGAGAGTGGTAATAAATGGATATTGCTCTACGTGGACTAATCTTATTAGCAGAGTCCTTCAGGGTTCAGTGCTCGCCCCATTGTTCTTTTGTGCATTTATCAATGATATTGATGAAGGTATATTAGGCCTAATGTCCAAGTTTGCAGATAATACAAAGGTTGACAGGGTTGTTAATGACAGTAAAGACAGTATGCTACTGCAACAGGATCTAGAAAATTTGGGAAGATGGGCTGAGAAGTGGCAACTGAAGTTTAACATTGACAAATGCAAAGTACTGCATATCGGTAGAAGTAACCCCAGAGGAATGTACCAACTGTGTGGTACTACACTCAGGGAGGTGGAGAATGAAAAAGACCTGGGGATAATTGTACAGTCAGATATGAAGTTCTCTGAGGAGTGCAGACAGGCCGCCAGAGCAGGTCATGGAGTTTTGTCAATGATATACAGGAATTTTTCTAGCAGGGATAAGGAGGTGATTATCTCCTTGTATAAGGCAATGGTCAGGCCACATCTTGAGTACTGCATATAGGTCTGGAGGCCTCATTTTAGAAAGGACGCAGAGTTGCTAGAATGAGTACAGAGAAGGTGCAACAAGATTGGCGATAGGAATAAATGGGTGCACTGACAAAGAATTAGGCAGCAAACTCAAGTAAAGGACATTCTTATCAAAACTAAAGAACTAAAATGGTCTTGGGTAGGATACATAGCTGAAGTTGCAGCAGCTTGAGACTAGGCACCTGCGAGGTGATCTGATCGAGGTGTATAAAGCTTTGAATGGTTTGAGCAGGCTCAATGCTGATGAGATACTTCTGCTTGCTTAAATTAAGGACCTGAGGGGCATAGATTCAAATTGAGGAAAGACAGTTGTAGATTAGATGTGTGAAAGTTTGCATTTAGCCAGCAGGTAGTTGATTGCTGGGACAGACTTCCATCTGTCGTTATGGAAGTTGATAGCTTAAATAAATTTAAGGCTGAACTAGACAAACATTTGGAGTGACTAGATGAGTGAAATGGGAATTTTTTTTTTTTTTTTCGGCTGATGCAGTATAAGCTTGCTTTCTTGCATCATATGCCTTAACTAATGCTAATCTCATAATTTATTATTTATTGTTTCCTAAAAATCATACTATATTTTTAAAGCCATACCAAGCATTGCCTTCAGTTTGGTTCATGGATTCTACAGCTGCCTCAAACAAAAGGCTGCTAGGCAAAAAGTTCAAAGTAGTAGGAATGCTTTGGCTTAGGAGAGAACTGTTGATGACAGTTACTTTGCAAATCATATCAACATTCATTGTTCCAAATGTGTCTCTTTTGCTGCATTGTAGTGGGACATAATATAGCCAGTGGGGATTGTCTTTGTTTGCCTTCAATGTAGGGAGTGTGTGGTTCTTAGCTGCCAAGTCAGTGTTCTGATTGGCTTATTTGAGGGCTTGAGGAACAGGGTTGATGCCTGTTCCTCAAATGGTATGCCCTTGAAAAATTAAGGAAGAAGGATCCTTCAAGCACTCAGCCACCCAGCACAACACTGGACAAAATGAGATCCTCCACAGAAGAGTGTGCTGGTCTCATACAAAGTATCCATTATCAGTGATATTTTGGCAGTGAAGTGGGAAATATTTTTGTAAAAAGGCTAGGTTGAACAGGACCAGGGTATGTCTGCCTGGGGCAAAAGTGTATGATGTACAGCAGCTATCATTTTAATGTCAAAAGTGATATTGTTTTACACATAAGTACCAATGATACTAAGAGTAGAAGCTCTGAGAATTTACTCAACAGGTCTAGGGCAATGTTGAGTAAAAGTTGGACACTTTCAAAAAATTGAAAGTGTCTAAAATTCTGTCCAGACCCTATACTGGAGGGAATATGTGATGAGAGCCTTGTCAATAAATTCAGCCTTGGAGTGACTGTGCAAGGTTCACGGGGTAGAATTTTTCTCAGTATAGTGTGTGTGTGTGTGTGTGCTTGTTAGTAGAGACTACTTCTACAGGATTGCTGATGCTATTGAGGTGGTGTTAGGCAAGTTGGAAAGCTTCTAGCAAAGGGCAGGGGCTATTTAGACTAATAGATTAATAGCAGCTAAAGGCAGAAGTGCAAGTGATTCTTGCATTGCTTCTAGAACATGCAGCAGCCTGGAAAGTAAGTTACCAGGGATTTCAAGGCCTCCTGTGTCACAATCATGAAAAACAGAAAGCAATGTGCTATGTTTGAGCAACTATGAGCAAGAACAGATGAATGCATACTTGCATGCACACCAATGCTAGGAGCATAGTAAATAAATTTGAAGTGCTTGGGGTCCTCATGCAACAAGCAAATATATATCTAATGTGTTAGGGTTACTAAGAGTAAAAACATGTGCATGTATACTTGTGTGTACAGTACTGCTAGGAGCATTGTGAATATATTTGATGACTTTGAGGTATTGTTTAAATAAACAAATGTGGATAATGCATGGACATTGGAGACATGATGTCACTCAGACATGGGTTGCAGAATTTGAATATGGTTAGTACACTTGTGTTAAGAAAGGAGACAGGATAGAAGTGAAGGAGTAATGCTCTTAGTTAAGAGGCATATAAAATCTAAGGCAGTGCAACCATTTGGTCACACATAAGTGTTAATGTTGAAACTGTGAAACATCCATTGACACTCTGCTACTGGCAGCTTCCTGTTATGGTCACTAAATGGAGAACATGTCACTTGTGTACATTTTTCATTTAGTGAATGTAGTGGAAAAGCAGAGTACCAGTGGATGTTTTGTTGTTTCTTTCTTTACCTTTATCGTTACCGGGGGATCAAAGAGTGAAATGAGTAAATAGAGAACTGTTAGCTTCACTTCTTTCAGGGAAAATTACTTGTTAACCAGGGTTCACTGGTTAACAAGGTAATGCAGGACCATCTAGACAGAATGTAGTTATACTGCAGTCATAGCATTGATTTATTATGGAGAAATCTTGTCTGACCAAGCTGATCAGATACTATGACACAGTAATGAAGGAACTAGATGCAAAAAGTAATTTTGACATGATATACTTAGATTTCAGAGAAACTTTTGACACTATGATTTCGTAATAACTGAGAGCAAAGTGGAGGAGAAATTGTTGAAGTTAAACATAAGAAAGGCACCTGGGGCTGGATGGGATCCATCCAGTTATATTAAAGGAGATGGCAAAGGAAGTAAGCAAACCCTTAGCCATAATTATGGGAGCATCCTTGGACTCAGGGGGAAGTCTCCATGCACTGGAGATGTGCAAATGTATCCCACTTCACAAAGGGGGATCTAAGGAGTAATTACAGACCAGTTAGTTTAACTTCTGTTCCTGGGAAAATAATGGAGTCACTGGTTAAAGATGCATTGCACAGGATCATCTAGACATGACTGCAGTAATAATTTAGACACAGCATGGGTTTCTTAAGGGAAAATCTTGTCTGACAAATTTGATTGGATACTATGTGGTTACAAAGGAACTGGATGCAAAAAATAATTTTGATATCATATACTTGGTAGTTACATCCAGTGGTGAGATATGAATATTTTAACAATGAGCTCGCAGTTTTTCTGACCTTCTACCAAGAAATTTGATCGGTCATGGAAGTGACATCATCCGCGGCTTCCACCAGAGGCACTTTCCACATTTGCACTACCAGTAGTGTGATTAGAGTGCGTGACACATTTTTCGTGACTGGTATGATACCTCGAGGCAAAGGCGAATTCAGGGGGGGGGTGGACAGATGGGGCTTATTACCCTCTTAACCTTGCATACCATGCATGTATGTATAACGTTCCTAGGTCTATCAAAAAAAAAAAAATTAAAAACCTGGTCTTCATACCTCCTCTTACAATGATACCTGGATACGATAGTGTATGGAGTTCTAGCTTTTTAAAATTTTTGAATAGTATTACACCACAATCATACTTCCTGAAGTTACTATTGCAGTAAGTATGATTGCAACAATACAAATATTTGTCAACAATTTATTTTTTTCGTCTCGCATTTTCGTTACATTCCATTGTTAGGTGTACCTAAGATCTGCATATATCGCTTCAACTACAAGATCGGTACTTCAATCAACACTGTTTTCCAGAGACATTTAGATATGTTGCAGTCCAAATATACATCTTACTTTAGTCATCATAAATCCATTGCATCTTGTCTTCCAGAAATTATGAAAATTTGTGAATGACCAATAAAGCTCTTATTTTGTAATCAATATATACAAATCAAAATACCTAAAAAAAAAAAACGAGAAGGATGTTTCACATAAACCATCTACCACACGTGTTCGGCACATGTACAGCTTTTTTATTCATATTTTTTTTAACAACTAGGGAAATATAATAGATAGTTTTTTTTTTTTTTTTTTCATGATAAAATTTTAATATTGTGAATAAAAAATAACATGAAATATTTCCCATATCACAAATAACAAAAACTATCACAAAACATTCCACAATATAAAAACAAATATTACATAAAAAAACAAACTATTCTAGAAATGGTACACAAAAATCATAGTTATGTTAAAAAATATTATTATTACACAAATATTCAAGAAAAATTTATTCTAAAAATTGCCATGTACAATTTACTTCTTTATTAATATTTATTGTCGATCTTCTGCTCAGCTATTGAGCAAAGCTGAGTGATGATTACAGAGGAATGATTTGACGTAACGATCCAGATCAAATTGAAGCAATGGTTTTCCATTAGATGTATGGTCATCATAATCTGCAACGTGTTTGATTGTCAACATTATTTATTCATTCACACAATATTATTTATTATGCTGAAAGCTCGTTCAGCTTGACAAATGCAAAGTAGTGCTTATGGGTAGAAGTAATCCCAGAGAAACGTATCAACTGTGTGTTACTACACTTAGGGTGATAGAAAATGAAAAAGATCTGGGAGTAATTGTGCAATCAGATATGAAGTTGTCTGAACAGTGCAGACAGGCTGCCAGAGCAGGTCATGGGGCATTGTCAATGATAGACAGCAATTTTGCTAGTAGGGAAAAGGAGGTGATTATCCTTTTTGTATAAGGCAATGGTCAGATCATGCCTTGAGTACTGCATACATGTCTGGAGGCCTCATTTGAGGAATGATGTAGCATTGCTTGATTGTTTACAGAGAAGGGTGAGGGGGAACAAAGGGGTCCTCTTACCAAGATAGGCTTAAGTTCTGCAAATTGCAGTGGCTAGAGACTAGGCACCTGTGAGGTGATCTGCTTGAGGCGTATAAGGCCTTGAATGGGTTGAAAATGCTGAATTCTGATGGGATTCTTCCGCGTGTTCAGATTACGAACCTGAGGAGGAATAAATTCAAATTGCAGATAGTTTTTAATTTGCCTTTAGCCAGTGGTTGGTTAATTGCTGGAACAAACTTCCATCTGTCGTTGTGGAAGTTGATAGCCTAAATAAATTCAAGGAGGAACTGGAAAACTTTTAGAGGAAATGGATGTGTGAAATTGGGGTTTTTTTTTTTTTTTTGTCTGATGCTACATAAGCTCATGTGCTTGCTTTCTTGCATCATCATCACATGGCTCCATTACTACTACAGTAGACGTTCAAAATAACGTCACCATCAGGGATTCATGTTGCCACTATTTCGATTTTTCGGTTATCTAGAAAGTGTTATTTTTAATATATTTAATGCAGAAATAATGACACTAAATAAGAAATAGATTAAGAGTGCAATTTCATTAACTGCGCATAAAAAAACAAACATGTTGACGATCCACTGTTATATTCTGCCATTAATACATGCCTACTTATGCCCGTTCTATTTTATATTAATAAAACAAGTTTGTCACTAACCTTTAATGTTCTTAATTATTCTTCTTTCCTTTTCTGTATGAGGTTTATTAACTTTAGGAGCCATAGTGAGTTTTTAATTTAAAATATATGTAAAACAACGGTATAATCAGTGATATCAGTACAGAATTCACTTTCAAAATGGCGCATTGAAACGAATAAAATAATCGCATGACCCCTTCATATCCTGTCGTTCCTTTCCAGAGTTTGGTATCATAGGGTATCAAAATATAAAATACAAGTGAAACTCTGCTCACTACAAAGATTAATGTTGCTAACAATTTTTGAAAGCACCAAGAATGGCTTCTACTAATACATGGCAAGTCTTGACAGGGACAGTACCTCTTGGCCCTTATATTGCATTTAAGGGTTTTATTTATATGCATAAGAAGTAGATCCAATTTTGTATTTTTGAAGTAACTAACAATCCTGAACATATATTAAAGCAGGAGAAAACAAATCTTTGGGAAAAGTTCTTGAACTTATGGCAACAACTTAGGTCAGCTATCGAGTTTGGACAAGTTACTAAACAATTTATACCACATGTTGTTTTAGCAGTTAGTAAGTCGCCTTAACTGGATCATCCTCGATATGGCCAAAACTCTTTCAGTGAAGACTGGAACTGGACCCTATCTGTGGATGTGAGGAAACATGACTTGTTTTCTTCTCAAATGCCCTCTTTACCATCAAGCCAGACTGGAACTTTTTGATGTCTTTCCAAATCTCGATTAGGAGAATGTTAATGTGTTAATTGAAAATCCTAACCACTTTGGAGCCTTCCAAAGATTTTCTTCAACTATTTTCATTAAAAGAACAGTTCTTAAGGCTCGTATGACATTGGATACATAGATGTAGTTGGATTGGATACATAGATGTAGTTGGATTGGATACATAGATGAAGGATCTTGTTCCTGTTATTCTGTTTAGGGCCTTGGTTAAATAAGGGAGATCTTATGACAGTGGACTTGTAACCATCTATATGGTGAGCTATAAGAACTTATAGCATCATTTAAACTGCAATGGTATAAACTTGCATTTGATATAACTTTCTGGATAGTTCATGATGCAGTTAACTGCATATGTTGTTTATATTCTGTTTCTGTTGGTGTTTAAACTGTAAATAACTTGTAAATTGTTCACTTAAATCTTGTTAATTTAATTTGAAGTTAAATTTAAATTAAATTTAAAATGCTAATTTTAATTTTTACTTGAGCTGATTGGCTTAAATCTATGTAAATAAGATGATTTTAATGATATATTTAGCAGAAAGTGCTGCTTTGGTCTTTTACTGCCTTGCTACAGAGTTTTGTGGTATATGGTGCTTGCAACTTCCATCAGGTGTATAACACTAGATTTTTTTTTTTTTTCCCCCCTTTTCCTGTACATCCAAGGTTTTGGCAGCCTGGGTACAGGATTTTGTTGGCATCAACAGGTATAGCACTACCTCCTGTGGATGTGGGATTTTGTGTATTCTGATTTTGCCACAGATAGTAGAAAAAGGCCCCCCGTGTGATATTCAGGACTGGGCAACCTGAATACAGGGCTAATATCCACTGGTTTTGCACCACTTCCAGTAGATGCAATAAAAAACTGGAAACAGGTCTGACTCCATGTGCGAGGAGAGGCACTGGGCAGCAGTTTTCTAGGTGATGGCTGCTCCCTGGTGGCAAAGTTGTCTGACACAACACATACTACAGAACATTCATTAATACTGCATATACATTCATTTACCCCACATCAGGTCCATTTTACAAAGTTTCTGTATTTCATCACATTAGGTGGAGACGGACATTAGTCTGGGAGCCACTATACACAGGGTACACATATATACATTCATACATGTCCTTCCTGTATACATTGTACTTCCCATATTCAAATTCTGCATCCCTTATATCTGAGTGACACCACATTTCTGATATCCCAACAATGTCTGCATGTGATGTCTTGACCAGCACTTCAAATTCATCAAATTTATTTACTATACCCTTAGTATTGATGTACATGGTATACATGTGCCTGTTCGTACTCTTTAGTTACCCAGCACAGCTCGCGTATTTACTTGTTTCATGATGACTCCCAGCACCTTGCTTTCAAGGCTGCTGCTCATTACAATTAAAGCATTGCAAGAGTCACTTTCACTTCTGCCTGCAGCTATTTTTAATCTATTAGTCTGTGTATCCCATCACTGTAGAAGCAACCTCTCCTATTAACAAGCACATACCACGCTGAGAAAAATTCTGCCTCATAGGCCTTGCACAATCTCTCCAGGGCAGATTTGATTGAGGCTCCAAGGCTCTCATCATATACTCCCTCCTATCATGTCTGGGCAGAATTGCAGATGCTTTTAAATTTAACCATAACTTGCGACTTGTTTTCAATATTTCCCCATGCTTGTTAAGTAAGTCTGCAAATATCCTACTCTTAATATCATTAGTGCCAATGTATACAACAATATCACTTTTTGTGCCCTTAAAAGATTATCTGCTCTACAACATCGACTTTCCCCCCTGGCAGACATACCCCGGTCCTATTCCACCTACCCCTTTTTTTCATAATATATTTCTTGTTTCCCTGCAATATCATGTCCCATTCCTGATTAGTACTGCAAACATCAAAGAAGCCATATATTTCATAAAGCCATGATTCTGAGGACAACTCCCCCCCCCCCCCCAAGTTTTTGCCAGAGCCATGGCTCTCCCACTAGCTTGAGCCTTTTGCTTTGCCACTCTGGTCTGAGGTACGAGTCTTGTTCAAATTCAATATAATCAAAAAATACTACACTAAACAAGTATATCTAATGCATTAATAACACTATGCACCATTTATGCTATGAAGTTTATGTTAATAATTGCATATATAATTAAAATTCAAATGTTATCGATACATCTGTTACGCAGCAATAATGCTACCAAGCTACCAAGTTTGCATTTTATGCATTAGGCTATGCTGTTACGCTTGAAAGTAAATTTAATTATAAATATATAACAAAATTATCCAACTAACATCAACCTAAGTGATTTGAACTTTAGAGTTACCTATTTACCACAATTAAAAAAATTTGAATTCCCCTACCACTCACTTTATAACAATGGTGGCAAGATACAAAGTGAAACGAGTTCTGTGAAGTTCTTTGAATACAAAGTGAGTTGTGTGAAGTAGCCATTTATTTTTTCATAATTGTTTTTCGAAATATAAAGCAATGCCAATAAATTTCTATAAAACAATGACCCTCGCCAGTGTGTATATGTGCAACTGGTGGGGGGAGCAACTTTCAAGGTTATTGATGACTTTATCAAAGACAGCACTTGAATTGGAATCTGTATACAGCAAACTTAAAAATCCAGCATCCTTTGGTGCACTATGGCCATAGATGCTGATACGGCAAATAAATCCCCAATCAACCAGCATCCTTGGGAAATGAGAGGTGCCAGATTTTAAAGAGGTATACCTAGTGGTTGAACGGTTTTAGTTGAATACATTTCAATAAATATTAAGCACAAATCTGTAAATATTTATAAGACTCTTTTATCTGTTTCTGGGGCCAGCAGGATTTAAACTGCATAGATAATGCGATCATTTCCATTTTCACAACTTTTTTTTTTAACAAGTTGCACTGGTATTGCACTGTTTTTAATAGATAGCTTTAGTTGAAAACTAATTTTGTATGCTGCATAGTGCTTACATTGAACAATTGCATTACAACTGTTTTCTTGCATGCTGTCACTAGAGACCATCTGCTGTATGATGGACAAATTAGTCCTGAAACATACTGCTATAATGCCTGTTTGAGTTAGTTATATGAAACTGCTATAACATCCTGAAACAGACTGTTACAGCAGGCTTATTTTTTTCACCTGTAATTTTTTTTTTTTTTTTTTGTAAAATGGTCGATTTTAAAGAATTAATTCTGATTGTTAAGTGCTGGATTTTTAAGAGGAATTGTATTAATATTGGCAACTTGATGCAAGGAAGCAAAGCTTATACTTGACTCCGATTCCATCTGTGTTGCAGTAAGCAAAGATGGGGCCAGAGCTGTGGTTGATGAAAAGAAAAAGGAGTTGCTGAACATATTCAAGCTATTGTACTAGAAAAACTGACTCACTTGTATATAGACAGAAAAGCACCCTCCACCCAGAACTGCAAATATAAAGCAAATACTTTATGAAGCAGTTAAAATTTTCAGTTTTGTGAAAGGTCAGTCACTGAATGTTGACTTTTTTGTTCAGCTTTGTGACAAGATGAGCAGACTACACACATCTCCAAATTCACATTGTACATTGAACAGCTAAGTATTAATTTAACTTAGCTCTTTGAACTGCAATAACTTCAAGTTTTGGTGGACGAGGCCCTTAACCTGCGAGGCTACAGGAATAACTGTATATCATTGCTCATTTGAACAGTTCGAATTTTGATTATTATTATTATTATTATAAGCCATATTGGTGCAAGGAAGCCTAAGGCGGCACCAGCCAAAAAAAAAAAAAAAAAAAAAAAATTCCCGAGTTACCCTGTGTGAGAGTCAGAAGTAGAAAGGAATCACCAAGAAAGAGAGAAGAATGATGATATCCAGCTCAGACCCTGGGTGTACCAAGCCCTCTTGCAAGACAAGGTGATTTCCATATTTCTTGTTAGAGATATCCATAGCACATTCACTGGCTCTCCTCTTGTTAAAGACAGTGAATATGACAATTGAGAAACTTAACTGGAGATGTGGGTAAATAGTTGTGAATTGGGCTCTTTTTCTCCCCTTATGACTTCATGGTCATGGCAGGTGCAAACTTTGAAGGACCACTTGAAGGCTTAAAGTAAATGCTTTTCTGAACTGGATGACAGTTTGAAATGGCTAAAAACAGCAATTCAGCAGAAGACACAAACATCATTTAGGTTGAATATTCATTCTGGGTACCCTGCCTTGTAGAACAAAGCAGTTGTCTCGTATTATTCCCTACCTCATACATGAGTGAATTGGGATACACATTGATGATTCTTATTTAAAAAACAAAATTGTCTTATTGATATAGAACCTCATCTCTATCATCAATGAACATCAAGCTGCATATATATCCCTGTACTGTTACCAGGTCATAAAAATGTTCACTGTAGGGCATAAGGCTTGCACCTGAACAACTCATGTATTTACACATTAGGTATATATGTAAATTTACACATTAGGTATATTGTAAATTTAATGATTATTACTTTGCGTTTAACTGAAAATACTGATAAATTGACTTATAACATTTTTTTTTTGTAGCTCACATACCTAAAATTTATTCATAATGTGGTTTGACTGTTTGAGTTAATTGATTCTAATATAATTGGGGGAGTATGTTGATTCTGAAAGGGATATGCAAATGTTTAAGTTTGGGAAACATTGGTCGATAGGAAATTTTTTTTTTTTTTTTTTTTTTTCCTATTGACCAATGTCTTGAACTTTGGCCAATATGTTGCCAAACACTGTATATGTTTATTGTATATGGAATTATTGGAGTTTGTTTATGCATATACATTTTTCCACTTTGTTTTAGTGAATTATGTCCATATGTAGCTTCATATTGTCTTCAGTATTATTTTAGCACTTTGATAACCATGCAAATTTAAAGTGACATTTTCTGGCCTCACTTTACTCGTAGTGACTTTTTAATGACATGTGCTCAATTAAATAAATGGTTTGTATGCTGATGAGATTGAATAAAATGATATAGAAATGGATGTAGAAGATAATTCTGCAAAAAAAAAAAAAAAAAAAACTGATGACAAATTGATAGATAGTGAGAAACTGATTAAAAAAATTAAAAGTCCAAAAGGGAATAGTAAATCCTTATTTCAAATGGTTTTCGAAGTCCCAATAGGTGTCACCAAATTTTGCATCACATTAGCATGTTTTCACTGTGGTTTCCTTTCAATGCATGTATTTATTCATGTAATCGATTAAAGTGCAGTTATTGAGTATTAGTTTAAAAATTTACAATTACAGCAAGTCGAGTTACGTAACTTTGGACTTAAGTTTGGACATAAGTTTTTTTCACTCCTTTTTTTTTTTAAAGGATTGTAAAATTTAAACAAAAAAAAAAAAAAAAAGCAATCAATAATGACAAACACGGCATGCATAAATTGCCCAAGTGAGGTGTGGAGTGACACTTTTACAAAGCTTAAAAAATAGGAATGAAGAGAAGATTCTGAAAGTTTATTTATGTTTTTTTTATATGACTGAAGATTTCAGTGAAGGGGGGACACATTTCACCATAATAACGAAAAAAACCCATTAAATTCCAGATATTGGTATTATGCAAATTCAATAAAATCAAGTTTACTACCTGTTTATAATGAATCGCACTAACAAAAAAAAAAAAAGCCCAATAAACCGGAAACTGAAAATTGTTTTTGTTTTATGGTAATGACCTCCAGAAATATGCTTTAGTAAAATGTTTACTTCTGCCTTAACCCTGCGAAGTTCTTTACAAAAAATTTGATTTTGACCGTTGTCATGGTGCCAACTAAGAGAATAAGTGACAGCAGTACTAACTAGTAAATCTACCAAGAAGAGGAAAGGAACTGATTTGGATCAGAAAATTAAAATAATAAAGATGTATGAAAATGGTCAAACATTAACAAGTATCTCACGGAATTTATATTTGTCAGTGCCAACAGTGAACACAATAATAATAAAGGACAAACACAGAATATGTGAAGCAGTGAAGGGATCGGCACCAATGAAGTCAACTATGATAACCAAGGCTATGAAATACATATCAGTTTTTACCGTACAGTAACATGCGTTTTTTTTTTTTTTTCCTTTTATGTTTTCTTTTCTTATGTACCACTCCGGCTACTTCACCACTCTCCCCAGATAAAGTTTTTAATTGAACTAATTAAAAATATATAACTGTTTTTCTATATATATATATATAACTAATATATAAAAAATATATAAGTAATTAAAAAAAACTATTTTTCTTCATTCTTCTGAAGATATTATGTCGTTTTTGATAATTTTGGTATATCAGGGATATAGTAGCAATATTTTATTAGTCATTTCTGAGTTACGTAAAACTCGACCTGTGTAAGGATTCCTGAAATGTATGTCGAGGACTTATTGTCATTTATTTCTTCATGTGCTTCATACTTGATGGCCGGTGAGCTAGTTGTTTTCTGTTTGAAAGCGAATAACTGATATAAGTTGACTTCACATGGTTTTGGTTAAGGTTGGGCTTAGTATGGCATATTCTCCCTTCTAATCTTGTTTACATATTGGTTCAAAACCAATATGTAAGGGTGTTTTTTTTTTTTTTTTTTTGCTGATGTTGCATAAGCTTGTTTTCTTGCATCTTATGACTCTACTAATGCTAATGCTAAAAAAGTGAAATTGAGTACTGCTGCATTTCCCATTAACCTAAAGATATAGAACAAAAAGGGTAGCATGTTGAATAATTTTTTGACATATATAGTGTATCAGCATCAAAAAAGTTTCGAAAGCACTGGCTGGACAGTAATAATAAAACAGGATACTAATGAGTATACCTGTCCAATGATGAGAAATGGCTGATGCAATACCTTGCAATTACTGTTGGATGCAATAGAAGTGTTATCTGATGCAGTACCTTTTGCTTTGCGACAAACGACTGTAATCAAACAATATCTTATACTAAAAATGTTACTTTTTTTTTTTTTTTTACTAAAAATGTTACATTTTTTTAGGTGATGCAGTTTTTTTTGTCCACCACTGTATATTATGTTGGAGAGCCTTGTCAATTAATTCGGCTGTGGAGAGAATGTGCAAGGCTCGTGGGATACAATTTTTCTCAGCATGGTTTGTGCTTGTTAAGAGAAGAGACTGTTTTTTTCAGGGATGGGGTTCACTTGAATAGAAGGGGTACAAAAATATTTGCTGATGTTATCGAGGCAGTGATAGGTGAGTAGGAAAACTGCTAGCTTTGGGGGATACACAGACTAATAGCTTAACTAGAGCCGCAGGCAGAGGTGAAAGTGATTCTTGCACTGCTGCTATTAGAAAGCAGACTGGAAAGTAAGGTGTCTGGGACTTCAGGCCCTGCTGTGGGTCATCACGGAACAAATAAATTCATCGGCTGTGTTAGGGTAACTTAGAGTAAGAATGTGTGCAGGTATACTTACATGTACACTAATGGTAGGAGCATTGTAAATAAAGTTGATGAATTTGTAGTAGTCCTATATAAGTGATCAAATGCAGATGTAGGAATAGTGGAAACATGGTGTCACTCAGACATAAGTGAGGGCGAATTAGAATATGGGAGTACAATGTATACAGGAAGGACAGACAGCACAGGAGAGGTGGAGGAGTTATGCCCTTAGTTAAGAAGCATATTAAATCAAAGGCAGTGCATCCAGTTGATATGGGTGACGAGTGCAATGTTGAGTCAGTTTGGTGGGATATAAGCAGCGGGAAAACAAAATTGAGATAAGTTGTGTTTTATAGGCCTAACGACTGTGATGAATATACCAAACATCTATGCAGAGAAATAGTGGGCCAGCAAATCAGAATGTCTCATAATGGGTGATTTTAACTTTCCAGATGTTGACTGGAATTTGTGGGTTGGTCATTCTCACACTAGCAAACTTTTCTAGAGATCTTGGATGACTTTTTCTAGAGCAGTATGGTAGAGGGAACAAGAGGAAGCAATACTCTTGATCTGATTATCAGCAGTGATTCTTCATGCATTAAGAATCTGTTGATAAAAGACCCACTAGGTGTCAGCAATCACAGTATATTAATGTGGAATTTAATTAAACACATAACTACTACTGTCAAGGATAAAGGGAAAGGCTTTTGCTTGTGTAAGGGCGACTATAGTGGTCTCAGTTCTTAATTTCTGTTCAGTATAATATGGAATTTAATTAAACACATTACTGTCAAGGATAAAGGGAAAGGCTTTTGCTTGTAAGGGCGACTATAGTGGTCTCATAGTTCTTAATTTCTGTTCAGTATAATATTGAATTTAATTAAACACATTACTGTCAAGGATTTCTGTTCAGTGGGACCAACTGATGATGTTACTACCAGCAAATTCTTAATGGGAAGTATTCAGGGAAGTAATTATAGAAGCTTCTAGGCTTTTCATACCAACGAAGAAATATTGTTCAAGAATTAGACCTAAATGGATGTCAGATGAACTATTGAGACGTGGCAGAGCAGAAAAGTGCATGGGGTGCATATAAATTATTAGGAGATTTAGAAGCTTAGGGTAGATATTCAAAGACTTCAAAGATGGTCATAGAAGTGGGATGTGTTTTAATGTTGCTAAATGCAAGTCTTACCTTATGGAGTAGCAACCCACAAATAAATTATACACTTGGTGGGGTTGAATTAAAAACGTTAGACGAGGAAAGGGATCTGGGAGTTGCAATACGGGCAGATAGTTTTGTGAACAGCGTAAACAGGCAGCCTGGAAAGCCCATGGTGGCCTATCAGTGATTTATCGAATGCTGACCTATAGAGATAGGGAGGTCATAACCCACTGTATAAGGCAATTGTAAGACCGCATTCGGAATACTGTGTTCAAGTATGGAGACCTCATCTGAAAAAAAGACATTGAGCTTCATAAAAGGGCCCAAAGATGGGTAACTCGAATGGTGAGATCGGCAGAAGGACAACCGTATGAGGAAAGACTTCGATTATGTGGATTATAGAACTTGGCAACCAGTCACCTTAGAGGTAACCTGATTGAGGTTTTAGGGCTCTGAGAGGGATTAGTAAAATGAATTTGCACTGTTCTAAACAATTCCAGAACTAGGGATCATAAATTCAAATTATAGGGCTTGAGGTTTAGATTAGATTGTAGGAAGTTCTCTTTTAGCCAGCGAGTTGTTGATAGCTGGAACAAGTTACCCTCACAGCTAGTTGAGGCTGACAGTTTGAATAAATTCAAAGGTCTACTAGATACTTAACCTGTGTAAGGAGGGTAGCATATATAATTTGTGTTTTCTTATCTATTTGGTTATTTTTTATTATTATTATTTATTTATTTTTTGCTGGTGCAGCAAAAGCCAGTGGCACTTCCTTGTGCTATATGGAGATGACTATTACTATTAATTACCAAAAACACAGTTAAAAAAGCGTGGACATAAAGGATAGCTCCAAAAAACAAAACAAAAAAAAAAACATTTTAATGATTCTAGATCATTCTCTAGAACTGGAATTTGTGGGTTGGTCATTCTCACACTAGCAAACTTTTCTAGAGATCTTGGATGACTTTTTCTAGAGCAGTAATTAATTTATTTTTTAGAGTTTCTTTATATTCCTAGTAACACTACTTTAGTTTAATTTGAATTTAGATAGAGATTTTGTAGGTTATTACGTAGTATCGGTAAGGGTATCAGATCCACGTGTTGAACAGGTTTAGCAGCTCCCAAGAATGAAACATTTTTAATTATACTTAGCCACTTTATTGACTTAATTGTTAGATTAAATTTTTTTCTATAAGTAGCTTATAGACCTAGTCAAGCTCTGTGGTTTATTTTGAATTTAGATAGCGTGATTTGGAAAGTAAATAATACCTCATGTCCATGGATTAACCATTCGTAACTTGCTCCCATTGTTATACGATACAACGTGTGCACCGAACTAGATAGTGTAAGGTCTAATGGAAAACTAGATAGCGAGTATAGCAATATCAATTAATCAGTAAAATTTATAATCTTATTAAATTTCATTGTCAATTGAATTGTACTTTAACTAAATAAATATAGAGACCTAGTTTTTACAAACCTAACATCATAAATTAATACATATAAGTTGACACAGGATAAGAAAGTCATATAACGTAACTCGGAGATAACATTCGATGCCGAAATACATATATACAGGGTGTCTCAAAAATATTGGTACAAAGGTAACATCTAAAGGAATGTGAATCGCATAGGAACCCATAACCGGAAACATTACGGGAAAGTAGTAGCAGAGGCACAAGAAGCAGAAATGACACAAGACAGTAATTAGTGGCAAACATTTATTTGACATAATATTAACAATGGAGTACGAGATGGATGCATTTCATGATGTTACAACAGATGCTCGAAGGTTCCACCATGAGATGCGATGCATGCGTGACACCGACGCAGCACGGATTGGCGGACATGGTCAAACACACCTGGAGTTTCTTTGATAGTAGCAGCATTGCAGACGAGTCTCGCCACAAGATCCATTTCCATCTCCACAGGCGATTCATACACGATAGATTTGAGGGCCCCAACAGAAAGAAATCAAGGCTCAATAAATCAGGGGAGTGTGAGGGTCAGGCAACAGGTCCACCACGGCCAATCCATCGACACCCAAAACACCTGTTCAAATGGTCACAAACACACCTTCCATAATGGGCAGGTGCCCCGTCAGGTCGAAACCAAATGTTCCATCTCACATTTGCTGGAACATCGTCAAGTAACCCTGGTAGAACTTGTTCAAGAAAGATCCAATATTTAGTGGAGTTCTTGCAGGATGGTAACAGGTATGGGCCAACTAAGCAGTCACCGACCATACCTGCCCACACATTTATTGGGAAGCGATGTTGTGCCGCATGGGGGTGCACACCATGTGGGTTGTCGTGAGCCCACACATGAGCATTGTGCTGATTGAATAAGCCTTCCCTAGTGAAATAAGCCTCATCTGTGGCCAAAACATAGGCTGGAAAATTCAAGTCTTGAACTACTGCGCAAAAGCCACACATGTAGGATGATCTTGGGGGAACAGTAGCTGAACCTTTGGAGATGAAAGGGGTGTAAGGAATCGTTCTGCCAGACACGCTTTACACTGCAATGAGACACTCCTAAGGCAGAGGCAACAGCATATGTGCTGGTAGTAGGATTATTCTGGACGGCATTCAACACACTTTCTTCCATGGCAAGAGTTTGCGTTGAATGTGGTCTGCCTGCACTACTCCTGTTACCTCTAAATGACTCATAATTGCACAAATTTTGATGCACACGTGCATACAAACGGTTATCCGGTACATGTCTGTCTGGGAAGTGTTCTCCATAAATTCATTGAGCGGCTTGTCCATTGCCCTCTGCTAATCTAATCGATCCACTAGGTACATGTCTGCCAGCTCACAGTTCGTATATCGATGCATGCTCTCCGTGTGGCGACTACTGCTTGAATGAGTAAACCAGAAATTTTCCCTCTCGCGAACTGATGAACAGCGCCATCTACTGACTTACGGTGATGTTTCCGGTTATGGATTCCTATGCGATTCACATTCCTTTAGATGTTACCTACCTCCCCTAAACGTTTGTACCAATATTTTTGAGACACCCTGTATATAGTGTTACAACTGCATTGGGATATAAGTTTAGGGTTATATTTTGTATTGGAATTTTATTGAACATGAATAGTAATCATGACTCAGACCAGAGCAGCAAAGCAAAAGGCTCAAACTAATGGAAGTGCTATGGTTCAGGGGAGAACTGAGGGGGGGGATAGTTGTCCTCTGAATCAGTCTGTTGAAATGCACTGCTTGTTTGATGTTTGTGGAGCAATTAGGAATGGGACATGATATTGCCAAGGGGAATGTCTTTGTGTGTGGGTGCCCGATGTAAGGAATGCGAGGAAATCGGGCACCAACTCAGCATTGTTATGGACTTATATGAGAGCTTGAAGAACAGGGTGGATGCCCTCGAAGGATTTAAATTGAGGGGCTCATCAAGCTCTCAGCTGCCCACATCAATGCCAGAGCTTGCACTTGACATCAAGCAGCACAGCAGCAAACCCCAAGGCAGAATGCATTGGTCCCAAAGGAACTAGTTGTTGTAGGTGACTCTATTGTCAGGGAAACGGGGAACATATTGTGCAAAAAGGATAGATGGAACAGAACCAGGGTATATCTGCCAGGGGCAAAGGTTGATGACGTTGTAGAGCAGATATCATCTTTTAAGGGCACAAAGGGTGATATTGTTGTACACGTTGGCACAAATGATATTAAGAATAGGAGACCGGCGGAATTACTTAACAAGTACAAGTCAATGCTGAAAAAAAGCCATGAGTTAGTTGAATTTGAAAGTGTCTGCAATTCTGCCCAGACACGATAGGAGGGAGTATATGATGAGAGCTTTGTCGATCAATTCGGCCGAATTGATCGACAAAGCTCTCATCATATTGATCGATGGAGAGATAGTGCAAGGCTCAAGAGGTAGAATTTTTCTCAGCCTGGTCTCTGCTTGTTAACAGGAGAGACTGTTTATGGGATGGGATGCACTTAAATAGAAAGGGTGCAAGAATATTTGCTGATGCTATCGAGGCAGAGTTAGGCGAGTCGGAAAACTGCTAGCTTGGGGGAATACATGGACTGATAGATTAACAGTAGCCGCTGGCAGAGGTAAAAGTGATTCTTGCATTACTTCTATTGAAATGCAATTGAGGAGCAGCTTCGAATGCAAGGCAGTAGGGATTTCTGGGAGTTATAGTGGAACAAGTAAATACCTGTGCTGTGTTTAGGGTAACTAAGAGTAGAAACAGATGCTTGTATACTTGCATGTACACCAATGCTAGGAGTATAGTTAATAAATTCGATGAGCTTGAAGTGCTAGTCAAGACATCAAATGCAGATATTGTTAGGATATCAGAGACATGGTGTCACACAGACATAAGCAGTGCAGAACTGGAATTTGGGGAGTACAATATGTACATAAAGGATAGATAGACAGGACAGAAAGGGAGGAGGGGTTATGCTGTTAGTTAAGAAACACAAAATCTAAGGAAGTGCATCCAATTGATGTTGGTGAACAATGCAATGTTGAGTCTGTTTGGTGTGACATAAGCACTGGGAAACGAAAAATGAAAGTAGGTGTGTATTATAGGCCAAATGAATCTGATAAGTATAATGAGCAATTGTGCAGAGAAATAGTGGGCCGGTAAATCAGAGTGTCTAATAATGTCGGATTTTAATTTCCCAGAGATAGACTGGAATTTGTGGGTTGGTCATTCACACACTAGCAAGGCTTTTGTGGATTTATTGAATAATTGTTTTCTACAGTAGCATGTTCGGGAGGCAACTAGAGGGAGTAATACTCTTGATCTGATTATCAGTAGTGATTGTTCATGCATCAAGAATCTACAGATAAAGGAACCACTAGTTGGCAGTGATCACAGTGTGCTGAAGTGGGATTTACTCAAAGAGGTAACTACCATCAAGGGTAAAGGGAAGGGTTTTTGCTTTCGTAAAGGTGACTACGGTGGTCTGAGACAGTATTTAAATTCTATACGGTGGGACCAACTGATGTTACCAACAGCAAATTCAAAATGGGAAGCATTCAAAGAATTAATCTTGGAAGCTATTAGGCTTTTCAAACCAACAAAGAAATATTGTTCAAGATTTAGGCCAAAATGGATGTCAGATGAACTAATTAGACATGTTACAGAGAAGAAAATGCATGGGATACATATAAATTAACATGTGACACAGAAACCTATGATAGATATAAGCTGGTATGTAACCAAGTTCCAAAGATTAGGCAGGCGAAGGCAGGTTATGAGAAATCTTTGGCAAAGGAAATGCCACAGGTGAATTCAACTCTGGCAGTAAGCTAGATAATTTTGTAATAACTGAGAGTAAAGTGGAGAAGAAATTGTTGAAGATAAACATAAGAAAGGCACCTGGGGTGTATGGAATCTATCCAGTTATATTAAAGGTGGCAGTAAAGGAAGTAAGCAAACCCTTAGCCATAATTATGAGAGCTTCCCTGGACTTAGGGGAGGTATCCATGGACTGGAGATGTGCAAATGTGACCCCAATCCACAAAGGAGGATCAAAGGGAGACACAGGTAATTACAGACCTGTTAGTTTAACTTCTGTTCCAGGGAAATTAATGGAGGCACTGGTTAAAGAAGCATTGCAGGATCATCTAGACAAGACTTTAGTAATAGCTTGGACATAGCATTGGTTTGTTAAGGGGAAGTCTTGTCTGACTAATTTGATTGGATACTATGATGTAGTCACAAAGGAACTGGATGCAAAGAATAACTTTGATATTATATATTTGGACCTTAGAAAGGCCTTTGATACTGTTGCACATGGAATACTGCTGCACAAATTGGAGCAGTGTGGCATTGCAGGCAAATTGCTGCTATGGATAAAGGGATGGTTGAGTGGGAGAAGACATAGTGGTAATCAATGGACACTGCCCTTCGCAGACTAATGTTATTAGTGGAGTCCCTCACGGTTCAGTGTTGGGTCCATTGTTGTTTTCTGTATTTATAAATGATATTGATGATGGTATATCAGGCTTAATGTCCAAGTTTGCAGACTATACGAAGGTTGGCGGGGTTGTTAATAACACTAACGACAGTACACTGCTGCAATAGGATCTAGAAAAGTTGAGCAGATGGGCTAAGAGGTGGCAAATGAAGTTTAACATTGACAAATGTAAAGTACTAGATATCAGAAGCAGTAATCCCAGAGTAATGTATCAAATCTGTGGTAACACACTGACAGTGGTAGAGAATGAAAAGGAGCTGAAGGTAATCGTGCTGTCAGATATGAAGTTTTCTGAACAGTGCAGACAGTAGCTTATGGTGTCTTGTCAATGATATACAGGAATTTTTCTAGCAGGGATAAGGATGTGATTATCCCCTTATAAGGCCACACCTTGAGTACTGTATAGAGGTCTGGAGACCTCATTTTAAGAAGGATGTAGAGCTGTTGGAACAAGTACAGAGAAGGGCAAGATTAGTGAACAGAACAAAGGGTTGCTCTTATGAAGAAAGGCTTAAGTTTTGAAAATTACAGTGTGGCGACCAGGCACCTGCGAGGTGATCTGATTGATGTGTATAAAGCCTTGAATGGTTTGAGCATGCTCAATGCTGATGGACTTCTTCCTCTTGCTCAGAATAATCACCTGAGAGGGCATGAATTCAAATTGAGGAAAGACGGTTGTAGGATAGATGTGGGGAAGTTTGCCTTTAGCCAGTGGGTGGTTGATTGCTGGAACAAACTCCATCTGTTATTGTTAGAAGTTGATAGATTAAATAGATTCAAGGCAGAACTTGACAAACATTTGGAGCAATTGAAATTAGGGGGGTTTGGCTGATGCTGTGTAAGCTTGCTTTCTTGCATAATGTGCTCTTGCTAATGCTAATTATACAACACATTGTGCTGAGACATTTAAAGTAACTAACAGAAGTCATTTTGACCTTCCAGTACTACCATTTTTATGCATTAATAATCGAGAGAGAGAGTGTACTGAGCTTGCCTGATACGTCATACATAATACAGAAGGGGAGAACAATTTGCAGCCAAAGTGGAATATCTTAGATGTAATTTTTAATGTCAGTATTAGTATTAATAGTGGCAAATGATTCAAAAAAAACCTTATGCAGCATCAAAACCCATTTCACTTTTTCATCCCCACCAGTAGTTTGTCTAGTCCTTCCTTGAATTTATTCAAACTATCCACTTATGCAATAGTGGATGGAAACTTGTTTCAGTAATCAAGCACCCGTTGGCCGAAGGCAAACTGAAAGAATCGCACATCTGTTTTGCAATCATCCTTCCTCAGTTTGAATTTATGCCCCCTCATTACATAGTCTAAGCAAGAGAAAGAATCCCATCAGGGTTTTGAGTTTGCCCAAGCCATTCAAAGCCTTAACACCTCATTCAGATCACCTTGCAGGCACCAGATGCTGCAATTTGCTGAACTGAAGCCTTTCTTGGTAAGAGCATTCCTTTGTTCCCCCTCACCAGTCTCAATTCCCTTCTCTGTACCTGTTCCAGTAGCTCTACATCCTTCCTAAGATGATGTCTCCAGACGTGTATGTAGTATTCAAGGTATGACTGACCATTGCCTTATACAATGGGATAATCACCTCCTTATCCCTACTTGCAAAATTCCTGTATATCATTGACAAAACTCGATGAGCTGCCCTGGCAGCCTGTTTGCACTGCTCAGAGAAGTTCGTATCTGACAACAATTACCTCCTAGGTTCTTTTCATTTTCCACTACCATGAGTGTAGTAGAAAATGAAAGAGAAAATTCCAGGGTAGCAGTTGATACATTACTGTAGAAGAGTGGTTCCCAACCTTTTTTGACTCACGAACCCCTTTCAACGTAATACTTTTTTTTATCACGGACCTCTTTCAACATAACCACTAAGCCTATATTTTCTGAAATCGTATAATAGTTATGAATTTTTATTATAAAATATTTTCAGTATTATGTTTTTACAAGTGATATTGCATAATAATAAAAAATTATTAAGTACCTATACATAACAATGGTCTTTGAGAATTAAAAAAAAATATATGTATATATATATTTAGTATGGAAACCATTTATTTAACACGATATACAATAAGATAGTAAACTAATTATAAAGAATTGTGGGAGATGTAATTTATTTCATTGGCAATTCTTTACTTTATATTTAATTTTATTTTAATTTGTTTATTATTAGTTATATTTTGTAGTTTACAAAAATATACCTATATAAATCTAAGCAGACACCATTACAGAATTTTTAGTGTGAACCCCCTGAACCACTTTTGCGGACCCCCAGGGGTTTGTGAACCACCGGTTGGGAACTGCTGTTCTAGAATTATTTCTGCCCATATGGGGTACCTTGCATTTGTTAATGTTAAACTTCAATTTCCATTTCTCAGCACATCAAACTAATTTTTCTACATCTTGTTGCAGTAGCTCACCCTGATTACTGTCATTAACCTCTCTTCCAACTTTTATATTATCTGCAAAGTTAGACATTAAGCCTGATATACCTTCATCAATATCATTAATAAATATTGAAAACAATGGGCCCAGAACTGAAACTTGGTTGACTCCATTCACAACATTAGTCCACAAAGAGCAGTGTCTGTTGCTAACCGCTCTCTGTCTTATCACACTCAACCATCCCTTTATGCAGCAGCTTTTCCACTTTCAGTTATCACAAAATCATTCAGATCTCTGTTAGAGCTTGATAAACTTCTGACCTCCCTCTCCATAAAGAATTCCTTATGTGCAAATATAGATGCAAAATACCCATTCAGCTTCTCAGCAACCTGGGCAGCATCATCAACTGTTAAACCATTGACATCAAGTGAACCAGTGTGATTCAGCACTCTTTCTTCTACTGTTAATATAATTAAAAGAGTAAGAGATTACTCTGCTCTAGGCAACAATGGTATAGGCAACTCAAATAAACTCTTTAAAGATACAGAATTCAAAATTGTAGTCAGGCCTATGCAGAAGCTCCATAATATATTGAGAAATCACACAGTTCTTCCTTCTCTCTCGATTCAAATAAATGACATTGTATACAATATATTGAGTCCACTCGGTGCACTCTCGACTTATGTGTGAAACAACACATTGCTTCGGTTTGCACATCGTGCGCAAATGCATCGGAATTGGCATCTCATGCCTTATTTCTATTTAATGAATCGGAAATCTAAACATACAACATAGTTACATAAAATTATTGATCGCTGAGATGCTTGAAATGAAGCTTCACTCAAATACTATCACTGTGTACCGTCCTTACCTAATTTCGGATTTCTAGTCTTTTTTTACGCATGTGCCAATACAGATAATCTCTCCATTTAAGAACTTACACACTCACTCTTTGCGTTATTTCCGACCTGTGATCAAGACGAATAGCCAAAAAGCGTTGTCTTCTTAAGGAGGAAAATACAGTGAATTTCATTTAATTTGTATGTCAGGGTGTTTATCCAAATTTTATAATCGTGATTTTAATTATTTTTTCTTGTGTACGGTTTTCCAACTTGAACTATTTTAATTATTCTGACAGAATGTCTTCTCACACTCATGGTTTTTCTGAGTTGGTTTGATGTGTTTCAGGGTCGGGTTGTGGGCTTTCGATTCTGTTGTGCGTCAGATCAGTCATGTGTCCGAGTGAGAGTATTAATTAAAATCATTTTATCCATTTATTTTATTCATTTACATTTGGAGAGCATCGACTGGAACCATTCTACACAAAAGATTGAGGTAATCTCTTACTCTTTTAAATATAGTTATAACGTAGGAGTTATTGAGTTTAGTAGCTCTGTTTTTTACAACAGCTGTTAATGTAAGTAAAATCCTTGCTGCTTTTCTTGTCATTCTTTGCCAGAGACTTCTCATCTGCCTTGCCTAACCTCCTTTGTGACTTGATTACAGGCTAGTTTATATCTACCATAGGCTTCTATATCAGCTGATAATTTGTGTCCCATGCATTTTTCTTCTCTGCCACAAGTTTCACTAGTTCATCTGACATTGATTTAGCGCTAAGTCTTGAACAGTATTTTTTAGTTGGTATGAAAAGTCTAATAACTTCTGATTACTTCCCTGAATCCTTCCCATTTAGAATTTGTTTTTGGTAACACCATTAGTTGGCCCTGCTGTATAGAATTTAAAATCTCTAGAGACCACTGTAGTCTCCTTTACAAAAGCAAAACCCTTCCCTTGATGATCGTTACACCTTTAAATAAATCTCACATCAATACACTGTGATCACTGCCATTTAACATTTCTTTTATCTGAAGATTTGTAATGTATGAAGACACTGCTGATAAGCAGATCAAGATTATTGCTCTCTCTGGTTGCCCCTCTAACATGCTGCTGTAGAAAACAGTGATCCAGTAAATTCACAAAGTCTTGCTAGTGTGTGAATGACCAACCCACAACAGTATCTGGAAAGTTAAAATTACCCACAATTAGACATTCTGATTTACTGGCCCACTCTAGTGCACTGTACAGTTGTCTGTTGTATTCATCATAGTCATTTGGCTTATAACCTACTTCTATTCTCATTTTTGTTTTCCCAGTGCATATGCCAATCCATATTGACTCAATATTGCTCTGGCCATATTAACTAGATGTACTGCCTTAGATTTTATGTGCTTCTTCAATAATATCATAACCCCCCTTTCTTTTCTTTCTATATACATTGTACTCCCCATATTCAAATTCTGCATCTCTTATATCTAAGTGACATCATGTCTCTGATATCCCCACAATATCAGCCTTTGATGACTTGACCAGCACTTCAAATTTATTTACTATGCTCCTAGCATTGGTGTATACACAAGTATGCATTCATCTGTTCTTACTCATAGTTACTCAAACATGCCCATGGATTTCTGCATGCCATGATTGTGACATAGGAGGCCTTGAAATCACTGGTACCTTGCTTTCTGGGTTTCTGCATGTTCCAGTAGAAGCAGTGCAAGAATCACTTTCACTTCTGCAGGCAGAAGTGAAAGTGAAAGAAGTGAAAATGTATCCCATCCCTGTAGAAGTGGTCTCTCTTCTTAACAAGCACAGACCATGCTAGGAAAAATTCTACCCCATGAGCCCTGCACAATCTCTCTAGGGCCAAATCTATTGACAAGGCTCACATTATGTACTCCCTATTATTGTGACTCATCAGAATTGCAGACACTTTCAAATTTAACCCCAAACTTGCAACTTTTTTTCTCAATGTTACTCTGTAATTGTTAAGTAGTCATTAGATCTCCTACTCATATTATTATTAGTGCCAAATTGTACAGCATATTACCTTTTGTGCCTTTAACAGATGATACCTATTTATATTCCTATGGAATTACATAGAACAAAACTAAATAGCATTTGTTATTCTTATATCGGTTCGCTGAACAATGGTCATGCAGTCCTCTCCCACTTTGACTTTTTTGTTTTTTTAAGCAGTTATTTTGAAGGCAAAATAAGACAATTACACCTGCTATATCAGGTAAACATATGGATAACAAAAACCAATAATTTGAGAAATATAAGTCTACTTAGTACGATTCAAAATTTGCTCCCTATTGTTCACACATGCAGTAGCATGGCAATAGTTGTCCCTCATAGTTTTAATTCTGAAAAAGTGTTATTGCCAAATATGATCTCAGAGGAAATGCAACACAAATTTCAAGGACATGGAGTCAACCCAAGCAAAAAGTGTTAATGGTCAGACAAGGTGGAATAGTGACCCCAATGAGAAATATGATCCTTGCCTTAGATACGCTCAAACCACAATTGTCCATTAAAGCTGATTACTTTAGGATATAAAGCCTTTAAGCTTTATATTCTGTATCCCATATGATGTTATAAGTGCCAGAAATTTGGGCAATCCGAAGCTTCATGCGGAAGTTCAGCTGCATTTTTACCCTATGTGGTTCCAGAGATCATATCCCTGTGGACTGTTCTGTCAAGCATCCATAATTTGTTGATCATACCGCCTATTTGAGGGAGTCCAGGCAGTTAAAAAAAGAAAGAAAAGAGGCCAACATTATAAAGCAGAATGTGATATTTAGTATCAGGAAGCAGATATTGTTGCAGTTTACCAGTACCAGCAAACCTACTTATGCTCAAGCCATTCAAGTGACAGAGATCAACAAGCTCTTATATCGATTAACCATCCCACCAAAACAGTTCATATCAGGCACTCTGTTCATTACT
Organism: Mastigoproctus giganteus; assembly: GCF_048544385.1. Taxonomy (NCBI): domain Eukaryota; kingdom Metazoa; phylum Arthropoda; class Arachnida; order Uropygi; family Thelyphonidae; genus Mastigoproctus; species Mastigoproctus giganteus. The sequence continues at coordinate 115,441,174 of NC_143585.1, forward strand.
TACTATAACATGGCATTAGCTGCAACAACATATTGCCTGCCTACTCCAGGGAATTGAAGCAGTGAGGGGGAAAAAAAAAAAAGGCCAACTATATAGAGCAGCATGTGGTATCTCATATTAGGAAATAGAGAGATTGTTGTAGTTTACCAGTACTTACAAACCTTATTCAAGCCGTTCAAGTGACAGAGAATAAAAAATTCTAAAGGAATGCTCTCATATGCACCCAAAGTGCGATCAGTATGCTCTCAGACAAATTAATCATCCCACCAAAAGAGTGCATGTCAGACATCTTGTTCATTGCTTGCTATCACTCAGCAATAGCTGCAACAGCAAAACTGAGAACAAGCTGTGAATACACCCATTTCAATTCTATTGAACGCTGAATTGCCCAAGAACACCACAATTATGAAAACAGATGATGAAAAACAATCACATGATGGGAAATATTTGAAATACTTCAAGTATTTGCTGAAGATGACATTATTATTATTAGCCATATGGTGCAAGGAAGCCTGAGGCTTATGCTGCACCAGCCCAAAAAAAAAAATTTCTGAATTACACTGAGAGAGAGAGAGAGAGAGAGAGAGAGAGAGAGAGAGAGAGAGAGAGAGAGAGAGAGAGAGAGAGAGAGAGAACAAGGGTCAGAAGTACAAGGGAATCACCAGGAAAGATAAGAATGGTAATATCTAGCTCAGGAATGTGGGTCTGCCAAGCCCATACTCACCTGAACACTGTGAAACCATACTTTCCCAAAAAAAAAAAAAAAAAAAGCAGAAAGCCAGCAGACAAAGATCATCATGGAAATAGACAGGTTGCTCACCTAAACCCCAAATAATTTGTTCCTTCTTTTAATGAAGGCACAAATCTAATTTCTAATCTCTTTGCTAACTTTTACATATGGGCTCTTATTGATATAACCTAATTTGCCTCTGTCTGCAGGATATCCTCCAATATTTCTGTAAAAGTGATTCTTCTAATTACTGGCCTGGAGGCAGTAAGTAGCCATCTGTATTGTCTTCATTTTAATATAGCATTTGTATATTCCCCTCCCCAACCAATGTATAACATACAAAGAACTAAGTGACTTTGCTGTATGCCTCAACTCTACTGCATGATGGGTGACTTCAGTAACCTTCATCCCCTTGGGGAAACTTCAGTTTTAGACAGAAGAGAATGGCCTATTGAGAAACTAATTGGTAGACCTAATTTAACAATTTTAAATGATGGAATGCACACATATGTGTCATTACCTACTGGTTCAAGTACAGCCATAGAGCCATAGCTCTGTCCATGTGTTCACCAGCAATTTGCACTCTCTTAGGTTTGAAGATTCATAATCATCATCAGCCATTTTCAATCTACTGCAGGATGAAGGCCTCTCCAGCAACTTTCCAGTTCCTTCTCTTTTGTGCAATGGCCATCCATTTACTACCCACAAACTCATGAATTTCATCTATCCATCTCCGCTGTTGTCTTCCAGGTTTTCTTCTAGCTCCTCTTGGGTACCGTTCTGTTATTTTCTTAGTCCATCTGTCTTCATGTCTTTGAGCTATGTGTCCTGCCCAAGACCATTTTATTTCTTTTAGTTTTGATAAGAATGTTGCTGCCTAATCCATGTGTTTCTCTTCTTTTCTAACAGTCTGATTCCCAATATAATTCATTACATTCTTCGCTGTTGTAGTTCTCAGCTTCTCTTCCATTCTTTTGGCCCCAGTTTCACTTCCATAAGCCATGGTGGGGAGTATACATTGGTTCATTATTTTGCATTTCAGACAAATTGGGATATTGCTCCTCAGTATGTGACTATATTTCCTGAATGCTATCCATCCAAAATTTATTCTTCTCTTGACTTCAAGCCATTCATCATTATTACAGCTAATGACTTGCCCCAGATAAGTATGACTGAATCTTTTCAATTACTGCTCCTTCAATCATTATATCCCTTTCTGTGGCATACTTGTTTATCATTAGCCATATTCATCTTTAGTCCAAAATCCTTACTAACCTGCATAACTGATTAAGATTTTCTTCTAATTCTTTTCTTTGGGATCATGGCTTATGACCACAGTGTCATCAGCAAATCATAAATGGTTTAGGTACTTTCCATTCACATTGACTCCTTTCTGCGACCAGTCTAATCTTCTGAAAGCTTCCTCAAGGGCAGCATTAAACAACTTTGGAGATATTGTGTCTCCTTGTCAAACTCCTTTCTCAATTTTAAATTTGCTACTGTCGTTATCTAGTCTAATAAAGGAGGTAGCATTCTCTTTTTTTTCTTCAAAATCATAATGTATTGGGGGGGGGGGGTCTATGCCTTGTCTTTCCAGTGCCCGAAACATTGCTTTATGCTGCATAGAGTCAAATGCCATTTCATAATCCACAAATGCCAGGCATAATGGTGTTTTATTATTCATTTGCTTTCTCCGTTAGCTGTGATATTACTTGAAGGTGATCCAGTTGAGAATCCTGTCCTAAAACCAGCTTGCTCTTTCATTTGATTCTCATCAAGTATTCTTTCTAATCTATTAGTAATGACACTTGTGAACAACTTGTAGATATGGGATAACAATCTAATTGGTCTATAATTTCCAATTTCTGATTTATCTCCTTTCTTATGCAGCAAAACTATGATTGCATTATTCCACTCCTTAGGCATCACACCTTTTCTAATGTATTTTGTGAAGATTCTTGCCAGTTTTTGTGTCATGTCTCTTCCTCCCAATTTTAACAACTCTACAGTAACTTCATCTTCCCCCTGGGCTTTCTGATTCTTCATTTTCTTCAATGCATGCTCTACCTCATCAGGTATGTTGTATGTGTTACTAATTTGCGATCCATCTTCCTCACTGCTGGCATCATTCCCTTGCTCCTTGTATAATTCTCTATAGTAGTCTTCTGCTATTTGAATTATGCCTTCTCTGTTATTTATAAGTACACCATCGCTGTTCTTCAGTTTCAGTATCATTTGTCTTTCTGTATTACTGCTCATGGCTGCTGATTTAAATCCTTTGATTTCCCTTAATTCTTGTTCTACTTTTCTTGTGTTAAATTTTCTTATGTCCTCTCTGAGTCTCTTTCTAATGGCTTTGCATAACTCAGTATGCTCAGTTTTCTCCTTGTAAATGTTTGTCTTGGTCTTCATTTGTCGTCTTCTGTTCATCATGACAAGTGTTTCTTGACTAATTTTTTCTTCTTTGGATTTCTTTTTACTTATAGGTTTCTTGGGCTTTATCACTTTCAGAAAGTTGTAATATTCCTCGTTGATATCTTGGTCCTGAGCAGTCTGCAGAAGCTCAAACTTGTTCTTATATTCCAGTACGTACTACTTTTCTCTTCTGCTATCTCAAAGACCTTTGTATTATTTACTTGAGTCAGCTTTTTCCTTTCTTTTCTTACATCTGCTTTTTACAAAGCATGGGGAACATGCTTTGTAAAAAGGATAGGTGGAATAGGACCAGGGTATGTCTGCCAGGGGCAAAGGTTGATGACATTGTAGAGCGGATATCATCTTTTAAGGGCACAAAAGGTGATATAGTTGTACACGTTGGCACGAATGATATTAAGAGTAGGAGACCGGCGGAATTACTTAGCAAGTACAGGTCACTACTGAAAAAAAGCCGTGAATTAGGGTTGAACTTGAAAGTGTCTGCAATTCTGCCCAGACACGATAGGAGGGAGTATATGATGAGAGCCTTGTCGATCAATTCGGCCCTGGAGGGATTGTGCAAGGCTCAAGGGGTAGAATTTTTTTCAGCCTGGACTGTACTTGTTAACAGGAGAGATTGCTTCTACAGGGATGGGATACACTTAAATAGAAAGGGTGCAAGAATTTTTGCTGATGCTGTCGAGGCAGTGTTAGGTGGGTCGGAAAACTGCTAGTTGGGGGGGATACAAGGACTAATAGATTAACAGTAGCCGCTGGCAGAGGTGGAAGTGATTCTTGCACTGCTTCTATTGAAATGAGCAGAAGTCTGAAAAACAAGATGCAGGATATTTCAGAGACTGCTGGTAGTCATTGCGTTACAAGTAAACACATGGGTTGTGTTAGGGTAGCTAAGAATAGAAACAGGTGCATGTATACCTGCGTGTACACCAATGCTAGGAGTTTGGTAAACAAATTTGATGAATTTGAGGTATTGCTCAAAACATCAAAGGCAGATATTGTTGGGATATCAGAGACGTGGTGTCACACAGATATAAGTAATGCGGAACTGGAATTTGGGGAATACAATGTGTATAGAAAGGATAGACAGGACAGGAGGGGAGGAGGGGTTATGCTATTAATTAAGAAACACATAAAGTCCAAGGAAGTGAAGCCAGTCGACATCGATGGACAGGGCAGTGCCGAATCAGTTTGGTGTGACATAAGCATAGGGAAATCAAAATTGAGAGTAGGAGTGTGCTATAGGCCTAATGACTCTGATGAGTATAATAAGATATTGTACAGGGAAATAGAGTGGGCCAGTAAATCAGAGAGTCTTATAATGGGGGATTTTAATTTCCCAGATATTGACTGGAATTTGTGGGTTGGTCACTCGCACACTAGCAAGGCTTTTGTGGATTTATTGGATGATTGTTTTCTACACCAGCATGTTCGTGAGGCAACAAGAGGGAGCAATACTCTTGATCTGATTATCAGCAGTGACTCTTCATGCATTAAGAACCTGCAGATAAATGAACCACTAGGTGGCAGTGATCACAGTGTGTTGAAGTGGGATTTACTCAAGGAGGTAACTACCATCAGAGGTAAAGGGAAGGGTTTTTGTTTTCGTAAAGGCGACTATGATGGTCTGAGACAGTATTTAAATTCTATACAGTGGGACCAACTGATGATGTTACCAACAGCAAACTCAAAATGGGAAGCATTCAAGGAACTAATCTTGGAGGCTACCAGGCTTTACATACCAACTAAGAAATATTGTTCAAGGTTTAGGCCTAAATGGTTGTCAGATGAACTAATGAGACATGTGGCAGAGAAGAAAAATGCATGGGATACGTATAAATTAATGGGTGACATGGAAGCCTATGATAGATATAAGTTGGTCTGTAACCAAGTCACAAAGGAGATTAGGCAGGCAAAGGCAGACTACGAAAAATCCTTGGCAAAGGATGCAAAGAAAAACAGAAAAGAGTTCTTTACATACTTGAACTCGAGAAGGAAAGGGATGAATCAGATTGGTCCACTGGATATTGATGGTTCAACAGTTGAGGATCCTGCTCAGGTGGCTAACAATCTAAACGAGTATTTTGCATCTACATTCACGCATGAGGAGTTATTCAGGAAGGAGAATGATGTAGGTAAAGTAAACATTGGCAGTGAGCTGGATGATTTTGTAATAACTGAGAGGAAAGTGGAGGAGAGATTGTTGAGGATAAACATAAAAAAGGCACCTGGGGTGGATGGGATCTATCCAGTTATATTAAAGGAGGCAGCAAAGGAAGTATGCAAACCCCTAGCCATAATTATGAGAGCTTCTTTGGACTCAGGGGAGGTACCCATAGACTGGAGATGTGCAAATGTAACCCCAATTCACAAAGGAGGATCAAAGGCTGACACAAGTAATTATAGACCTGTTAGTTTAACTTCTGTTCCAGGTAAATTAATGGAGGCACTGGTTAAAGAAGCACTGCAGGATCATCTAGACAAGAATTCAGTTATAGCTCAGACGCAGCATGGTTTTGTTAAGGGCAGGTCTTGCCTGACCAATTTGATTGGATACTATGATGTAGTCACAAAAGAACTGGATGCAGGGAATAACTTTGATATTATATATTTGGATCTTAGAAAGGCTTTTGATACTGTTGCACATGGAAGACTGCTGCACAAATTGGAGCAGTGTGGCATTGGAGGCAAATTGCTGCTATGGATAAGGGGATGGTTGAGTGGCAGAAGACAGAGAGTGGTAATCAATGGACACTGCTCAACGTGGACTAATGTTATTAGTGGAGTTCCTCAAGATTCAGTGTTGGGTCCGTTGTTGTTTTCGGTGTTTATGAATGATATTGATGATGGGATATCAAGTTTAATGTCCAAGTTTGCAGATGATACAAAGGTTGGCAGGGTCGTCAAGGACACTACTGACGCTATGCTGCTGCAACAGGATCTGGAAAGGTTGAACAGATGGGCTGAGAGGTGGCAAATGAAGTTTAACATTGACAAATGTAAAGTACTGCATATGGGAAACAGTAACCCCAGAGCAACGTATCAACTCTGCGGTACCACACTGACAGTGGTGGAGAATGAAAAGGACCTGGGGGTAATTGTGCAGGGAGATATGAAGTTCTCTGAGCAGTGCAGACGAGCTGCAAGAGTAGCTCATGGTGTCTTGTCAATGATATACAGGAATTTTTCTAGCAGGGATAAGGAGGTGATTATTCCCTTGTATAAGGCAATGGTTAGGCCACATCTTGAGTACTGTATACAGGTCTGGAGGCCTCATTTCAAGAAGGATGTAGAGCTGCTGGAACGGGTACAGAGAAGGGCAACAAGATTAGTAAATGGAACAAAGGGTTGCTCTTACGAAGAAAGGCTTAAGTTTTGCAAATTACAGAGTCTGGAGACTAGGCACCGGCGAGGTGATCTGATAGAGGTGTATAAGGCCTTGAATGGTTTGAGCATGCTCAATGCCAATGGGATTCTTCATCTTTCTCAGAATAATCACCTCAGAGGGCATAAATTCAAATTGAGGAAGGACGGATGTCGGATAGATGTGCGGAAATTTGCCTTTGGCCAGCGGGTGGTTGGTTGGTGGAACCGACTTCCATCACTTGTTGTTGAAGTTGATAGCCTAAACAAATTTAAAGCTCAACTGGACAGGTATTTCGAACGAACGGAGGGGTGAAATGGGAGAGGGTTTTTTTTTTTTTTTTTTGGCTGATGCTGAATAAGCTTGCTTTCTTGCATCGTATGCCTCTACTAATGCTAATGCTAATGCTAATCTATATCCAGTGTGCATCTTACCATTCTGTGATCACTTCTAACATTTACCTTGTTTAGGATAGGAATGTCATTCACAATATATCTTCTGTTAGTGAGGATGAAGTCGATTTCATTAGTTGTTAATCCATTTGGGATCTTCCATGTCCACTTTCTGTTCACCCTTTTCTTGAAAAAAGTGTTCATTACTGGCATTCCTCGTAATGAACACTTTTTTATCTCCTTTTACAAATTCCACAAGTCTTTCACCAATTTCAAAATTTCCTATAGTTCCCCTTTCTGCACTGTTTTGTCTCTCTCCAGCCGTAACATTGAAGTCCCCCATAATGATAGTGTAATGAGTTTTCTGTTCATCTAGAAGACTCTCAATTTCAGTGTACATTTCTTCAACCTCTTCTTCATCATGGCTTGATGTTGGTGCATAAATCATTATAACCTTTAGTTTATACATACTAGAAATCCTCAGTAGTAGCCTTGACACCCTTGGTGATATACTTTTGAATTCCAAAATGTTGTTTTTTATATCTTTATGGACCAGAAAGCCAACTCCACCTTTGCTCCTTTCACTGTTTCCATTGGTGTACAGCAGATTTCCACTTGATAAACTTAAGTGATTCCTTTCTTCTTCTCGTTTCATCAAAACCGATGATATTTCAATTCACATTTTCTAATTCCTTTTCCAGCTCTAATATCCTGTCTTCACCGATGAGCGATCTTATGTTGTAACAGGCCAAGTTCAGTTTCCGTGTATGGCAGCCTGGTCATACCCAGAGATTCTTAGCACCTTCTGCTCCCACTGTGATCCTCTCGCTGCCATAAGAGGGGGAGTGAAAGCCGATGGGAACTGAGGGTCATTTGTTTCGTCTTGCTGTCACGTGCTGGAGGGTTTAGTCTTTTCCTCTTCATGCTGACCAGGCGTCTTGAAGAGAACCACTACATGTTCATTGCCACCTAAGTGATGTAACAGGGCTTACCATCGAGAAGGTGTGCATGAGTGGATTTTAGGGAGGTAGGCCAACTGGACTTCTCCTAAATCTTCTGAAATACAAAGATATTGGATTCATCAGTGTTTTAGACTGAGTGTCTGATAACGCACAGAATGCCTGTTCCCCTCTAAGCCCCATACATAGTGACTCTATAAACAGCAGTTAGTATTAGTAATGGCAAGTGATGCAAGAAAGCAAGCTTATAAAACATCAGTGAAAAAAAAAAAAAAAAATCCTCTCCACATCTTTCTTTAAATTCAAACTAATTCTTCCCCTAATTAGTTCTTTGAATTTATTCAAACTACCCACTTCAATAACAACAGATGGAAGTGGGTAGTTTGAATAAATTACCTACTAATACAGAAGTGACTTGGCTGTATTTAAAAATGTGAGCTTTTGAAGCTTCTACTTGGAGTGGAAGTTAATTTCCTTTCCCATTTATAAATTCATCTGTTTTGCTTAAAGTGTGAAATTCTTGATTCTTTTCTGAAATATTATTGTATTTTCTTCATATTTCTTCTCTTATGCCTCCAGGCACAGTTGAAATTTGCAGGTCAACTTTTTCCATCTCCTTAATTGCCCTGCCCAAAGAAAGTCTCCCACATTTCAAGTTTGGCTATTCAACTAGGTAACCAGCTGAAATAGGTCTGGATGAACGATAAATGTTTTATAGTCAAAGAATCAGAAGGCATTGCCTTAGCACTACCAAAAGCTGCTGAATGCTTACTATCCAACGAATCAACAAATTCTTTGATAGAATCAAAGTTCCCCATCAGTTTTTTTTTTTTTTTTTGTTGCTTCCCCTGAAGGTGCTTTTGACAAAATCTTTCTTATACTAGAAATAAGTTTGTTAATTTTACCAAAATTCTCTCGAATTGCCCCTGCCAACCCATGTAAGCCATAGACTAAGCAATTAACATGGATCAATTTGGGTAGAAAACTTGTAACTTAGAAGCTGGCGCCTCCGTAGCCAGGTGGGAAGGAGCAGCAGTGCGTAGCACACGCTTCTTGATTAGACCGGGGTTCGAGCCCATCACCACCAAATACGGAGGATGCGGAAAGGTTAAGGAATGACCACCGCATATCCTGGAGCAATATGGCCTTAGTTGCTAATGCTCCTAAAAACCAAACAACAACTTAGAAGCAGTCTTTACCCTATATGAAGCAGCTCCACTAACAAAAATGCAGACTAGTTTGCTGTGGATTAATTCTAGTCATAATAACTGCAAAGAATCATTAGAAAACTTTTGCTACTGTAGAGTAATTCACCTTTTCAAGAGCCTTACACACAAGCGAATACAGACACTATAGTTCTGTGCAATGCACACAATTTTTCCTCATAAAATGTGCAATGTAGCGGCCACAAACTTCTGTTGTTTTATCGACGGACATCCAAATGTAGTTTTCTCTAATATCTTGGTGAATTTTGCAAATAACATTGTCATAAATAGCATTAATATTTCAAATTCAATATTTTGATTTTTACAATATCTTTTCAACAATTGCTTGAAGACATAATAATTTAACTTATTGAAAGGGATATTGCTACTTACCAAGGTGATGCACAAATCAACTGAAAAATTACTTTTCTATTCGAGTGTCCAAAATTTTGACACTCATATGGTTGCCTTTGTATTTCCTCTGTGGAGTTCAGTGCTTAAATTGTGGTTCTAAGAAGTGTGCTCTAGTTGACTGTAATGCCCAGTCTTCACATTGTCTGAACTACAGAGGCAACTGTTTAGCCTTCTAAAATTTGTGAGAAGTTGAAATTTGAGAAAAAAAATTCAGAGCTACCAGGCTGAAGGTGTGATACCCAAGGAGTGAAATAATGAAATCATAATTTTGCTGCATAAGAAAGGCGATATATCAGAAATTGAAATTATAGGCCAATTATCTTGTTGTCCCACATCTACAAGCTGTTCACAATGGTCATTACTAACATATTAAAAAGAATACTTGATGAGAATCAACTGAAAGAGCAAGCTGGCTTTAGCACAGGATTCTCAATTACAATTATTTGAATGATCACCTTCACATAATATCACAGCTAATGGAGAAAGTAAATGATATAAAATGCTGTTATGCCTGGTATTTGTGCATTATGAAAAGGCATTTGACTCCATATAGCATAAGGCAATGTTTCGGGCACGGGAAAGACAAGGCATAGACACCCCCCCCCATACATTATGATTTTGAAGAAAATAAGAGAGAATGCTACCTCCTTTATTAGACTAGATAACGACAGTAGCAAATTTAAAATTGAGAAAGGAGTTTGACAAGGAGACACAATATCTCCAAAGTTGTCTTCTGAAAGCTTGAAGAAGCTTTCAGAAGATTGGACTGGTTGCAGAAAGAAGTCAGTGTGAATGGAGAGTACCTAAACCATTTATGATTTGCAGGTGACATTTTGATCATAAGCCACAATTCTAAAGAATTAGAGGAAAACCTTAGTTACGCAGAGTTAGTAAGGATTTCGGACTAAAGATGAATATCGCTAAAACAAAAGTAATGATGAACAAATATGTTACAGAAAGGGATATAATTGTTTATTATTATTAGCCATATAGTACAAGGAAGCATGAGGCTTATGCTGGGAGGGGGGGGAAGGGGGGGAGGGAGGGAGAGAGAGGGGGAGAGAGAGAGAGAGAGAGAGAGAGAGAGAGAGAGAGAGAGAGAGAGAGAGAGAGAGAGCAGTAAAAAGGAATCACCAAGAAAAAGAAGAATGATGATAGTTGAAGGAGTAGAAATTGAAAAGGTGGATTCATATACCTATCTTGGACAAAAGTCTTTAGCTGTAACAATGATAAATGGCTGGAAGCGAAGAGAAGAATAAATCTTGGGTGGAGGATAGATAAATTTTGGATGGATAGCATTCAGGAAATATATTCAGATACTGAGGAGCAATATCCCAATTTGTCTGAAATGTAAAATAATGAGCTAGTGTATACTCCCCACCATGACTTATGGAAGTGAAACTTGGGCACTCACCAAAAAATGGAAGAGAAGCTGAAAACTACACAGCAAAGAATGAAACAAATTATTTTAGGAATCAGACTGTTGGATAAGAAGAGAAATATATGGATTAGGCAGCAAAAAGTAAAGGACATTCTTATCAAACTAAAGAAAATATACAAAAATCAAAACTAAAGAAAAAGTGAAATGGATTTGTGCAGGACATATAGCTCAAAGATATGATGACAGATGGACTAAGAAAATAACAGAATGGTACCCAAGAGAAGCTAAAAGAAAACATTGAATACAACAGTGGAGATGGACAGATGAAATTCAAGTGTTCTAGGTAGTAAATAGATGGCCATTGCACAAGACAGAAAGAACTGTAAAATTGCTGGAAAGGCCTTCATCCTGCAGTGGATTGAAAATGGCTGATGAAGAGAGTAAAGGAGAAAAATATGTGTGTATATTTACATACATTTGCCATAATATTGGCAGATAATGCAAAGAAGCAAGCTTAAGCCAGCTACTCATGTTCCAATGCCACAGTACAATTTTGTTAGATACAATTGCAGTATAAATTGCATCAAGAAAAAATTAAGAAAGTTTTTAAAAAAAAACCAAAAATTTACCCGAAATTAAAAGTGGTGTTCATCCTGAAAGTAAAGTGGGATCCCTAAAATCTTTCTATTTTACAGGTTGTAACACAAGGAACAAAGTTATTGATCATTTAAAAATTTAACTAAAGCTGCCTTCTGTTTGAAGAGGCAGGTTAGCAGATAAGGAGTCATTTTGATTGAGATGAATGCTTTTTTGATAACCTTTAAAGGGATAATTGCCTATTTCATTACTTTAGGTAGAACAATGGAAGAGAAATAGGAAGAAGAGGAAAGAAGAATCTCTCTTTACCCCGGGACCTAAATAGCATGGGGATAAATATTAATTTCTTAAAGAAAAGAAGGAATCGAAGTGAAGAAAAGTTTGCCATTCAGAAATCCAGATGCGTGACTATCAATTCCTTTTAGTTGAAATCATAGATATTTAACTTATGTTGGAGGAAGAGGTGGGGGGAATTGCATTGGTTGTTTTGTTTATAGGAGTGAATATTGCAGAATTGGTTTTAGATTCCATCTTTCTAATAAAGGTACAATATATTACATTGCAGTCTCCAACCAAAATTAGATATCCAGGACCTCAACTAAGAGGACTGGTAGTCATGCATCCGTATTTCTCATGGCTGCAGTTGTATTGAATCTGTATTTCTCTTGGCTGCAGTTGTATTGAATCTGTATTTCTCTTGACTGCAGAAGGGATTGAATCTACTTTTGCAGTAGGAATGAAGGGAACTTGTGGTACTTCCAACCTATTTGCAATCTCAACCTTGTTTACATGTAATGGCATATTTAACACTGGTTTCCTGTTTTGTAGTAGCTTTTTACCTAACTTGATATAGGGAGAACATTTTTAAAGTATTAGCAGGCTGTGAGTAAAAAAAATTGTTTTAAAACCTTTTTGCAACAATTTTTGATTTAATTTCAACATAAGGTAATCATATGTATACAGGAAGGACAGATAGGATGAGGGTGGAGGGATTATACTCTTAGTTTAAGAAGCATATTAAATCGAAGGAAGTGCATCCAGTCGATATGGGTGACCAGTGCAATGTTGAGTCAGTTTGGTGTGTCAGACTGTTTTCTACAGCAGCAGCATGTTAGAGAGGCAACAAGAGAAAGCAGTACTCTTGATCTGGTTATCAGCAGTAATTCTACATACATTAAGAATCTGCAGTCAAAAGACCCACTCGGTGGCAGCGATCACAGTGTACTAATTGGAATTTAATTGAAGGCTTAACTGCTGTGTAGGGTAAAGGGAAAGACTTGTTTTCATAAGGGTGACTACAGTAGTCTGACAGTTTTTAAATTCTATGCAGTGTGATGAACTGATGAAGATGATACCACCAGCAAATTCTAAATGAGAAGCATTTGGGGAAGTAATCAAAGAAGCTACTAGGCTTTTCATACTAACGAAGAAATATTGTTTAAGGTTTAGACCTAAATGGATGTCAGATGAACTATTAAGACAAGTAGCAGAGAAAAAAATATTATATGCATCCCATCTCAACCTTGTTGACACAGGATGCTTATAAATTTCAGAAGCTTATGATAGATATAAATTAGTCTGTAATCAAGTCACAAAGAAGGTTAAACAAGCTAAGGTAGATTATAAGAAGTCTCCGGCAAAGCAAAGCAGCAAAGCCTTCAATCCCTTCCTTCCAGTAGAAGGAAGGGATTGAATCACATTGGATACTTGATGACCCTGCTCAGGTTACTGACAAATTGAATAGGTATTTTGCATCTACTTTCACACATGAGGAATTCTTTAGGGGTTGAGATGCCAGAAGTTTATCATATTCCAGTGGGGAGCTAAATGACTTTGTTAACTGAAAGTAAAGTGGAAGAGGAATTGTTGAAGCTAAACATAAAAATGGCACCTGGAGTGTTTGGGATCTATCCAGTCATATTAAGTGAGGTGGCAAGTGAGATTAGCAAAATCCTAGCTATAATCATAAGAGCAAACTTTGGCTGCATGGAGGTCCCTGAGGATTGCAAATGTGTGAATGTATTCACAAAGGGGATCAAGGGGTGATGGAAGTAAGTACAGACATGCTAGCTTAACACCTGTTCCAGGGAATATAACATTAGCATGGGCACATGATGCAAGAAAGCAAGCTTATATAGCATCAGCCAAAAAAAAAAAAAAAACACACACACACCCTTCTCATTTCACACATCCACTTGCTCCAAATGTTTGTCTAGTTCTGCCTTGAATCTGTTTAAGCTATCAACTTCTACAATGACAGATGGAAGTTTGTTCCAGAAATCAACTACCCACTGGCTTAAGGCAAACTTCAGCACATCTATCCTACAACTGCTTTCCTCAATTTGAATTTATTTTATTTGAATTTAATTTGAATTTATTTGAATTTATCGCTCAGAATAATCACCTTCTCAGGTGATTATTCTGAGCGAGAGGAAGAACCCCATCAGCATTGAGCATGCTCAAACTATTCAAGGGTTAATACACCTCAATCAGATCACCTCGCTTATCAGATCACAACTTAAGCCTTCCTTCGTAAGAGCAACCCCTTGTTACATTCACTAATCTTGTTGCCCTTGTCTGTACTCATTCCAACAGCTCTACATCCTTCTTAAAATGAGGCCTCCTTATTTCTCTTAGAAAAATTCCCGTATATCATTGACAAGACACCATCAGCTACTCTTGCAGACTGTCTGCACTGCTTAAAAAACTTCATATCTGCCTGCACAATTACCCCCAGGTCCTTTTCACTCTCTACCACTGTCAGTGTAGTACCACACAGTTGATACATTACTCTGGGGTTACTGCTTCCCATATGCAGTACTTTACATTTGTCAATGTTAAACTTCAGTTGCCACCTCTCAGCCTATTTGCTCAACTTTTTTTTTTTTTTTAGATCCTGTTGCAACAGCGTACTGTCATTAGTGTCATTAACAACCCTGTCGACCTTCGTATCACCTGCAAACTTGGACATTAAGCCTGATATACCATCATCAATATCATTTATAAATACAGAAAACAACAATGGACCCAACGCTGAACCTTGGGGGACTCCACTAATAACATTAGTCCTCGAAGAGCAGTGTCCATTGATTACCACTATGTCTTCTCCCACTCAACCATCCCTTTATCCATAGCAGCAATTTACCTCCAGTGCCACACTGTTCCAATTTGTACAGCAGTCTTCCATGTGCAACAGTATCAAAAGTCTTTCTAAGATCGAAATATATGATATCAAAATTATTCTTTGCATCCAGTTCCTTTGTGACTACATCATAGTATCCAATCAAATTGGTCAGACAAGACTTCCCCTTAACAAACTCATGCTGTGTCCGAGCTATAACTGAAGTCTTGTCTAGATGATTGTGCAGTGCTCCTTTAACCAGTGCCTCCATTAATATCTCTGGAACAGAAGTTAAACAGGTGTGTAATTACCTGTGTCTCCCTTTGATCCTCCTTTGTGGATTGGGGTTACATTTGCACATCTCCAGTCCATGGGTACCTCCCCTGAGTCCAGGGAAGCTCTCATAATTATGGCTAAGGGTTTGCTTACTTCCTTTGCCACCTCCTTTAATATAACTTGATAGATTCCATACACCCCAGGTGCCTTTCTTATGTTTATCTTCAACAATTTTTACTCCACTTTACTCTTAGTTATTACAAGATTATCTAGCTTACTGCCAGAGTTTGATGCACCTCTGGCATTCCCCTCCCTGAATAACTCCTCATGTGTGAATGTAGATGCAAAATATTCATTTAGTTTGTTAGCTACCTGAGCAGGATCATCAGCAGTTGAACCATCGATATCAAGAGGACCAATCTCATTTATCCGCTTCCTTCTAGAGTTTACATAAGTAAAGAACCCTTTGCTGTTTTTCTTTGCATCCTTTGCCAAAGATTTCTGGTAACCTGCCTTTCCCTGCCTAACTTCCTTTGTGACTTGGTTACAGATCAGTTTATATCTATCATAGGCTTCTGTGTCACCTGTTAATTTATATGTATCCCATGCATTTTTCTTCTCTGCCACATGTCTAATCTGACTTCCATTTAGGTCTAAATCTTAAACAATATTTCTTAGTTGGTATGAAAAGCCTAGTGGCTTCCAAGATTAATTCTTTGAATGCTTCCCATTTTGAATTTGCTGTTAGTAACATTAGTTGGGCCCACTGTATAGAATTTAAATACTGTCTCAGACCACCATAGTCACATTTACAAAAGCAAAAACCCTTTCCTTTACTCCTGATGGTAGTTACCTCTTTGAGTAAATCCCACTTCAGCACACTGTGATCATTGCCACCTAGTGGTTCCTTTATCTGCAGATTCTTAATGCATGAAGAATCACTACTGATAATGAAATCAAGAGTATTACTCCCTCTAGTTGCCTCCCGAACATGTAGAAAACAATCATCCAGTAAATCCACAAAAGCTTTGCTAGTGTGTGAGTGACCAACCCACAAATTCCAGTCAATCTCTGGGAAATTTAAATCCTCCATTATAAGATACTCTGATTTACTGGCCCACTCTATTTCTCTGCACAATCGCTCATTATACTCATCGGTTTCATTATATATAATGGAATCTCTGGTTAAAGAAGTAATGCAGGACCATTTAGACAGGACTGCAGTTATGCTGCACTTGTTCCAGCAGATCTACATCATTCCTAAAGTGAGGCCATCAGACCTGTATACAGGTCTCAAGATGCAGCCTAACCATGGCCTTATACAAGGAGATAATCACCTCCTTGTTCCTGATGGCAAAGTTTCTATGTATCATTAACAACTTTCAGCTGTCCAGGCAGTATGTTTGCACTACTCAGAGAATTTCCTGTCTGACTTTAAAGAATGCCCTTCTTTACCAGATTGGTAAAGGGAACAAATTCCAGCTTCTGGGGAATAGGCACCTGTGGTTTGATCTGATTGAGGTGTGGTTTGATCTGATTGAGGTGTTTAAGTTTTTGAATGTTCTTGTGAAAGTGGATGGTTTGAATAAATTCAAGGAAGAACTATAGAATTTCTTGGAGGGTATGGGTGGAAGAAGTGTGTAGTTTTTTTTTTTTTTTTTTTTTTTTCTCCCCAAGCTGATGCTATATAAGTTTGCTTTCTTGCACCATTGTTTTCTACTACTATTATTTTTATTTTGGGTTTTATCAAATTGTTCTTATTTATTTATTTTTTCTCCATGTCAATTTTAAAGCATTTAGTAAGAAGTTCTCTATATTGTTTCAAATCTTTTAATTCTAAATAATTTAATTTTCTGTCTATACTTCAGGATGACCACACAGTCGGGGGGGGGGGGGGAGATTTAATAGTCAAATAGAACAATGATCATTTAAAGAAAATGTACTTATTATGCATTGCACCTGATTATGTGGCTATGGGGCAGTTCTTACTCTGGGAAAACTACATAAGCTCAGAGGAGTCCATAAGATAGACAGAATCTGAGAACATGCCTCATTTAGTAGTCATGTAGCTTGAACTACTGTCACTTGAGGAGTGTCAACTTTTTACCTTTGCATTTTAGTGAGACATTAATTACAACATACTTGTTTATTTTCACTTTGGCTTACTATTCTTAGCGGGTCTTGACTACACAAGTTGGCTGTCCAACATGTATAATAAAGTTTTGAGACTTTAGGATTTACATAATTTTGTACATTATCTTGGCTTACTATTCTAATGATTAATGTGCTTATAGAAATTATGGACAATTTGTTTTAGTGATGGTAATTAGTAGTGGCCAATGATGGAAGAAAGCAAGCTTATACAGCACTTCCCATATCACCTGTTCATCCCCTCTAACAATTTGTTTAGTTCTCCCTTGAATTTATTCAAACTAGCCACTTCCAAAACACCAGATGGAAGTTTGTTCCAACAATCTTGCTGGCCAAAGGCAAATTTCTGCACATCCAGGGGCTCACATCTGGTGAGTATGGGCTTGGCACACCCAGGGTCCTCAGCTGGATATCATCATTTTTCTCTTTCTTGGTGATTCCCTTCTCTCTCTCTCTCTCTCTCTCTCTCTCTCTCTCTCTCTCTCTCTCTCTCTCTCTCTCTCTCTCTCTCTCTCTCTCTCTCTCTCTCTCAGGGTTACTCGGGAATTTTTTTTTTTTTGACTGGTGCAGCATAAGCCTCAGGCTTCCTTGCACCATGTAGCTAATAATAATAATCATCCTTCCCCAATTTCAGTTTATGCCATTCATCTATGTAGTCTATGAAAGAGGCAGGATATCGTCAGCATTCAGCTTACTCAATCCACTCAAAGCCTAAACAACTCAGTTACATCACCTCATAGTTGCATAGTCTCCAGACTTTTCAATTTACAGAACTGAAGTATTTCTTTGTAAGAACACCCTTTTGTTCACCTCGGCAATCTTGTTGCCTTTCTCTGTATCTGTTCCAGCAGATCTCCATCCTTTCTAACATAAGGCCTCCGGATCTGTATGTGGTGCCCAAAACACAACCTAACTTTTTGCTTTATACATTGGGATAATCATCTCCTTATTCCTGCCTATCATTGACCAATATGATTAATCCCCTTCCTTCAAGTGTTTACATAAGTAAAGCACTCATTGAAAGAGACCTTGTAACCTGCCTTAGCTTGCATAACCTCCTTAGTGATTGACATGATTGCAGACTAGTATATATCTACTATAGATTTCTGAATCAGCTGATAATTTATATGTATCCTGTGTATTATTATTATATTTTTCTACCACAAGCCTTGAATTATTTCTTAATTGATATAAAGAGCCTAGTAGCTTCTGTGATTACTTCTCTGAATGCTGTCCCATTTAGAATTTGCTGTTATCTTACTGTGTAGAATTTAAAAACTATCTGTGACTACTGTAGCCACCTTTACAATAGCAAAAGCCCTTCCCTTTAACTTTGATGGTAGTAACATCATTAAGTAAATTCCACATCAATACACTGGTCACTGCCACCACCTGTTTCTTTTATTTGCAGGTTCATATTGCCTTTAGAGTCTGCTGATAATCACACTGATGTTAGAAAAAAAATTGTATTACATTTCCTAAGAAATGTATACACAAACATTTTTATGGTATGGTCCTTTACCACTTCATCAGTGTTTTGTTGCCATTTCTGTATTCACTTACAAACCAAGATTGAACAAGGTTTTGAATATCTCTGACCTTGAGTCTGTATTCACAAAATCTGCTTAAGACACTTTCAAGCAAATGTTAAATCCATTGTTCATTCTTAGTTTGCAAGTGAAGACAGTAGCAGCAGCAAGACACCAAAGCGGTTGTTGAAATTCATTCCACCAAATGTATGTTTTTATATACATTTTGTAGGAAATGTATATAATCTGTGCATTATTTGCCGCTCAAGGATCATATTAAATTGCATTGGCGCCTCCGTAGCCAGGTGGGAAGGAGCAGCAGTGCGTAGCACCTACTTCTTGATTAGACCGGGGTTCGAGCCTGTCACCACCAAATACAGAGGATGCGGAAAGGTCAGGGAATGACCACCGCATATTCCCGGAGCAATATAGCCTTAGTTGCTAATGCTCCTAAAAACCAAATAACAACATAACATTAAATTGCATTATTCAGTTTAATAAGCAATAGAAGATTTAGGAGGAATCTGTGGCCTGACATAAAGGAAGAATTTATATGAACTACTAGGTTTTAATTTATTTAAATTAATTAATTAATTAAAAAAATAATTTATTTAGTGTTTCCTGTATGCATAAAGTGCCAGTTGGCTTCACAATGTTGATTCATCCGTCCATCTACTTGTAGATTCCTAGTAGATAGATTGACATGAAATTTTACATTTGGCACCTTTAGAATAATATGTCAGCCTTTCCAAATTTATTAAAATTAGTCACCTTTCAGATATTCAGATTCCTCTTTTAGGCAGCTGAATTCGACTATCCATATAAGACAAGATAAAATTTTTAAAAATTTCTGAAACAGATTAATCTACAGATATTGAGAACACTAGATATTATGTTTGTTGCTGTGTGATTATTGGAGGAATGAATGGGTATGTGCAGAAACAATGTTCTCAGTTCACATATAAAAGTCTGTTTTTTTTTTTTTTTTTATAAACCATGAATTATTGCTATTTGTTAATGCACCTGAAATGTAATACATTCCATACAAATTAACTTGAAAATACACTGCATAAAAATTAACTTTTTTTTTATTAATTTCAAGGAAATACGTCAGTTGTCCTCTCCTGCTACCAGTTTAAATGCAGTACTTCATCAGTCAGAAAACCCTGCCATGCTTCCATTTGGTAGGCGCACACCTCCTGGTCTCTTGACTAGTGTTTCACCTCTTATGGAACAGCACTCCTTTTCACATCACTCAAGGGGAACAGCCACTGGTTATGATCTAAGGGAAATACCTCACAGAAGAACTCATCAAGGTAATCTCTGATTTTTTTTTTTTTTTTAAGTGAAACTTCTTTAGGCATGCTTCAGGCAGCTTTCACATGGGAGTAACCTTTGTCTGCGGAATTAGAAACAAAAATGCAACACGAAATAACACGGCAATCTAAGCCATAAGTAAAAGCATTACAGGTGCTCTGAACAGCCAACTATCATACTAGACTGAATGCACTGGTTCTCTCCGATCACTGAAGTTAAGCAGCGTTAGGCCAGGTTAGTACTTAGGAGGGTGACCACCTGGGAATACCAGGTGTAGTTGGCATTTTACTAGTTAGTACCATTAATAAAACTTTACAGATGTCATGTTTTCTCTAAAATATTTTTATAGTGGAATTGTATCTTCATACCACGTAAACAAACTCTTAATGGGGCAGTTATTGTAATGTATAGCTGTATAAAAATAAATTATTATTAAAGATTTATTGCTGATGCTGCAGCAAAAATTAAGAAACTGATATTCACAAACTAACTTTGCATTATCGTAAAATATGATGCTTATAGAATTTCTTTGGAGAATTGAATAAAGCAGTCAGTATCATATATTAATACTGCCTGTTAAATTAATCTAAGACAGATTTAAATTGCCAAATGGAGAGTGGAATAATTATGAAATAATTAACATGATTGGATACAAATAATTACATCAATAAATTTTTATTTAATTTTTTAAATAATTATTTAATTAAACAAGTATATTATAGAATACAGTATTGTATCAATACAAAAACACATAATGTATATAAATTTAAAATATAAAGGAAACAAGAATTAATATATATATATATATATTATGTGAGGTTAAAGTTAGGCAAAAGTAATAAAAATAAATAAGGCTATATAGCTATCATTAGAGGCAGCAAATGCACATCCTCCACATGATGCCTAATTATATCTGATAATTAAAATAAATATGATATTTAAGATAAAAACATCAGCCAGTAGTACGGCAATAATGCAGAGCGAAACGAAACGCAAAATAATATAAAATAAACAAACAGGGAAGGGAAAGTAGAGATAATAGGTAGTCGATAATCCCCTGTAAAATTTAGTCAATTAAGTCATTAAACCCAATTAATAAAAAATGTAAATTTAAAATAATGCCAATTATAAATAATTTAGCGGTACCCCCCTCGAAGGTACCAGTTCCAAAAAACGTGAAATATCACCAAAAAAGGGTTAAAGAAACTACCAAAAAACTAAAATATCAAAATGATAGACTGACCATCATGCCCCATATCGACAGAGGACCACGAGGCCAATAATGGTCATGGAATCGCTGCATTTCAATCGTCATACAAATCATCGCAAAGGCAGAAATATCGAAGAACCAAACCACCCTTCCATTCTCCGATAGATCAACCAATGCATAGGATTTGCATGGCGGTGGTCCTTATGCAGCGAATTTACATTTTTTATTAATTGGGTTTAATGACTTAATTGACTAAATTTTACAGGGGATTATCGACTACCTATTATCTCTACTTTCCCTTCCCTGTTTGTTTATTTTATATTATTTTGCGTTTCGTTTTTCGCTCTGCATTATTGCCGTACTACTGGCTGATGTTTTTATCTTAAATATCATATTTATTTTAATTATCAGATATATATATATATATATATATATGAGTAATATGGAAAGAAAGA
The DNA here is from genome assembly GCF_048544385.1 of Mastigoproctus giganteus. Taxonomy (NCBI): domain Eukaryota; kingdom Metazoa; phylum Arthropoda; class Arachnida; order Uropygi; family Thelyphonidae; genus Mastigoproctus; species Mastigoproctus giganteus. Next base: position 115,462,708 of record NC_143585.1, read on the forward strand.
AAGTTAATTGTAACAAGCTGTAACTAATACTTATGGGTCAATGGTATTGTCTGCTTGAATTACCTTCTATATTATTATCTTCAATATTATACAAAATATTTTATATATATATATATATATATATATATAGATAGATAGATAGATAGATAGATAGATGATAATAATTTCAATAATCACGTATTATATAAGAATTGAATTCTCCGTCTATCGCTTGCAAACCTATTGATGACATTTTCAATAAATTTCTTCTTTACTGCTTCCTCTTCTAGTTTCTTCCTGGTCACACTAATCATACATAAACCTGTTAAGCGAGTTTCTGAGACAGTGGACACCTTAACCATATTTTTACGTGGCTTAAGGTGCTGAAACTTCTTTCAATGGTACAGATCGTAACAGGTAATGTCATACCAGTAGTTATTGCTGAATTAATAGAAGGGAAATAGTCGCAATGTTCCAAAACTTCTGGTAAAGTTTGGAGGATATCAGTCGATGAACCAAAAACAGGAACATGTGTTTTATTGCTGCAATAGATGAAACACATGTTCTATGCTTACCCGGCCAACCCGTAATAAAATTTTAAGGCAGACAAAGCATCTCATGGTTGAGAGTGTAAGGTTACATATCTCAATAACTTTTACGATTATATTTTATGGAATTTTTTATTCGATCCCAGGGAGGGGCAAGTGCTTGTTTGCCCCCCTCTGCGGATGCCCATGAGCCCAGAAGTGATTCCCTCTCTCAGTTTAGTAAAGTTTAATAAAAGAATATATTAGTTTATTAAAAACTAATATCATTAAAGATTTAGTTTCTAAGAAAATAAAACTTATGGGATAACTCCTCTTTCTCGTAGTCTAGAAATGTGAGCTAAAACATTACCTTCCCCTGTCACTAAATTAGTAAAGGGTACCTTCCTTTGTCAGTCAGAATTATAAGAGGTCAGTGATAGACATGTATAGAGAAAATACATCATGAATATCAAAACAGTTTGATGAATAGCAAACTTATCAGTATAATGTCACATCATTAACGGTATGTTACTGTGTTGCAGATGTGGAATTTGAATATTGAGATTGGTAATATGCACAGAAAGGACTGCGGCTGGAAGGGGAGTGATGCTATTAGTTCAGAAGCTTATAGAGTCTAAAATAGTATGACCAGTAGACACAGGTCAGTAGTGTAATGTTGAGTTAGTCTGATGTGACATAAACACTGGAAAAATAAAAATGAGATTTGGAGTCTGTATAGGCCAGATGACTTTGAGTATAATGAACAGCTGTTCAGACAAATAGTGGGCCAGCAAATTGGAATGTCTTATCATGAGGAATTGTAACTTTCCAGGTATTGGTTGGAATTCATGAGTTGGCATCTCACTTAATAGCCAAAAATTTCTCAAATTGCTAGATGACTGCTTTTTACATAAAGATGTTAAAGAGGCAACAAGAGTAAGCAGTATTCTTCATCTGGTTATCAGCAATGATTCATCATGTATTAGGAATATTCAAGTAAAGAAACCTTTAGGTGAGAATGATCATAGCATGGTGATGTGGGATTTATTAAAGAAATAACTACTGTCAAGGTTAAAGGGAATAGATTTTGTTTTTAAATGTAATTGCCAAAAGGGAAAAGTTCAGATTGTTAATGATAAAGCCCACTATACATTTTTTAATATCAACTAGGAGATATTGTTCAAAATTTTGATCAAAATGGGTATCAGATGAACTGATGAGCTTAGTGGCAGAGAAGAAAAATGCATAGGATAATTATAAATTTGCAGGGATACAGAGTCCTGCAATAAATACAAAGTGTGTAATGAAGTTACTTAGGGGGTTTAGGCAGGGTGAGGCAGATTATGAAATGTCATTGGCTAAGAGTGTGAGTGCAAAGAAAAGCTACAAGGAATTCTTTGCATTTCCTTCTTAAGGGTTGAATCCCATTGGTCCACTGGATATGAGTGGTATAACTATTGACAATCCTGTACAGATTGCTGGTAAATTGAATAAATATTTTCATTTACATTCACACGTGAAGAAGTTTTTAGAGATGGGGCTAGCAAAAATCTCTCTAATACTGATTGGGAGTTAAATGATTTTATAATTATAGAAAGTAAGGTCGAAGAGAAATTGCTGCAGCTAAAAGTAAACAGAGCACCTGGAGCATTGGAATCTGTCCAATTATATTAAAAGAAGCTGCAAAAGAGGTAGTTAACTTTAACTTTAGTAAGGAGAATATTCTTAGATTTAAATGAAGTACCTGCATATTTGAGATATGCAAGTGTATCTCCAATTCACAAGGACGGTTCAAAGGGCGAAGTAAGTAACTATAGACTTGTAAGTTTAACCTTTGTGCCAGGGAAAATAATGGAATCAGTAGTTAAAGAAGTAATGCAAGTTCATTTTTATAGGAGTGGAGCTATAAGGCAAACACAGCATGGCTTTGTTAAAGGGAGATCATACCTTAGCATCCAATTAGCTGCTATGAGGTTGTCATAAAGGAATAGGACATAAAAATAATTTATCATATACTTAGATTGCATCAAGGCCTTTGATACTGTACAGTTTTGTATGATTGCAGCAACATAGCATTAGGAGCAAGTTAGTACTATATATGAGGGGATGTTTTAAGTGATAAGAGAGAAAGAGTGTGATGAGTGGGTTTCCACAGAGTCAGTTTTGGGCCCTTACTTTTTTTTTTAAATGTTTATTTATGATACTGATGTTTCTTAAGTATTTTATGTTGATGTGTAAGGTTTCTGATGATTAACAACTATTAACAACTGCACCCATCTTTCTAATGTTGTTAATGGCAGTAATCAGTGTATGCTACTTCATGAGGCTCTAGATAAACTAAGTAGATTTGGCTGGAAAATGGCAATTGAGGTTTAACAGTGATAAATGTAAGGAACTGCATTTGAGTAGCAGCAATTCCAGAATAACATACCATTTGGGGACCATACTAAACCCAAGTTAGTGGAGTATCAAAAAGATATAAGAATAATTATATAGTCTGACATAAATTTCTGAGCAGTGTACACAAGCTGCTAGCCTGTGTAGGTTCTTGTAGTAATATATATGAACTTTTCCAGCATTGAGAAAGAGGTGGTTATCCCATTGTCCCATAGTCATTGACTATGGGTGGTTATCCCATAGTCAAAACCTGTACAGTATTCCACATCTGGAATACTGTACAGGTTTGGAAACCTCGTTTTAGGAAAGACATAGATCCATTGGAAAGGATGCAGAGAAGAGCAACAAGAAAATTGCAGCAATGTAAATTTTACCAAGAAATAATAGGGCTCTGTAAACTAGTCTCTGGGCATCTGTATGATGAAATAATCGAAGTTTACAAGGCTTTAGAAGTGTTGGGTAAAGTAAGTGCCGATGCATCTTTATTATTTCTCAGATGCCACACACAAATACGCATAAATTTAAATTAGTAAAGGATGCAGAATAGATGTGCATGAATTTAGCCAGTAATGAATTGTTGGAATCATCTTCCACCTAGTGTTGTGGAGGTGGGTAGTTTGAATAAATTTAATGAAGGTTAAAGTTGGATAAACTGGTTTTTTTTTTTTTTTTTTTTGGCTAGTGATGTTATAAGATTTGCTTTGTTGCATCATGTTGTGAATACTAATACTAACATTGTGCTTTCAAGACTATTTTGTGTGCTTATATGATCCAATGAAGTGCTACAACTTCAGATAATTAATACCATTGTAGTAGAAGTAGTATGATTTTACAAATAGATTTTGTAAATTGTGGACTAAGTTTGATGGCAGCTGACTTTCTGTCATGAATTCCTAAGACCAAAGCATGTTCCCTTACTGTAGTTGAAACTGCTAACAGAAGGTGGCTCCAAACAGAAGGGCTCGAACCCCGGTCTAATCAAGAAGCGTGTGCTACGCACTGCTGCTCCTTCCCACCTGGCTACGGAGGCGCCAGCTTCTAAGTTACAAGTTTTCTACCCAAATTGATCCATGTTAATTGCTTAGTCTATGGCTTACATGGGTTGGCAGGGGCAATTCGAGAAAAACAGAAGTTGCTAAACGAGAGTATGAAGTTAAATATTATTTAACTTTAATTAGCAGAACCAATTCAGCATCCAATAGCACTATTCAGAGAACAAATTTTTTGAACCAAATTGAAATGAATCTATTTTGCTTAAAAAAAAAAAAAAAACAACAAGAAAAAAAAGTTTTGAGTATTGCTCCCTATCATTGATGTATAGTGATCTTTAGTTTGGACAACTGACATGTGCATAAAGAAGCTTGAAATAGGAAAAATTATTCAAAGTGGCATTTTAACAATTCCTCATCGTTCAGCTCCCCTCTTCCTGGTGGAGCTTTGGAAATGCTCTTGATAGTGAAGTCTAAACAGTAGTGCTGTTTTTATAAATGAAACTTTGACCAACATATTTGAAGAGGACAAAGTCTGCAATAGTATCTCTCTTGATACAGTCATTATTTGATGTCTAATAGACAATCCAAATGGAAATCCACAGGCAGAAAAATTCTAGTTCAACTAATGTTTGGTAAATACACCAGTGTTTGTATTTTAATGTGTGTATTGTCAGTAAAATTTAATCATAGTGCAGTGTGTACTTTAAAAACCTCCTTTTCCAAAAAAATTTGCTTTCCTCCTAGTTTTTGCAAAGAACTACTTTTTGCTTGTTTGGCCAGAAAATCTCCTCTTTTTCTCTTCTTACAGTTACCTGAGCTCCAGCTTTTCAAGAATCAATCTTTGGGAGCTATGTGTTAGAAAATATGGAAACCAGATTTGGAAACCTTACTACCAGAACATCACTATCAAAAGTGGCAAAGGGTTTAGATTAACTTTTCTGTATTGGTTTAACTTGAGAGGTAGAGATACTGCACATGTTGTGTGTCTTATTTACAGCATTTTAAAAATGTCATGTATAATCAACATCCCCATTTTCAGAATGCAAAATTGAATATAAACAGTATTATTTAATTATTTGTCTAATATTTGTTGAATGTATTTGTTTTAAACAATATTATTTTCATTACATTTGTTGGGAGTAGATGCTAGTGAATTTTCATTATAAATTGTATGTTAAAGACAATTTCAAATGCTATGCCACTATAGACAAAAAAAATGGTGATATTTTATATTGGGCTCATCTTTTTTGAGTTTTAAATTATGTACTACATTAATTGTAGTGGAGACATTTTGATGAAAGTCCCCTCCCCCAAACCTTTCATTGTTTCCCCTGGCTTTCAATGTTTTATCTTTTAGTGGAATTTTCAAGTCATTTTGTTTATTTATTTAGATCATTTAGGACAACAGATGTCACCATCTCCTTTGTTTTACCCAGGAATGAGAGGTGTGGAAGAAAGTAGCCATAAGGTAAGTGCATTGTAATGAAAAATTTAATCAGCTAGCAAGAGATGTGATATCCAGAATAATATTTTGCACTAACAATGAATTTCTTTATTGGGAAAGAAAGAAAGAGTGAGTTCCTTCCTTCACTACCAAAGGAATTCATTCTTTTTGTGTTATGATAGGGTATACACTGGCGTTCAAAGAAAGTGCATCACCCCTTAAAATTGTAATTGTTGTCCAAATAACGTAAGTATATGGCAATATTTCTTACAGTTTGCATCAGATAAGATTGACACACATAGGTGATGTAATATTGCATCAGCTGTTACTTTCAGCTATATAAGCACGCTCTGCAAGAGTTGCAGTCATTCTTTGCTTGTCAGGATGGCAAGTTACATGCAGTTGATGCCATGAAGAAAGAGTGCTACTGTTGCTTTATGTGAGGAAGGATGTTCTTTCCGTCATTGCTTATAGAGTGTCTTGTGAGGAAGTAAAAAATATAGTGGTCACAAATTTAGCAGAAGACCTGAAAATGACAAAAATTAAATCCGTGCGGAAGACACATAATATTGGTGTCATCATTGAAACTGAGACAAAAGAGGAAGCTAACAAAATCATTAGTAACCCCAAAATACAAACACCGGACCTACAGGCTGCACTCCCAAAAAGAAAAGGGGCCAGCATAATTTATGACACCGAAAAGGACCTAATCCCTGCAACACTCCAGGATGAACTATACAGAAGAAACCTCCAGCAGGACCATCCCGATGTTGAACCAAATGACCTCATTTTCCTGAAATTTCAATAAAATGCCAGAGTGGGAAATTCTACCAGCTGGTAGTGGAGCTTTCCCCACAGCCTGGAAAACAATAAGTCAACAAAATAGTGTTTGTAAATTGGGGCAGTCACCGCTTCAAGGTGACACTACAGGTGTTGTCGTTTTTTGGGCACATGACATACATGTCTACCCAAGCTCAACCCACATGTGGATACTGTGCTGAGAGGGACCATGACTTTAACTCGTGCCCTAAAAAAGAAGACCCACCCACTTGTGCAAACTGCAAATCGAGGAAAATGCAGGCAGATCATTCCATCTGGAACAATAAATGCCCGGTCTACACAAAAGCTAAGAGCACATGCCAAAAAGGCTTGATTATGGAGACTTACCTTAAACCATTTAATACTACCACTGTAAAATTTGCACAAATTAATGCCCAACGAGCTAAAGCAGTTGTTGTGCAGTTGAGGAAAAAGGCAGATGTCGAGGACCTCAATATCTTCTTTCTTCAAGAGCCATACTCTCATAGTAAAGCAGTCAGAGGGAATCCGTTGACTTATAAGATCGTTCAAGTGGACGGAGAGACTCCATGGGCGGCTATTCTGATCAGGAATCCTGATCTCACTGCCACCAAAATACTACATTACTTCCCCAGGCAGCCTGTGCCCATATCATCACCCCTTTGGGGGAATTTTATGCAGTTTCCCCTTACTCTCGGCCGGGGGAGGATATTCTCCTGATTACTAGATACCTACAAAGCATCTCACTGGAATTCCCAAATGCAAAAATCATCATTGCCGCCGACGTAAACTGCAGGTTGCCAGCGTGGTTCAGTGAAACTCAGGATAGACAAGGCACAAACAACGGACAAAGACTGGAAGAATATCTCTCAAACAGTTGTTTCTCAATTCTCAACCAACCAAATAACCTACCGACCTTCTCTAGTACAATGTGGGAAGCCACAATTGATATCACCCTGGCCACAAGATCCGTTGCACGACACCTTTCATCCTGGACAGTTAGGGAAAGCTGGATCACCTCAGACCACCATGTAATAACTTTCCAACTGCATCAATCAGTAAGCCGACAACCAATTATAAGGCCAACTCTCCATAGATTTGCAATTGACAAGGCAAACTGGCAGAAATTTAAGGATTCACTGATCATGGCTGCCCGCTCTCTCAGCACAGTTGGACTGGACCTGGACCAGCACTAAAAGGCAATTGTAAGCCTAGTCACTGAAACCTCAAAAAACTCTATTAAAAGGGAGAAACCTTCTCTTGGAGCCGTACCCTGGTGGTGTCCAGAGCTCCAACAACTGCAACGGGAGGTTTGCACCCGACGGAAAAAATTTTCATTGTGCAAGACCGAATGGCAAGAAATGAATACACAGCCCTGATTAAACAAAGGAAGAAGCGCGCCTGGGAGCACCTAGTCTACAGTTGGAAATTCTGCTCCATAGGGAGTGGTCTACAGAGTGATCACAAACAAACTCCCCAGGGGAGAAGTCATCCCAGCCACCAAGACACCACAAGGCACGTATATGCAGTACTCAAGCACACCTTGAGTACTGCGTACAGGTCTTGAGGCTCATTTTAGGAAGGATGTAGATTTGCTTGAGTGTGTAGAGAGAAGAACAACAAGATTGGTGAGGGGAATAAAGGGATCCTCTTACCAAGAGAGGCTTATGTTCTGCAAATTGCAGAGGCTGGAGAGTAGGCACCTCAGTCAGATCACCTGCGAGGTGATCTGATTGAGGTATATAAGGCCTTGAATGGGTTGAGCACGCTGAAATCTGATGGGATTCTTCCACTTGTTCAGACTACGAATCTAAGGGGCATAAATTCAAATTGAGGAAAGACAGATGTAGAATAGTTGTGCAGAAATTTGCCTTTAGCCAGCGGGTGGTTAATTGCTGGAACAAACTTCCATCTGTCGTTGTGTTCTTGATAGGTTAAATAAATTTGAGGAACTGGACAAACATTTAGAAGGAATTGTTTTGTAAATTTTTTTTTTTTTTTTTTTTTGGCTGATTCTGCATAAGCTTATACACTTGCTTTCTTGCATCACATGCTACTACTACTACTATTTTAACCCCAGGGGCTCACATCTGGTGAGTATGGGCTTGGCACACCCAGGGTTCTGAGCTGGATATCATCATTCTTCTCTTTCTTGGTGATTTCCTTCTACTTATGACTCTCTCTCAGGGTAATTCGGGAAATTTTTTTTTTTTTTTTTTTTTGCTGGTGCAGCTTAAACCACAGGCTTCCTTGTACCATATAGCTAATAATAATAATAAGCTTCCCTGTGGGGAGATAGTAATATCTGACCTGTGGTGACATCTGTTACAGCTTCTGTTTGACTGTTAACAGTATTTTCACATTTTGCTAACCCATACGAAAATAATGTGAATAATATTTATACCTTACACTAACTTCTGTAAATATTCATGGGGTATTTTTGAGCAAGGGGAAATATGTAGAAATAGTTAATATATTTCTCTCAGTGGTGATACTGGTGTGCTGTTTGCACACCAGTGCGACCTTCCTTCTCTCCATGAATCATTTGTGGCCTATGAACACTTGAGTTTGACATCCCCCAATATATAGTCTTCAGAGTTCATGTTTATACATGTGCTTGTCCAGTCCCTATCTATATCCATTGGCTAATTTTTGGGATTGACAAAATAGCAAGGTTTTTATTATTTTTTTGTTTAATGAAACTTTTCTCTTAGGTCATTTAGCTTTTTCACTTTTGATAAAAGAAACAGGGTTAGAATAGGAAAGTAAAAAGATGAAATCCCAGTGCACTTTTCCATCGAGTCATCAGTCCTTAATGAAATTTAACAGGTTGGAAGAATTAAAAGGCTCAAAGGTCATAATGAATAATTTTATTTTGTCATCTTTAGTTGGTTATAGAGACTGAATGAAAAATGGTGAGGTATAATACGGTGCAGTGTTTCAGTCCCATAATACTTGTGTACTAATAACATGATTTTTCTAAGAAATTTGAGACAATTTAATATAGATAACAAGCTGATAAATTGAACATCTTTCATCTACAGATATTTACAGACAAAAAAGTGTGGGAACTGCATGAGTCAAGCTGAGCAGTATGAAATTAGTGATATTTCAGTTACAGAAGACTGTTTATTTACTAGAACAATTTTGGAGTGTTAAGGCAAATGAGGTTGCCCCTGAGTCGATGGCATGTACTGAGTAATTTTTGAGGCAGGCAGCCAGAAGATGAAATGAACCATAAAGATTAATTTATAAGGACTTTGGATTGGAGAAGTGCCAGTATATTATCAGCACATGAAATTGGATATTATTATTATTAGCATATGGTTCAAGGAAGTTGAGACTTATGCTGCACCAGCCTAAGGGAATGACCACCGCATATTCCTGGAGCAATTATGGCCTTAGTTGCTAATGCTCCTAAAAACCAAATAACAACAATAGCACCAGCCTAAAAAAAAAATTCTGAATTACCCTGAGAGAGAGAAAGAGAGAGTCAGAAAGAGGTAGAAGGGAATTATCAAGAAAGAGAAGAATGATGATATCCAGATCAGGACACTGGGTGTGCCAAGCCCATACTCACCAGATGTTGAGCCCTATATGAGTGAAGAGAGTAATACAGTCAGCTTCCTTTGGTGATAGGGAAAATCAAGAAAGCAATGATCAAGAGTATGTAATAGATGGACATCACATTCTGAAGAAAGAACAGCATTGTTTTTTTTTAAGGAGGCAGTCACTCATGAACTGGATGTAGGAAAGAATTTTCACATTATTTTGATTTCAGCAAAGTATATTTGATGTATATACAGTAACCACATGAAAGGTTACTGTATAAGCGGGAACATATGTTTGAATAGCATGTTGCCCAAGTTATCTTGATAAAAATATTTGAAATGAAGGCACTTCACTTTTTTTTTTTCAAAATAAAAAAAAAATAAAATGATACTGGTGGCACTGGCCTAGGCCTGGCCTTCGGGCCAGGTATCATGAATGATGCTTGGGCTCGGGTAATGTACAAATAATTGTAATGAATTGTTATTTTAAACAGATTGGACTTTTTTGAGTTATTTCTTACGCATATTTATTTCTTAAATTTTTTTATTTTTATTTTTTAAATTCTTAAAGGTGTTTTTAGAAAAAAAATGTATATTATTTGTCTGTTGACACTTTTAATTGACCAATAAGGTGCACTTCACCAACGTTTCCAAAATTTACCGGAATTTGTACTGTTTCTTGGAAATGACCAGGTCTATATTTTTGCTGAGTAAAGTAGCCTTTACCCTTAAGCGGGTATTAAGTTGTAATTTGCATTACATCAAGATATGATATGAGTGATTGTCCCCGGCACTGGACTCCTTTTTAGTTGTATGTGTAAAGTATACAGTATTTCTTATAAGTCTGATACCATTAATCCCTAATTCTACACTGGTGTGCAAAACTTAAGGACCAGTCAGGTTTGCACCTGTAGCTTCTCATAGAGTGGCCTAGATATGGGAAAAGAATACCAGAGGAACCTTGTGAGGTACAGAAATGAAGGAAACAACAACGGAAACAAAATGGTACAGAGGGACTTTATTCAAAAATGCCAACATAGCACTGGCTGCCATGATACAGATGCATCACTGCCAAAGATGGAACAAAGGGAAGAGGTGGTCCTCAGTAGGAGATATGGCCACCCCTAATGTCGATGCAGGCTTTGCACTGCCTGTCCATACTTAGAACAATGTTGTTGATTAGTTCTTGCAGTAACATTGTCCATTCCTCTGTCAGCACCACCTTCAGCTGGTGAACATTTTCTGGTGGGCGTGGACATGCTGCTAGGTGTCTCCCCAGAGCATCCCATATGTGATTGATGGAATTGTGATCAGTGGAATGGGCAGGTCAATCCATACAAACAATGTCCTCGCTTTCCAAAAGCTTATCAACAGCTGCATTGTGATGGGGTGTGGCATTATCATCCATAAACACGAACTCGGGGCCAATGGCACCTCGGAACAGACGCACATGGGAAAGGAATACCTCAGTACAGTAGCATGCACTGGTTACAGTACCGCCTTCTAGTATCTGGAGTTGTGTATGTCCATCCAAGATAACGCCTCCCCAGACAAGAATACCCCAACCACTATATCGACCCCTTTCAGTGATGTTTGTGGGGTGATACCATGTGCCAACCTCTCGCCAGATTAGCCGACATCCAGAATTGCTACTGAGACTGAATCTACCCTCATCAGTAAAGAGTACCTTACCTCGTTGCGCTGCTGTTCAGTCCTTATGTTTGATGCACCACTGTAAACGGTGTCTGCGATGGGGAGGTGTTAAAGGGATACAGCATACTGGCCATCGGGCAAACAGTCCACCTTTGGGGAGTCACCTGGCCACAATAAACCGGGATATTCTGCATCCTGTGCAGCTGGTTTGCAATGGATCCCACTGTCCGGTGTGGGTCCCTCTTGACCCGTAAGTGTATATAGCAGTCATCATTGGGTGTTGTTTTTCGTGGATGACCACCACTGGTCCTTTGAACAGCTGTACCTGTTGTTCTGAAGGCCGACCATGCACATGAGACGATACTATGGGCGATACCGAACTTTGCAGCCACACACACACACACACACCACGCACTTCGACCTTCCTCGAGCTTTCCAAATATTTGACCCTGGGTAAAGTCATCCAAATGTTGTCTACTGGCCATTTTGTTGTTTGTAGCACTGTATGAAACCAATTGAATGTCTGCAACAGTCGTGCTCGCCATTCGGTAATTTGCACATAACTGCTGAACTGCTGCTTTTATCAATTTGACTTATTGAGCAAGCTATTATCAAAAGCTTGCTCACTCCATTTAAAGTCTTAAACACCTCAGTCAGATCACCTTGCAGGTGCCTAGTCTCCATATGCTGGAATTCGCAGAACTGAAGCTTTCTTGGTGAGAGCATGCCCCCTTCGTTCCTCTCGCCAACCTTGTTGCCCTTCTATGTACCCATTCCAGCCGCTCTAATTCCTTCTTAATATAAGGCCTCCAGATATGTATGCAGTACTCAAGATGTGGTCTGATAATTGCCTTATACATCGCTATAATCACTTCCTTATCCCTTGTAACAAAATTCATGTATATCATTGACAAAATCCCATGTGTTTCCCTGGCAGCCTGTCTATGCAAATACCGTTGGGTCTTTTTCATATTTCACTACTGGGAGTATAGTACCACACAGTTGCTATGTTAATCTGGGATTACTGCTACACATTTGCAATATCTTGTATTTGTTAATGTTAAACTTTAATGGCCATTTCTCAGCCCATTTGTTTAATTTTTCTAGATCTTGTTGCAGCAGCATATGTCCATTACTATCATTAACTACCCTGCATCATCTGTAACCTTTGTATCATCTGTAAACTTGGACATTAAGCGTGATATGCCTTCATTAATATCATTAATAAATACAGAAAATGGCAAAGGGCCCAGAACCGAACCCTGTAAAAAATCAACTAGTAACATTATTCCACAAGCAGCTGTGTCCACTGATAACCACTCTGTCTTCTCCCTAGGCGCATTATGGCCATGTTGCTCTTGCGCCGCAAAGCCCACACTCAAACAAACTGTCTTCTCCCCCTCAACCATCACTTTAACCGTAGCAGTAACTTTCCTTTAATGCCACATCGCTCCAATTTGTGTAGCAGTCTTTTATGTGGAACAATATCAAAAGCTTTCCTGAAATCAAATTATGTGATATCAGAATTGTTTCTTGCATTCAGTTACTTTGTCACCACATCATAGTACCCCCAATGAAATCAGTCAGACAAGATCTCTCCTTAACAAACCCATGGTGTAACTGAAGTATAACTGCACTCCTTTCTATATGGTTCTCCATTATTCTTTAACCAGTGACTCCGTTATTTTCTCTGGAACAGAAGTTAATCTAACAGGTCTGTAATTACTCGTGACACTGTTTGTTCTTTCTTCTGACTTATTACAAAATTATTTATCTTCTGTTAGTTTTATAAACTTCTGGCATTCACGCACCCAAAGAATTCCTCTTGTGTGAAGGTAAGTGCAAAATACTTATTCAGCTTGTCAGCAACCTGAGCAGGATCACGAAGAGTTGAACCATCATCAGTTGGACCAATGTGATCATCCCCTTCCTTCTAGTGTTTACATAAGGAACAAAGTCTTTGCTATTTTTGTTTGCATTCTGGTTTTTATCTACCAAAGACTTCTATATCTTGATAATTTATATTCATTCCATGCATTTTTCTTCTCTTCCATTGGTCTCATTAGTTCATCTAACATCTATTTAGGTCTAAACCTTGAACAGTATTTCTTAATTGGTATGAAAAGCCTAGTAGCTTTTATGATTATTTCCTTGAATGCTTCTCATTTAGAATTTGCAGAAGGAACATTATCAGTTGGTCCCACCATGTAGAATTTAAAAACTGCCTTTGACCGTTTACACTAAGTGGACAGAAATCATGGTACACCTACCTAGTAACAGGTAGGCCCACCTTTCTCCTGGATAAGGGCAGTCATGCGGCAACATTGAGTCCACTAGTTCGCAAAAGCATTCCGCAGGTATTTCCATCCATGCTTACTGCACCGCCGTCCATGATTCCATTGCATTCCAGGGTGGAGGATCCAAAGCTTGAACAGACCTTTCCATAGGATCCCAAAGATGCTCCACAGGGTTCATGCCCGGTGAACAGGAGGGCCATTTCATTGTGTTAAAATCTGCGAAATGTTCTTCGAACCACGTTCTAGTCACCACAGCTCTGTAGGGAGATGCATTGTCCTATTGGAAGAGTCCATTGCCCTGTGGGTGCACGATGGCTATTAAGGGATGCAGATGGTCTGCAAGGATGGACATGTAACCTGGACTGTTGGCGACTCTGTAGCCAGGTGGGCAGGAGCAGCAGTGCATAGCACACACTTCTTGATTAGACCGGGGTTCGAGCCCATGACCACTGCATATCCCCAGAGCAATATGGCCTTGGTTGCTAATGCTCCTAAAAAACAAAATAACAACAACAACAACCTGGACTGTTCAGAGATGCATCTACATGTACGACAGGTCCCCAATGTGTGGCAGTTGAACATGCCCCACACCATTACCAACCATCAACCTGCCTGAACAGTTCCTTGTTGACTTGTTGGATACATAGCTTCGTGCAGTTTCTGCCAGATATTCACCTGTCCATCCGCTCAAAATAACTGGAAAGGGGACTCATTGGACCAGGAGACCCATCTCCAATCATCCAAGGTCCAGTGCCGATGTTCTTTCACCCAGTTGAGGCATAGTCTTGTGTCGTGGTGTTAGCAATGGGACTCTGGTGGGTTGGCAGCTCCCATAACCTATTGTGGCTAATGATTGCCTGATGGTCTTGGTGGAGACATTTCTGGCACCTCCCTCGTTGAAGTTGCGATGCTTTGTGCTACTGTCACTCTCCAGTTGGCTGAAACAATGTGAGACAGACCACCACCATGACGTTCACCCACCACGTTTCTCCGCCCACAGCGCTGTCCACGATGAGATGAGATGTTATTCTGGAAATGCCATATTCCCAATACACGCATACTGCTGAACTGGAATAGTGTAATATCTGTACCAACCCCATGAAAGAGTGACCCATGCGATGGGCACCCACTATTACCTCTCTTTCAGTGGATTAACTTGTGACGTTTATCCATACTGACATCGAATTACTGTCTATGTGATGAATGTAGTGATGCAGTGTATCTATATACCTGCAAAGCAGTGGGTTCATCCACTAGCAAGAAGGGGTGGCAGTGTCGCAGTTCCCAGGAACCAGGTATTCCATGAATTCTATCTTTCAGTGTAGTTACCTTTATGGAAGCAAAAACCCTTCCCTTCCCTTTACTTTTGATAGTAGTTATATCTTTAATTAAATCCCACATCCATACACTGTCATCTAGTTGTTCTTTTATCTGCAGATTTGTAATGCACGAATAATCACTGCTGATAATCAGATCAGGAGTATTACTTTCTCTTGTTGCCTCTCTAACATGTTGCTGTAGAAAACAGTGATTCAATAAATCCACAAAAGTCTTGCAAGTGAGAGTGTGGTGAAACCACAAAT
Organism: Mastigoproctus giganteus; assembly: GCF_048544385.1. Classification (NCBI taxonomy): domain Eukaryota; kingdom Metazoa; phylum Arthropoda; class Arachnida; order Uropygi; family Thelyphonidae; genus Mastigoproctus; species Mastigoproctus giganteus. The sequence goes on from NC_143585.1 coordinate 115,477,929, forward strand.
GCCAGTCCATATCCGGGAAGTTAAAATCCCCCCATTGTAAGACGTTCTGATTTACTAGCTCACTCTATTTCTCTTTACAGTTGTTTGTTGTGCTCATTAGAGTTGTTAGGCCAATACCACTCTCTCACTCTCATTTTTGTTTTCCCAGTGCTGATGTTGCACCAAAGTGGCTCAGCATTACATTGGCCACTCATGTTTGACTGGATGCACTGCCTTAAATTTAATGCTTCTTAACTAAGAGCATAACTGCCCCCCCCAATCCTGTCTTTCTGTATAGTAGGGTTGGGGTGACCCTCATTGCTGCTTGACAGTCAACATTGTTCTTCCTGTATACATTGTACTCCCTATATTTGAATTCTGCATCGCTTATATCTGAGAAACACCACATCTCTGATATCGCCACAGTGTTTGCATTTGAAGACTTGACCAGCACTTCAAATTTATTTACTATGCTCCTAGCATTGGTGTTCATACAAGTATGCATGCACCTGTACTTTCTTTTAGTTACCCAAACACAGCCCGTGTATTTGCTTTACTCTTAGCAGGTCTTGAAATTTCCGGCGCCTTGCTTTCCAAGTCTCTGCACATTCCAATAGAAAGAGTGCTGAATCACTTTAACCTCTCTCAGCTCAGCACTCCTGTTACATTTATTAATCAGTGTATCTTCACCCCCCCAAACTAGCAGTTTTCTGACCCACCTAATGCTGCCTGATAGCATCAGCAAATATTCTTGTACTCTAATGTGTTTAAGTATTTCTTTTAATTATTTCTAAGTATTTAAGTATTAAGTGATTCCATCCCTGTAGAAGCAGTCTGTCCTCTTAACAAGCATCCATTCTGAGAAATTCTATCCCATGATCCTTGCACAATCTCTCTTTGTCCAAATTGATTGACAAGGCTCATTGGCTCCTCCATAGCCAGGTGGGAAGGAGCAGCAGTGCGTAGCACACGCTTCTTGATTAGACCGGGGTTCGAGCCCGTCACCACCAAATACGGAGGATGCGCAAAGGTCAGGGAATGACCACTGCATATCCCGGAGCAATATGGCCTTAGTTGCTAATGCTCCTAAAAACCAAATAACAAATAAACAAACAAGGCTCATTGAACAATTTGTTTTTAAAGGAGCCTCATTAAAAACGACAGTATGAAGACTGGGCGCATACAGGGGATGGAGCCTTAGGTCTGCTCTTCAAGACACATGGACCACATCTGCAGACCACCTTCAAGTCCAGGGGAAATGTGCCAGCCAGGACTTGGTGAATGGAAGTGCTAACAGTGCAGAAGGCTTTAGTTATTGTTAGGAGTGTTACCATCTGAATGGTGTCAAGCTTCTTTTTGTTTCTTAGGACATTGTAATGCTGAACTTTGCTATTAACAAGGTATATTTTCTTTTCTTTAAAATTTTTTTCGGGTGCATGCACACATTTTGCTCAATTTATTTGAAAGTTGTTAATTTGGAAAGTGATTAGAAGGTATGAAAATACATCTGTGATTACCAAAAGTTGCTTTTTAAAATTAACTGTTGTAATTAAGAAACTAATTTCATTAGAAAAATTAATAAATTGGTATTGGCATGAGTATAAGCTTTTGAATAGTAGTTTATTAAAATTAGAATGCACACTGAAAATGAACATGTGTAGCTGAAAATCAGCACATCAATTGAAGATTAAATTGCAAATATCAGAGACTTAATTATCATCACAACATTTTTGCTACCATTCTGCACCTAGCCTAAGGAAAGATAACTGTAGATGTAAGATAATTTGATTTTGTTTGTTTTTGTTTGTTATGGTTTTGTTTAGTTAACTTTTGGATTTCCTCTATGATTTTCCTTTAAAGGAGCCTCATAAAAAGGACAGTAGACTGGGGGCATACAGGCTCCCAATCTTCATACTTCATGCAGTTTTAATTTACAGAATACATTCCGGGGGCAATAACCTTAACAGAATTTTGTAAATTGCCTGCTGACTGTGTTAAACAGTGTTATAAGTTTTGTATATTTGAATATGAATGTTTCTAAATCAGTGTATCATTGCGAACTCTTCTGATCCGTGTGGCCATCCTGGAGTATTCGGAAAATTTATTTCATTTGCTTAAGACTTACTTGTTAAAATCTGTTGATTGAAAAGCATAAGTAATATTTACTGTAATAAGAATGCTTTCACCTCACAACAAGTAGATAATTCATGGTATAGGAAACTTAAATTATCTCTATGATGTATGAATAAAAAATACTGTTAAATGCATTCTGGTCTAATATTTATATTGTTTTATTAATTGCTAGTAAAAATTAAAGCTGAATTATATTTGAAATCAGGATGAAACAAAGTTTTTTTATATAGGAAATATATCATTTGTGAAGGTATATACAGGCAGTTCCCGACTTTACAAGTTAATTCATTCCTAGCGCACACTCATAAAACAAAAACTCGTAAAGCGAGAATTTATTTCCCATAGACATAATGTTAAAAACAGCACTACGCTCTCAACAATGAAATTAGTTAGCTAATTAATTTGTTTAAACAATGATTGATTTATCCAAATAAATGAAAAGATAGCCTGTAAAATCAAGTAAATTATAATTTAAAGAAATTATTTATGACTTACAAATGTTAATGAATGTTTATTATCATCATCAACTAAATGCACACTTGTTATTGTGCATCAACTAAATGCACACTTGTTATTAAATACACCCTTGTGCATTTACACGACTCCTTGTGTAAATGCACAAGGAGTCGTTGTCTTCAGAAATGCTTCAAGAGGCGTTTGTTTCCAAGATAATCTCTTCTCTTTTCTTTATAAATTTCACAATAGCATGCCTAAGCATTTTTTAATGCCACACACAAATTGCAATTAACTAACAATATGCGCAACTAACACGATTCACACTGAGTAACAAGTTTACAAAGCTTAAACAAAAAAAGGAATGAAGAAAAGATTCTGAAAATTTATATTTTTTATATGATTGAAGATTGCAGTGAAGGGGAAACACATTTCACCATAATAATGTAAAAACCCTCAATTCCAGCTATCTGTATTTTCGCAAATGCAATAACACCGAATTTACTACCCATTTATAATTGATTGCACTTATAAATGGGTAGTAAACCCATTTATAAGTGCTTACAGAAAAGCCCAATAAACCAAAAAATGCAAATTATTTTTATTGTTTTATGGTTGTGACCTCCGAAATGTGCTTTAGAAATATATCACAAAGGTATTCAAAATTGATTCTTATAATGGAACATATGATAACGATGAAACTTTAGTGTGTTTTAATGATTTGAATTGGTAACTAATACAATTTACATTATAAAAATGACCTTTTAGAGAGATAAAAAGCTTAGTTATTTAGCGAAAATTTCAACTTCTGAGGTCTTGGAACGAAATAACTAAAAAACAATGTGTTATTGGGTTCACATTATGATATTTTCACGATATGTTGGTGTCTCTGGAACGGATTAATATTGTAAAGCTGGGTGCACTGTTATTGTATAGCTATGTGCATGGTTTGAAATGCGATACTTATTAATGTTTAACATTCATTTTTTTGCAATTAATGGTCATATTTTCAATTTACTTGATACTTGGAAAAAAAAAACTCGTAAACCCGGGAACTCGTAAAGCGGGAACTGCCTGTACATTCCAAGCTTAAGTAAAGTTTGCCCCAAGTATCAAATTTAATGAATCTCATTCTTTGCAAATGGATGAAAGTTCAGGAATATATATTTACCTTTTGTGTGTAATGAATCTTTATGTAGTCCATTTTTAATGTTCTGTTTTTTGTACTCTGTTTTAGCATCTCTTTTGAAACTAGTGCAAACTTTTGCAGAAGGGATAATATTTTTTGTTAAATTGCCCATGTGTATAAACTTTTTTATATAAAATATTTTTATACTTCAGAGTGAAAGTCCAAGCAGGAAACGTCGGCGCGTGTCTTTAGCAGCTCATGGTGGTGTTGTTGAACTCTCTGCCTCTTCTCCTCTGCCTCTTCCTCCTACATCATGGGACCATGCAGTACCATCACCAACTGATAGGACTGTGAGGCGACGTAGCATTTCACAGAGATGTGCACCAGTACAGGACAGGTGTCACACTCAGAGGTGCAGAAGAAGGTATGTACAGTATAATATATACTGTCTTTGAATGATTGGCTTCTTTTGTTGATTTTAGTATTAGTAAGGCCAAGTGATGCAAGAAAGCAGACTTTTATTTTTGCTGATGAAAAAAAAAAAAAAAAAAAAAATGTTACCGTAAAAGCCCAAAATCTTGTATATCCTGGGATTTACCAGTTTGCCTGAAATTCAGATTTTTTTTACCAAAGTGAATCATGCACTAAATCCTATCATTTAACAGTTTGCATTGGTCAAAGCCTATTTGATAATTGTATTTGAAACTTCTCTTCCATTATTTTAAATACATTGAGGTGTTCCAAATATAGTGAATATGTTATCCAGGCAACCTTGTGGATTGGAGCTATTTCTCCCTTATGCCCTTGTTTAAAAATTGGAAAAGTAAACAAAGCAGGAAATTATCATTGCTTCCCTTTCATACTGTCCAATCATCTCTTTTCCAATTTTTAAACAATGGCTGGAGGGTGGGAGGGATATTCATTATGTTCAGAACATAGCACTTGGACTGGCTTGCAAGGATGGCAGTTATATATTCCCGGTTCCCTTTTTTAAAAATTGAAAAGAGATGTACAAACTGTGTGAAAAGAGAAGCAATGATCATATGTGTTTCTGATTTTTAAACAGGTGCATGGTGTGGGGGGGGGGGACATATCTGCTATTCTGCAGTTGCACAGTAACATATCTACAATATTCCAACTAAAATGAATAAGATATTAAGTCATATCTGTTTAATTTCTATGCTAAAATTACTGAAGAAATCTCTCTCCTAAAAAAAATAAATAACTTACAAATCACCTTTTCTTTTGTTAAAATGAACTTGCAAATGTAAGGGATTTACCATATCAGAGTGGTAAAAGTTGGAAATAAAGTGAAAAATATTCAATATTTCCAGCTTTATGCAAACTGGTAAATCTATCAAGACCACATAGATAAAAATGCTTCTAGTGCATGGCTCAAGAGTGGGACACTCTTCCCTGAGACTGAAGGATTCATACTCTCCATCCAAGACCAGGTAATCAACACCAGAAACTATAGAAAATACATTGCCAAGGAGCCTAGAGTGTCGGATGACATATTTCAACAATGCCACCTGGTCTCAGAAACAATCCAACACATCATTGGGGGATGCAAGGTGATCACCGAGACTGAGTACACTCGTAGGCATGACAAGGATCCAGGATAAAACATCAGAAGCTAGCAAGGAAATGTCAGTTTGCCAAAGAAAGTGTACTGTATTAAAAGTATGAACCCCAGGCAATACTGCAAACCTCAATGCACAAGCTGTACTGGGACCATGCCATAATAACAGACAAGACAATCCTGCACAACAGACCCTTGTTGACAAGAAGGAAAAGGCTACCTATCTGATTAACATAGTGGGTGCCCAACACTGGCAACCTCCAGAAAACACAAGAGTTTAAAATTAGGAAATACATGAACCTAAGACAGGAGATCAAAGAGATGTGTCATTTCAAGAAGTACCGACTATCCTGATCATCATCATGTCGACCACTGGTATGGTGCCAAAGATCCCTGCATAACAGCCTAATAGCAATAAGTCTCCCAGAGAACACCTACAAGGAACTCCAGAAGGTTGCAATCCTGGACACCTGTAGGATAGTCAGAGTTCCTTGACCAACAGTAACACCTGACATAACTACTCTGTATACTTGGTAGCAATACCCGTCATGGGGTGGGAACCCCCCCCCCCAAGTCAGGGAGAAATAATATAAGAGTAACAACAATAATAATAAGTTACAAAATGATAAAACAAAGCAGAACATTCATACTGTTCCCATTCCCACAAGGTAACTGTCTAATTTTGCGTGAATTTACCCTTTGAGAGGCAACTTATTCCAGTGTTCAGTAACCTTTGCCCAAAAGGGAATTTCACGAGATCCAGTCTTCTGTTATTCCTTGATTTTATATTTGGGTCTGCTGGTTCTTGTCTCACGTGTGAGGCAGAACAGACCTTCCTTATTCATTTTTACTCAACCTCTTCACTGCTTTATACACCACAGTCAGATCTTAAATGTCTAGTTGTCATACCACCCCTTCTAAGCCGTTCTTCATATGTGTATTGCTTTTCACTCATCACTGATTTGGTCACTGTTTTCTGAATTTTCAAAAGTGTTTTTTTAGATGTGGTCTATCATATTATAAAGAGAGATAATGATGTCCTTCTTCCTACTGGTAATGGGTCCCTATAAATCATAGACAGGACATCATATGCCTTCCTATCCATCTGTTTACATTGAATGTTAGATCAAATCATAATGCATAAGTTGTTTTCATTTTAAGCATCTTCCCCCCCCCCCCAAGCTTATATGTGACTCCAGGACTTCTGTTCCCCAAATGCATGATCTTACATTTAGAAGCATTAAACTCTAGTTGCATTTTTTTGATCATATATATGCAACCAATCTAAGTCCTTTTGAAGCAACCTGGCCTGCCTCAGATTGTTAACCACCTTTCCTGTCTTCAGGTCATTAGCAAACTTTGACAGTTTATTTTGGATACCCTCATCAGTATCATTTATGAAAATTATAAATAGGAGATGACCCAACACCAATCCCTGAGGGACTCCACTTGTTACTACCCTGAAGAATGAACATTTATGACAGTACTATGTCTCTTATATTTAAGCCAGTCTGCTAGAAGTAATAGTTGCATTTACTGTAGGTCCTACACTTCTTTTTAGATAAGTAACTGCAACTTTTTCTAGTTTATATAGCAGTCTTCCATCAGAGACAGTATCAAAAGCTTTACTAACATCTCAGTATGTAATGTCAAAATTATTACCTGCATCTAAAAGTTCTACTGCTTAATGACTATATCATAGTAATTTATCAGATTGGACACTTATGACCCTTAACAAATGCATGCCAGGATCTACTCAAGACATCACTCTTGCCATGACCTTGAGTTACATTCTTAACCACAGACTCCATGATCTTCCCTACTACAGAAGTCAAACTTGCTGCATATAGTTCAACTTCTCTTTAGCACTATCTTTTTGTATTTTAGCACTTTTCTGTTAAAGGAAATCTTAGACAGGTATTTCATAGATTTTATTCATAGGAAATAGTATTTCACAGGTATCAGACTAACAGTTCTTCCCAGAAAATTTTACCAGCCAGGTGGCATGAAGTAGTCGGTAGGAAGTGTAATACTTCACAATATTATAAAATTTTCTGTTATTTATAAATGTGACTTAGTGATCCAGAGCAAAAATTAATTGCATAATTTAACATTATATGCTCCTGTCACTTTGAACTCAATCTCATGTATGTTCTGATTAATATTAATCAAGATCAGTGAGCAGTATCATATGATACTGTGAGAATCGCTTAAATTTTATTCGGGCAATCAGTTAAATTCACCGGGTGGTGCACCCATTCGATAGGTCCTGAGGAGAACACTGAGAATTTATGTTGATGACCTTTGTTTTTCATAGTAAGGTGTGGTGTAGAGATGATAACACTGAGTACAGTGCCAGATTAAGGTATGGGCTAGCAAGGACCCCTGCTCGGGGCACCTAAAACAGAACAATGAAGCTATTAAAATATTATTTTTTTATTTGTAGTTATTTGTAATATCAGCTCATACATTTAGTAGCATGGTAATAAATATTTAAATATGATATAAATGTTTTTTTTTTTTAATAATAAATAACTAATTTTTAATATGGGCTTGTCTGATATTTGTCCTGGATTCAGTAGCTTCATTGTCCAACGTTTTGACATGAGTTAGTGGGTGGTGCAGTAGGTTTACATCTTATGCAGCATTTACATTCCACAGAGGGGCATTTAAAGCCGAAATCACAAAGTCAGAATTACTCTTAAAATTCCCTTAAATCGACAATATGATGCAATACAGCTCTATTGTGTCATGTGATTGAACGTTTTTTACTAGTCGAATAGTAGGCATGCTTGTGTAGGATAGTCTCCAGCTATTCTGGTGTCAGCTGTTGTCATGTTAATATGTCATGTCATAGTCATGCTGTAGTCATGTCATTTTGCTTCTGTTGTGAGAATTTTTGTAAATAGCCATAATTATTTTGACATTTTTCATGGTTGTACTGCTGAAGTCAGGTATATAGTTACTGCATTTGTTTGTATAGTGTTTTGTTTAATACTTACTTTTTGTTTTCACCCAGATCACCAGTTGTGATTGTTTTTTTTTTATTAGGGTTAGAAATTAAAAATTTTTATTAATCCTTCAAAATGCCTCCTAAAAAGTTATCTGAATTTGCAAATGAAAAAAGAAAATTAGAAAGAGTAAAGAACTTGCCAAAAGTGCAAAATATTTTTCTGGCTTTTTTCAGTCAGAAAATACATCTAATCCTGGTTGTGGTCCATAACTGAACAAAAATCTCCCAGTAATAAATCTGATTCAAGTGGTGATTCTGAAAAATAAAATATATCTGAACAACGTTTGGCTTCGCTTGTTGCAACAACAATATCAAATATTGTACTGAATGAAGAATGAAATCCTATCGATTTCATTCTTCAGTAGTCTCAAACTTTGCAAATCCAGTTTCAGATATAGTATTTGCCAATGATAAATGACAGGATAATGTTCATGACATTAGTAATGTTATCTTTAAATATGATGGTCCCGCAATTGGCCTTTTCCGCTAAATCCTGTATTTCACGATCATATCGTATCATCGAATTTATCTCAGTCTACTAAAATTGACAGAAGTAATTTCATTTGCCCCAGGGATTCCGAGAGCTGATGTTTTTCTGATACCATGTGTTATAGAAAAACTACCAATGGTGAAAAATTTTCAAATCTAGCTTATATATTCAGAAAGCTTTATACTAATAAAGCATTCTGTATTACTTTTAGATAACATTACTTTCAGATTTAAAATTAAATTTAAATGATTGTGGAGGCCAGAGCTATGATAATGGCTTGAATATGATATGAAAGAATAAAGTCATGCAAATATGTATATGTTGAGAAAATCCACGAGCATTTTTACATGCCTTGTGGTTATCATTCATTAAATTTAGTCATTGGAGACTCTGCAATATGTTGCACACACAATCAATTATATTTTTTTTGGGGTTATACAGTGCATCTATACATTATTTTCAGCATCTGTGGCTAGATGGAAAATTTTAAATGATAGTGTGTCTACTTTCACACTTAAACTGCTTTGTGAAACATGTTAGGAGAGTCACATTGATTTTAAAGCCATTACGGTATCAAATTGTTGAAATTCACAATTCTCTTTTAACCCTTAGTGAAAGTTCACCCGATGTTCTGTCAAGCACGAAGATTTAACACCTGCAAAACAACTATGTGATTTTTTTCCTTTTTGGTAATGCTAGTTACTTGGTATGATGTACTGTACCACATAAATATAGTAAGCAATCTTGTGCAGTCAAGTACCATGGACTTTCACCAGACTGGAGTTTTTATTTGATTTAAAGAAAATACCAGATTCAAATGAACCGAAGAAATGCTGCATGGATTTAGATTTGATTCTTAAAGATGGAAGTAGTTCCGATATTAATGATGCTGAATAATTTGATGAAATCAAATCTCTCGATAATTAGATTCCAGATCATGTAAGTTCCCCCTCTAGAAATTTTGCAGCATTTAAAATTAAATAATGTACAGAATACACTACCAAATTAATGGAGATCATTAGAGAATTTTACTGGCTATACCTGCTATACCTATACCTGAAATGAACAATTAAATTCATTAGCTCTATTATTGATTGAAAACTAAGTTGTCCAAGGGGTTGACATTAGCGAAAGCAAACATTTTTGCAGAATTGAAGGCTAGGAAAAATGTTTTTAAGATTTATATTCTTCTTCATTATTATTATTTTTTATTACAGAATAGTTTAGGGCTAAAACCCCAGCTATACATAGGGACATGTGTTGAAGAATTGAAGCTGTCTTGAAGTGAATTTTGTTTGCAGTACCTTCGGGGAGGCTGGCCAAGGATGCCTCTACCCTCCATAGCAAGTTGTGTGATTGGAGGTCTACATGGTAGAATAGCAAACTTCATACTGAAGGTGAGGAGTTCAGTCTGGTTGTCAGATAACTGCTTGCTGTTGAAGTTTAAGACAAAGTGAGAATTGTCTGCTGAGGGATCCTTTTTCAACTTTGGCCTCTGAACTTTAGGAGTATGGATTGGCTACTTACACCTAGAGCTGCATTTGTCAACAAGTCCAGACATATCCAGGAATTCAGAGATTTGATTTCACCATTATTCTCTTTTCAAACCTGATTCACACTTGTTTGTTTCCAGGCTATTTGCAAATCTGATATTTACCGCTCGCACCGGCAGCATACGTTTGTTGGCCTACTTCGAGAGGTTTGACTCCCGTTCCCCCTCTTTTACATAGTGGTGCGATATACTGCATTAAATGCCACAATTGTGGCAGCTGCTATGTGGGGGAAATTGCCAGAAGGTTCCAGGACTGCCTCTCTGAATATGAAAGGGCCATTCGATTAGCTAACTCTACACACTCTGCAATTGCAGAGCATTATTGGTCGCTGCAACACTACCTCAATCCCACATGTGATACCAAAGTGATTGACCAATCCCGCCACTACCATCAACAACTGTGGCCTGAGTCACCGTACATATCTGGTTGTCATAGCATTTTTAACTGCAGTAGAGGTGGTGTGCAGCTATACCCATTCAGAGTCTGTAGTGTGACAGCATGGCAATCAGCCCATGTATGCAGCCAGCATCTACAACAATTACCTAGTTCTACACTGTGATGCTTTAGTATTCGCATATCCTCGTGCACGCTCTCTCTTTTTACTCAACATGACCACTCTGCACATTCCATTTGTAAAGGTTTCATATTTTATATTTATGTATATATTCATGCAGCTGATGAAGAGATACTTAAATCTCGAAAGCACCCGTTAATTGTTAAATCCAGTTACTTGTTCATACCGGTTGACTGAATTTCTTTACTCAGTTATAGACCTATTAGTTTAACTTCTGTTACAGGGAAAATAATGGAGTCACTGGTTAAATATACATTGCAAGATCATCTAGACAAGACTGCAGTAATAATTCAGACACACCAGGGTTTTGTTAAGGGAAAGTCTTGTCTGACAAATTTGATTGAATACTATGATGTGGTTACAAAAGAACTGGATGCAAAAAATAATTTTGCTATCATATACTTGAATTTCAGGAAAGCTATTGACACTGTTGCTCATGGAAGACTACCATACAAATTGGAGCAGTATGGTATTAAGGGCAAGTTGCTACAATAGATAAAAGGGTAGATGAGTGGGAGAAGACAGAGTGGCAATCACTGGATGCTGCTCTTTGTGGACTAATGTTATTAGTGGGGTCACTCAGGGTTCAGTGTTGGGCCCACTGTTGTTTTGTATATTTATCAATGATATTGATGAAGGTATATCAGGCTTAAAGACCAAGTATGCAGATGATGCAAAGGTTGGCAGGGTTGTTAATGATAGTAATGGCAGTGTGCTACTGCAACAGGATTTAGAAAAGCAATCAAGGCTAAAGGGCAATTGAGCTGTCAAGTGGAAACTGAAGTTTAACCTTGATAAATGCAAAGTACTGCATATGGGTAGAAGTAACCCCAGAGAATCGTGCCAACTGTGTGGTACTATACTTTGGTAGAAAATGAAAAAGACCTGTGAGTAATTCTATAGTCAGATATGAAGTTTTCTGAGCAATGCAGACAGGCTGCCAGAGTAGGTTATGGAGTATTGTCAATGATATATAGGAATTTTGTTAGCAGGGAGGGAAAAGGAGGTGTTATCCTTTTGCATGAGGCAGTGGCCAGGCCAAGCCTTGAGTGCTGCATACACGTCTGGAGGCCTCATTTTAGGAAGGATGTAGAGTTGCTTGAGCGAGTACAGAGAAGGGCAACAAGATTGGTGAGGGGAGTGAAGAGGTCCTCTTACCAAGAAAGGTTTATGTTCTGGGAATTGCAGCAGCTGGAGACTAGGCACCTGAGGTGATCTGATTGAGGTGTATAAGGCCTGAATGAGTTGGGCATGCTGAATTCTGATGGGATTCTTTCTCTTGCTCAGATTTCGAACCTGAGGGGGCATAAATTCAAATTAAGGAAAGACAGTTGTAGAACAGATATGCAGAAATTTGCCTTTAGCTAATTGGTCATTTTTATGACCCCCTGGTCATAAAATTGCTGGAACAAACTTCCATCTGTCATTTTGGAAGTTGATTGCTTAAATAAATTCAAGAAGGAACTGGAAAACTTAGAGGGAATGGATGTGTGATTTTTTTTTTTTTTTTTTTAGCTGATGCTACATAAGCTCATATGCTTGCTTTTTTTGATTAATGAGCACATGCCTCTACCACTACTTTAATTAAAAAGAATTGTGTAAGTGGAGAAAGGGGGAAATTTAACATAAACAAAGTCAAATGCAGTAAATATGTCAAGGACAACAGCATGAAGGTCTATCTCTTGATCCACCCATTAGAGAATTAGGGCATGCTATGGCATACTGTTTTTCCATTCCATAATGAGTATTATTGGTCTTTAAATGATGATTTTGGCAGATAAGTAGCAAAGCTTATATTTTTCTGATAATATGAACCAGATTGAGGTAACTAATATCAGTCAAAAAGCTGATAGACAGAACAATGTTTGTTTTAAGCATAGGAATCACTCTATACTTGAAGAAGAAGGAGGAGGAGGAGTTTCCCCGCACTTATGTGAACATTCTATCGATCAGTACTGAGGAGGAGGGAGTATATGATGGAGAACCTTATCAATCAATTCGGCCCTAGAGGGAAAGCTATTGAAACCTAGAGAGAGATTGTGCAAGGCTCAAGGGGTAGAATTTTTTTTCAGCCTGGTCTGTGCTTGTTGTCAGGAGAGACTGCTTCTAGAGGGATGGGGTACACTTAGATAGGGTGTAAGAATATTTGCTGATACTATCGATGCAGTGTTAGGTGGGTCGGAAAACTGCTAACTTGGGGGATACACAGACTAAAAGGTTAACAGTGGACGCAGGCAGAGGCAAAAGTGATTCTTGTACTTCTTCTATTAGAATGAGCAGCATCTTGGAAAGTAAGATAATAGAGATTTCCAGGCCTGCTGGGAGTTATAGTGGAACAAATAAATACATGGGCTGTGTTAGGGTAACTAAGAATAGAAACAGGTGTGTGTATACTTGCATGTACACCAATTCTGGGGATATAATTAATAAATTTAATGAGTTTGAAGTGCTAGTCAAGACATCAAAGGCAGATATTGTTGGGATATCAGAGACATGGTGTCACACAGATATAAGCAGTGCAGAATTGGAATTTGGGGAGTACAATGTGTACAGGAAGGATAGACTGGACAGGAAGGTAGGAGGGGTTATGCTGTTAGTTAAGAAACACATAAAATCTAAGGAAGTGCATCCAATCGATGTTGGTGGACAATGCAGTGTTGAGTCTGTTTTGTTGTGAAATAAGCACTGGCAAAGGGAAAACGAGAGTAGGTTTGTGTTATAGTCCTAATGAATCTGAGAAGTATAATGAGCAATTGTGCAGAGAAATAGTGGGCCAGTAAATCAGAATGTCTTATAATGGAGAATTTTAACTTTCCAGATATTGACTGGAACTTGTGGGTTGGTCACTTGCACACTAGCAAGACTTTTGTGGATATATTGGATGACTGTTTCCTGCAGCAACATGTTCGAGAGGCAACCAGATGGAATAATACTCTTGATCTGATTATCAACAGTGATTATTCATGCATTAAGAATTTGCAGATAAAGGAACCACTGGGTGACAGTGATCACAATGTACTGATGTGGGAATTACTTAAAGATGTAACTACCATCAAGGCTAAAGGGAAGGGCTTTTGCTTTCGTAAAGGTGACTACAGTGGGATCAACTGATGATGTTACCAACGTTGAATTCTAAATGGGTAGCCTTCGGGGGGCTTAATTTTGGAGGCTACTAGGCTTTTCATAATATGATAAGTAGCAAAGCTTATATTTTTCTGATAATATGAGCCAGATTGAGGTAACTAATATCAGTTAAAAAGTTGATGGACAGACCAGCACATTTGTTTTAGCCACAGTAATCACTCTATATTTAAGCAAGAATGAGGAGGTGCCCGGACTTATGTGAACATTCTGTCGATCAATACTGAGGACATGAGTGCAGTATTAACTAGTAAGTTGTAAATTTAATCTTTAAAAAATATATAAATTGGAAACTGGGTTGCCGTGAGTCTAGAGCATTTAGGTAATAAATATATTATTTCAATCAGTAGCGTTGCTATCCTTTTTTAGGCCCGGAGGCAAAGAACATATTCGGGCCCTTACTTAATTGATGAAAATTGCAAAAGGAGGAGACCGGGCCCCTAAAGGGCCCGGAGGCAATAGCCTTGCCTGCCTACATGGTAGCTATGCCACTGATTTCAATCAGTTCTTGCTTGGAGATATTGATCCTGCTAAAGGTAATCATATTAGCAGATTCATTGTTCCTTGGTGGAATCATCACTCTTTGGTAACAGGAGAAGATTCTAAGGATGTAATTAATCCATTCCATTGGTTGCAGTGTATTTACGATTTAGGTGTGAAGAGCAGATGAAAAGATTATTTTTTCTTGCTTAGTATTCTTGTCTATAGAAATACAGTGTGTGCCTTTTTTCAGTGAATTTGCTGAAAGTGTCAATAGATTGGTTCTGTTTGTAATTTCAGTGTACAGATTTTTTCCTTAAATTTAGCTGAGAGCTGATTATTTCACCATGGTTTGGAATTATGCAAATAGACATTTTGGTAATGAAACTGATGCAAGTCTTAGACATTTGGGTAATGAAACTGATCACTTGCAAAAGTCAACTTGTCAGTTTGGAGGAGAAAGTTCCAAGAATACATTTTATACAGACATTTATCCATTGGAATGTTAATGAATTTGAGGTTTTAAAATCTTTTTGGCTGGTTTTGGGCAGGCACTGCATTAATTTGGGCCTAGAATACAATATCACAACACCAGACTGATGGCAGGTGGTTAGAGTTAAATTAGTTGGGATTTGCTTCACAGATATTGCTGTGAGGATGGTTTGAAGAAATCCAAATCCAATCAAGTTGTTGCTTGAGTAATGCAGCTAGGATCCCATTCCTGATTATGTGTAGTCTGTATGACCACAGAAACTAATGTCATTCCATATCAGAAATCCACCTCCTTGACTGCATTTCTGTACCAGGGTTGTTTTAGATTCCTCTTTCATGCCACACTGAGACGTGATGAAAATCTGACTGCAGACTTTACATGGATTCATCTCTAAAAAGCATATAGCACCATTCCTCATTAGTACAATTATGATGTTTGAGTACCCACATTCTGTGGCCTTATGATATCGTGCATTCGATGAAATATGCACCATAAGTCTTCTTGCATAAAGCCCACATGTGTACTGATGATTTAGGTTCTAAGTTTCTTGGAACCAGTTCCGCAACCTTATGATGACACTTTTTGGCACAACTTGGTGTTGTGGCTCTTCTAGCAGCAGATTTTGGCAGTCCCTGCCAAAGTTTGGCAACGGCACCATGTTTAATGTACAGATAATTTGCATCATTTTATTCTAATATACTATTTCACCATTTTGCCCAATTACAAGGTGGGAAAGACCTCTAAGACAGCACAAAAATATATACATATAGAAAAAATTCCAAAGTCCAGGTTATAAATAATTGTCAGCATTTTTTAAAATCCACTGCATTATCAGTTAAGAATGCCATGGAAAATCATATCAAAACACAGACTAGAGACTAGTTGCAAAATACAGTGAAAACAGAATCTTCCAATGCTGGTGTGTGCCTTAATCTACATCTTTTTTTTTTCAGCAGTATGAGGAACTGCTTTCCACAGATGCTGAATAAAGAAGTCCTTGCAACATCAAAGAAGTCTTCACAAAGCTACATCTTAGAGGCTGTAGGCATCAGGTACTTCTTTGAGAAAAGCCTGTACCACAAGGATCTGCCTAGAATAGAAATGACCAGCACAAGGAACTGCCTGTGACAATCACAGAAATGGAGACAGCACCATGAACTGCCATAGAATCTCAAGTGAAAACTGAGGACACTGATCATATGGAAGTGGAATTGAACACCCATACAAATTCAGGAACAGAATACTATATCATTGCCTATCTCTCCCAAGATAAACAATTTTTGGATTGTTATACTTCTCATATTTGTACATATTATGTTCCCATGACTCTGTTTCACTCAGTGGCAACTAGACTTTTCTGTGATTCCTAAGTCACGCAACAAGAACATAGCTGGTAGCTTGGTGCAACCTATTTAGATTGTAGCAATGCTGCATGTTTTATACCTGGAAAAACATTTTTGGGTACTCTGTCCTTTATCACACACTCTCCAGTGCTCCTGCCAAACATTTATCAGGGTCCCAGATTCTTGCCTTTTTTCCTCCAAAGATTTTCCAAAATGTCCACTTCTGTATTTAAAAAAAAAGCTGATAATACGATGGTGCACAGATTAAGATAATCCATGGTATATCAAATCTGAATCAATTGATAATTTGCCGGTCACAACATGTAAACCCGGGGTCAACATAGTCCTCCCCTGGCTTGCAAAAAACTTGTGGCTAGACCTGCACCACATCTGAAGAATAAGAGTAAGTTGAGGTGCCCAGAGAGTGCAGTGCAGAAAGCAAGCATTGAACAAATGAAATGAAAACCAGAAGAATGAATGAGAGTGTAAGTGTGTAAGAAAAAGAACACAAACCATAAATGTTACAGTTAAGTACACACTAACCCTAGTTTTAATCTTTTATATTCTTTCTTATTTAGCTTAATTATTAAGCATTAGTATTTAAATTTACATTACACACCATTGCATTCTCCCCCCCCCGGTGTGTGAGAAAAAAGACTAATGAGTGAGTGGGAGAAACACACACACACACACACACACACACACACACACACACACACACACACACACACACACACACACACACACACACACACACAGTAGAACCCTGTTAATCCGGACTTGACGGGACTACACTCGGTCCGGATTAACCGGAAGCTATCTTTAATGTACCAGTTTTTATTTAAAGTTACTACTAAATGACAAAATTTTAACTAAATTGGTTTTTATATTAAATTAATAAAACAATATTTTAAAATAAAAATTATAAAAAGTCAAAGAACATGGTAAATAGACAAAATACTGTACAAAGCAATAAAGTTTTAATGTAGATCCTTATATTACACAAAATTAAACACACAAAAAAAAATATTACAACACAAAACAAATAACTATTTTCAAGAAGTTTACCTGAAATAGTCCTTAATCTTTTTTGGCTTTAATTTTGAAACTCCCTTTCAAAATTAATGCATGTATGCATGGTCAGTGCTAGCTGCAGTTGTCAGGTCAGCACTCGAGATTACCCTACGATTGTCTCTGACCATACCACACGGTCCAGTTGTATTTCTGGAGGTCACAACCATAAGACAATAAAAACAATTAGCAGTCCCCTGTTTATGAGGCTTTTCTGTTAATGCAATCTGTTGTAAATGGATAGTAAACACGATCTTATTGAATTTGCGATAATAGCGACAGCTGGAATTCTGTGGGTTTTTACATTATGGTGAAATGTGTTTCCCCTTCCATGAAATCATCAATCATATCAAAAACATAAATTTTCAGAATGTACTCTTTATTCCTATTTTTTAAGTTTCGTAACTTGTTACTCTGTTTTCACTTGCGTGTTTGCATGCAATTTGTGTGTGTGGTGTTCTTTGTTATTGATTGCTTATCTATTTTATTCTTTTAAATTTTAGACCTCCTCCCAAATGTCAGTGAACAGAAATATATATATTTTTTTATAGTTAGAATTTTTCCCCTTACTGAAAATCCAGTCCGGATTAACAGATAGTCTGGATCAACAGGGTCCAGATTAACAACAGGGGAAAAAAAATATATGCATAAAGATAAAATGCAAGTAGAGTGAGAATGCGGATTATGAATGAAGTAAATGTGTGTCTCTCTCTCCCTCTCTCTCTCCCACCCCCTTCTTCTGGTGAGTTCCTCACTGCTAGCTAACATATCTCACCTCCGGAGCGGGATGGGCAGTTTGACTTTCCTACCGGATTCGACAAGACATGGACCTGACAACCATCACTGATGAAGATATACTGCAGCTTTGCTGCCAACACGGCATTTGGTGATCTGAACTGGGTTCTCTAACCCGGTTCCCTTTAAAACCCCCATCCCCAGGCAGGTGACAGAGGAGACGAGTTTGTCTCCTCCCCTCCCTGCCACCCCCATACTTTGCCTGGTGGGGCTCATCCCCACTGACCTTTTTGGGGATGCCTACTTTATCATCCCCATCCTTCTACCTGTTTTTTCCCAGTCCCCCTCCCCCGCTCTAACTAAACTGACAGAGTATGCCCCTAACAATGCCGTCAAATTCGAATCGACATCTAAAAATTCAACCGCTTTCTTGTAAACCTCTTTCAGTCTTTCCAAATTCTAGTGTTCACCCCCCCCCCCATTAATATAAGTCTTGGGAAGGGTGGGATCAGTGAACTTTTTGGCGTGACATTTTGCGATGCCGCTCATATAGCACATGATCGATGCAGTTGAAGGAATTTGTTGGTGGCCACAACAGCTCCTCAGGGAACTATGTGACTAGAAGAAGAAAGTCTTGCCACTGAAAACCTTGGAAAATAGGTAAAATAGGTGGTGGGGGCCTGCCAAGAGTACTTAAATAATTTACTGGATACTGAGTACTTAAATAATCTACCTGACCTGTCTCCTTGTGGACAACGGTGGGTCCCAATAGGGGCTCAACGGCTAAATGGTCAGAGAAACAGCAGAACATAACACTACACAACAAACCAGTCCCCACACACTTTTAAAATCTCTGGCCTCCACATAGTTCTGAGTCACTTACAAAGAATACAACGCAGAGATGGGGGAAATTGTCTGATGGCACCTGGGGTGTCGTCAGACAATTAACATACTTTACACTTTACAGTCCTGCATAGCATTGCTCTCTGAACTGAACTGAGCTTCCTAGCAAATACTGTTTGATTTGTGCACTCAAACCAAAATGGAGCACCATACATTGCCGGAGGGACAGGAAGAACAGCAAGGGAATTTATGCTCTTAGTTATGAAGCACATAAAATCTAAGGCAGTTTATCTAATTTAAGTGGCCAGTTGAGTCAATTTGGTGTGACATAATAACTGGGAAAATAAAAATTAGACTAAGTGTGTTATAGGCTTAAAGACCATGATGAGCACCATCAACAACTGTACAGACATATAGAGTAGGTCAGTAAATCAGTGTCTTATAAAGGGGAATATTAACTTTGGAAACTCACTCACTCAGTTGGTCACTCACACAGTAGCAAGATTTTTGTGGATTTATAGGATTGACTAGAAGACTAGAAGTGTTTTTCCTACATCAGCAGTGTCCCTTCATACAGTAAGAATCTGTAGATAAAAGACACTCTAGGTGGCAGTGATCAGTGTATGATGTGTATGCTGTTGGATGTATTTAAAGATGTAACTACTGTCAAGGGCAAAGGGAAAATCTTTTGTTTTTGTAAAGTTAGCTACAGTTGTCTCAGACAGTTTTTAAATCCTATGCAGTGGACCAACTGATAAAGTTACCAAGAGCAGATTACAAATGGAAAACATTAAGGACATAAACATAGACACTTCTAGGCTTTTATACCAATATCAAGGTGCGCCTCCGTAGCCAGGTGGGAAGGAGCAGCAGTGCGTAGCACACGCTTCTTGATTAGACCGGGGTTCGAGCCCGTCACCACCAAATACGGAGGATGTGGAAAGGTTAGGGAATGACCACCGCATATACCGGAGCAATATGGCCTTAGTTGCTAATGCTCCTAAAAAAAAAAAAAAAAACCAAAAAAACCAAAACCAATATCAAGGCAAAATGGATATCAGATGAATTAATGAAACTTGAGTCAGAGAAGAAAAATGCATGGGATGCAAATAAATATCATGTGACACAGAAGCCTAGAGTATACACCGATGAGCCAAAACATCATGACCATCTACCTAATATGATGTTAGTCTGCCACGTGCAGCCAAAACAGCTCGTACCCAGTGAGGCATGGATGCTACAAGATTTCTAAATGTGTCTTGTGGTATCTGGTACCAACACATAACCAGCAGATCCTTTAACTCCTGTAAGGCCTGTGGTTGAGATGCCGCAGATCGGAGTTGTTGGTCCAACACAAACCACAGATGCTCGATGGGATTGATGTCTAGGGAATTTGGAGGCCAGTTTGTGGGTTCCCCCTCCTCAGACCACTTTCGATAGGTACTAATACCTGGAAGTCTTCCTCATGTTCTGTGAACCAGTCTCGAACAATCCAGGTGGTGTGGCTTGGCACATTATCCTGCTGAAAGACTGCATCGCCAGAGGAGAAGACCGTTGCCATGAAAGGGTGTACCTGATCAGCAATGAAGTTTAGGTAGGTGGTAGACATCAGAGTACCCGGCACATGGATGACTGGACCCAGGGTATCCCAGCAGAAAATTTCCCAAAGCATGACACTGCTGCCACTGGCTTGTTTTCGTCCCATGGTGCATCCATGCGCCATCCCTTCCCCAGGTAAATGACATTCCTGTCCCCGGCCGTTCATATGGTGCAACAGGAAACGTGATTCATCGGACCAGATGACCTTCCAATCACTCAAGGTCCAGTTTCGATGCTTATGTGCCCACTGTAGGCACTGTCACTGGTGAACCGTGGTTAGCATGGGCACTCTGAGCAGCTTGTGGCTATGCAGCCCCATTTTCAGCGGGGTTTGATGTAATGTGTGTGTTGTCACACATTACTCCCGTCACCAGCATTCAAATTACTGGGGAGTTACACCACAGTCGCCCTTCTGTGCCACGTACCATCCAGGAGAGTCTTCGGTCTTCGCTCACCTCGCTGGCAGTTCGTTGGTTCCCCTTCCTCGGACCATTTTCGATAGGTACTAATCACAGCTGACCATGAACACCCCACCAGCCGTGCTGGTTCAGATATGCTCCAGTTGTCTAGCCATTACAATTTGGTCTTTGTCAAATTCACTTAAGTCCACTGCCTTTCTCATCTGAAGAACAAGAGTAACACTGATTAGTGGAGCTCAGTATCAGGTGTTTTGTTTATACAGTGTCCCGACCGCACACGCACTGTAGTTCACCTACAGTTGCTTAAATTTGTATAACGACTCGCTGGTCATAATGTTTTGGCTCATCGGTGTATATAACCTATCTTTAATCAAGTTACAATGGAGGTTAGGTGAGCCAGAGTAGATTATGAGAAGTCTCTTGCAAAGAGTACAAAAAGAAAAGCTGCAAAGACTTCTTTATTTATGTAAACACTAGAAGGAAGGGGGATGAATCTCATTGTTCTGCTAGATCTGAATGGTTTAATTGTTCAATGATCCAACTCACATTGCTAAGAAACTGAATCGATATTTTGCATCTGTGATCACATATGAGAAATTTTTTAAGGATGGGAATGCCAGAAGTGTATCAAATTCTAACAGGGAGATGAATGATTTTGTGAAGAGGAAAGGGAAAAGAAATTGTTGAAATGAAACATAAAAAAGCACCTGGGATGGATGGAATCTATCCAATTGTATTAAGAAAGGCAGCAAAAGAGGTAAGCAAACCTTAGCCATGATTATGTGAACATTCTTCAGGATTTATTGCACATCAATTGCAGGGGTTACAATTGCACATCAATATCTCCCAATAGGGGATACAGAAGTGCATTTGTATCCCCAATTCACAAAGGGGGATCAAATAGTGACGTGAGTAATTACAGACCTGTTATTTTGACTTCATTTTCCAGGGAAAATGATAGTTACATTTAAAGAAGTAATGCAGGACTACTTAGACTGGAATGCAGTTTACTGCAGTCAGCATGATTTGTTAAGGGATGATCTTGTCTGATCAATCTGTTTGGATACTATGATATAGTAACAAAGTTACTGGATGCAAAAAAATAATTTTTACATCATATACTTTAATTTAAGAAAAATTTTGAAACCGTATTTTGAGTAGTGGCATTTACGGGCAAGCTACTGCTATAGATAAAGGGATGATTGAGTGGGAGAAGACAGGGAGGGGGTTTAAATATATACTGCCTTTCTTGGGCTGATGTTATTAGTGGAGTCCACCAGGGTTCAGCCGGGCCCATTGTTTTCTGTATTTATTAATGATGTTGATGAAAGTATGTCAATATTAATGGCTAAGTTTGCAGATGATACAATGGTTGGTTAATGACAGTAATCAGGGTATACTAACTGCAACAAGGTCTAGAAATATTGAGTAGATTCTTCATATTGGTAGCTGTGATCCCAGATTAACATACCAAGTGTGTGGTAGCGCACTCAGGATAGTGGAGAATGCAAAAGAACCTGGAGGTTCTTTTTCATTACACATTCGTGTGCCGGCAAATATGAAGTTTTCTGAGCAGTGCAGACATGCTGCAACAGGAATTTTGCCAGCAGGAATAAGGAGGTGGTTATTTTGTTATATAAGGATATAATTAGGCATCATCTTGAGTACTGTATGCAGATTTGGAAGCCCTCATTTTAGGAAGGATGTTGATCTATTTTAACAGGTACAGAGAAGAGCAATGAGATTAGTGTGGGGGTGCAAAAGAGTTCTCTTGCAGGAAAGGCTTCAATTCTGCAGTTGCAGTGTTTGGAGACTAGCCACCTTTGAGGAGATTTGATTGAGGTGCTGAAGCCTCTGGATGGATTGAAAATGCCCAATACTGATGAAATCCTTCCTCTTTTGTAGAGCACATGTACACAAGGTTGTGTAAATTCAAATTGAGGAAGGAAAGGATGGTTGTAGGATAAATGTGTGGAAAAATGCATTTGGTCAGTGGGTTTTTGATTGTCGGAACAATTTTCAACCTGGAGTAGTAGTTAAATTTAAGGAAAAGCTAGTCACCTGTCATATCACCTGTCCATCCTCTCAGATATATTGTCAGAGAGGATGGACAGGCAGGCAATATGGGAAATTTGGGTGTTTTTTCCCTCCCACAAAGCAAAACATTGTGATAAGTTTGGGCTCATTGATAGCAACCAGTGGACCAACCCCAAACCATATAAAACCATTAAAGTCCATACCATTACTTTAGCACAGCTGAATTTCATCGTTGTCCAGCACAATCTGGCTGAACCCATTTTTGGACATATACTATACCTATTTATATCCATCTGATGCCTGGACTGTGTTGGCATTCTATGAAGAATAGATAGCGAGATGCATTGCCAATTGCAACTGTGCATGATAGCCTACTCAATGAAGTATTTTTTCTGATGGGTGCTGTACCATTCCAGTGCTTTCCGATTTCTGTCAATTATCTCTCACAGGTCAGCACATTAAGGGTGCTTTTATGATTACCTTTCACTGTTTCAACTCTCAACAGGTTGTTAATGGTGGTATGCCTGGCTTGGATCAAATTGTTGCACTGCTTTCTCTTTTCCATTTATGTATGATTTTTTCCCAACAACTGTTTTAGAGTATTCCATTATTTCTAATCTGATGAATGGACATGCCATGCAGGCTTTACTTCATATGATTGGTGTGGACCTAAATATATGTTGCGCGCGTGCATGTTTGTGTTATTTATGTAGAAGATCAATGGTTGGGGTATAATGTATTTAAGGTAAACAATGTTTCCTGATATTGCGTGTTCTGTTTTGAACATCATTCAGAAGCAGTGTTTTAGTATTTGCATTCGTAGTGGCAAAGGATGCATGAAAGCAAACTTACACAATATCAGACAAAAAAAAAAATAATAATAAATAAACAAATTACAGTTGTGCCTCTGTATCCACTGATTCAGTTACCCACGGTTAACCACAGGAAAAAAAACGAAAACAAAAAAAAAAAACGAAAAAACTTAACACATACTACTCGTGCATCCAATAGAATGCTTCCCTTTATTTTTACAACGTCGATTTTAAATCAAATAGCCTCCCTTTATTTTTTACAATGTCTCGTATGGTTTGGTCACCAACATTATAATGCTTCTTTAGAGATTTAACGGATGCACTGTTTTCAAAGTTTTAAATAATTTCAAGTTTTTGTTTAATTTGAAAGTACCACTCTTGCATTTGGCCATCATTTTCGCAAATTTCTAAACAAAAAATAAAAAAAAAAAAAAAAAATAAAAAAGTTACTATTAAAAAAATAAAAAATTCTGACATCCCTGACATAAATAACAAAACAAAATTTGTCCTTTTGCGGTGCGACGGAACACAACAATTGGCGCGACCCACTGAATCAAACTAAACATTTCATTTTTTTTTTTTTTTTTTTTTTTTGTTTTGAGTGGTAGGTGTGAAGACAGCAGGGGTTGCAAGATAATAGGTACACTAATCTCCCAATGATAACTTAACGTGGTTCTTGTCGCTTATTTATGACTTGTGAAATATCTGTTTATACCTATTCTAGTTATTACTTGAATTTTAGGATTTCTGGTTGATTTTTATTATTTTTTTTTTATTTGGAGTCTTGAAGTGTCCCGGTTAATTCGCTTCCAGTAAATCGAGAGTCTGCTGTACTTTATTATTACCGTATTTAATGTTGGTAATGTCTTACTGTGTGTGTTTAATTTATCAGTTAAACTTTCTTATACATATGTATGTACAAGAAAATCACGTTATATATGGGGTCAGCAGATGTTTGCTTATATCTGCAGTTTCCGCCATCCACGGTAGGTCTTGGAATGTATCCCCTGTGGATACATTCCAAGGGGTCTTACTGTGTATTAATAATCACCCATCCATTTCTACAACACCAGATGGAAGTTTGTCCCAACTACCCACTGGTTAAAGGCAAATTTTTGCATGTCTATCGCATAACATCCTTCCTCAATTTGAATTTGTGTCCCCCCCCCCCCCAAGTCTGAGCAAGAGGCGGGATACCATCACCATTGAATGCATTGAGTAAGCTCAATTCTGGTGGAATCAGCATTAAACTTACTCAATGTATTCAGAGGCTTAACCACCTCAACCTCTCTTTGTAGGTGCCTAGTCTCCAGATGCTGCAGTTGCATGATGTAAAGGGCGCCCTCCGTAGCCCGGTGGGAAGGAGCAGCAGTGCGTAACACACGCTTCTTGATTAGACCGGGGTTCGAACCCGTCACCACCAAATACGGAGGATGCGGAAAGGTCAAGGAATGACCACCGCATTTCCTGGAGCAATATGGCCTTAGTTGCTAATGCTCCTAAAAACCAAATAACAACAACAATAACAACAACAACAGCATGATGTAAGTTAGGTAGAGGCAAAGGTATAATAAGAATAGGAGTAATGTACAGACCAGAATATTGTGAGAAGTATGATGAGACTCCCTACATTCAGATGGAATGGGCAAGCAATTGTGAATGTCTTGTTATGGGTAGCTTCAACCTGCCACTAATCAATTGGGAAGGAAACTCACTGTGAGAAACAAATTTTTTGATAAACTAGATTATTTTTTTTATGTACCAGAATGCTAGAGAAAATACTAAGGGATAAGAATATTCTATATGTCATCATTACTCACAAAGCAGATGACATCATTGGGCTAATAGTACAGAAACTATTAGCAGGTAGTGATTATGCATTCATTAGTTTTAAGATGAAGATACATGCAGTAGTTAAGTCACAAATGTCATGAACCTGATTGATGTTTTTGTGAAGTGGTTGCTTGATGTGGGTGTTCACCTTGGTGCTAGTTCTGCCATGTTTAAATTCAATCACCTAATTTTTGGCAGTTGCATACGATAGAGCAAATTCTTCTAATGTATATACTATATCTTTGTGAATATCCTTGCTTGAGGATACCAAACTTATACATACAAGGGTTTTTGATAAGTTTCTAGCCTTTCATAGAAGGGCGTGCATGTGCGCGCATGCCTCGCGCACAGTAAGATAATGCTGTTACAAAACAAACGTGATATATTGCCAAATTTCACAGAAATTTGGTGAATTTTGCAAGTGATGCAAAATTCAAAACACACACACACACATACACACACACACAGTGGTACTCAAAAATTTGATCACTTGCAAAATTAACCAAATTTCTGCGAAATTTGGCAATATTTCATGTATGTTTTGTAACAGCATTATCTTATTGTATCATCCATCTCTAGCAAGCTCTCTTAGACATCATGGGCCATACATGAATGTGTCACCCTAGCATGGCAGTACGCGGTCGAAGTGAGAGGTCCTTTAGGCACTTCAGATAACAACTTGGTGATTGTTTCTTCTCCAATGGAACCTTTATCTCATGGCTATTCCGAACCTCGTGTTGTTTGGCATTACAAGAATGCAAAATGGGATGACCTGCGAGACTTCTTTTCTTCTTTTCCTTGGTCGGATTACTATTTCAAAACTTCTGATGTCAAAGTTTGCTCAGATTGTGTCAGTGAAATTATTCTTGCGGGAATGGAATCCTTTATCCCACACTCCACTTTAAAATCTCGTCCTTTATCTAAACCTTGGTTTTCCAATAAATATGCTAAGGCTGTTCAAGAGAAGAAAGTTGCATATCATAATTGGCTTGTTTCTAATTCTCCAGTTTCATTTTCTGTGTACACCAAAGCTTGCAACAATTGTAAAGCAGTTATTAATCAATCAAAACTAGAGTTTGAACAGGCTAAGAGTAGAAAATTTGCTTCTTGCCCTAATGGTAGGCGAGCATTCTGGTCTCTTGCCAAAGCTATTGGCCGCAACTTTTGCCCATCTCTGCTCCCACATCTGTCCAAACCAGATGGTTCTGTTGTCACTTCAGCCAAGGATAAAGCTGACCTGCTAGCATCCCATTTTCCTTCCAACTCGTGTATTAATGATCTTGGTAAAACAATTCCCACCATTCCCAGCACGCTCCATTCAATGCCCCCTGTGGTTCTCCGTCAAAAGGATGTCAGAAGGATTTTGACGAATTTTGATGCTAAGAAAGCTCCATGTCCCGATGGTATTTCTCCACTTGTTCTCAAAACCTGTGCTCCTGAACTTACTCCTATTCTTTGCCGCCTTTTTTCACTTTCTTATTCCAAAGGTGTTTTTCCTTCTGCTTGGAAATTTGCTCATATCCAGCCAGTTCCTAAAAATGGTGACAAATCCCTCCCATCCAGTTTATCGTCCCATTGCAATTACTTCTATTCTTTCTAAAGTAATGGAGAAATCAATTAACCGCCAACTCTTAAACTACCTTGAAACCTTCCGTCTGATCAACGATCGCCAGTATGGATTCCGTCAGTGTCGATCCACTGGTGATATTCTGGCTTATGTTACCTATTTATGGACTAATTCAATGGAAAGGTTTGGTGAAACACAAGTAGTTGCTCTTGACATCTCAAAGGCTTTTGATCGTGTTTGGCATAAAGGTCTTCTAAACAAGCTTCCATCTTATAGTTTGCCAACTGTTTTTAGTAATTGGTTATCCAGTTTTCTCTCTGATCGCTCACTGAGGGTGATGGTAGATGGCTCTCTGTCTTCTAACTTCTCCGCTAATGCTGGTGTCCCCCAAGGTTCAGTTCTTTCCCCCACTCTTTTCCTCTTGTATATTAATAACCTTCTTCCATTGACTGGAAGTCCTATCCATAGTTCTGCCGATGATAGCACATTGCATTCCACTTTCCATTTTGAGAAACCTTGTCCTGCTCAATCAGCTTCAAGTTCTCGAAAATCTGTTACCAATTCCTTAAATGCCGATCTTCTGGTAATTCTCCAGTGGGACAAAGCCAACTTAGTTGATTTCAATCCTTCTAAAACTCAGTCTTGTCTTATATCTTGCAAAAAGGATTCTTCTGCTCCTATGCTTATCTTTAGTGACACTCCGATTTCTAGGCAAAATGATATATCTCTTTTGGGGATTACCTTGACTTCTAATCTCTCTTGGCACAAGCACATTACAAATATTGCTTCCTCTGCATCTAAAAAACTTGGTTTTTTCTTTCGCTCTTGGCATTACTTTTCTTTCAAACAGCTGCTCACTCTGTATAAATCGCAAATCTGCCCTACCATGGAATATTGTTTCCACATCTGGGGTGGTGCCCCCAAAACCTCTCTCAGACTTCTTGATTCCATTCAGAAGAGGGCAGTTAGGTTAATTAATGATTCATCTTTAACAAAGTCTCTCCACTCGCTGTCTCATAGACGTACTGTTTCTGTTGCATGCCTCTTCTACAGATACTTCCATGGGCACTGTTCTTCTGAATTGGCTTCTATAATTCCCACTCTCTTTCAAAACAGTCCGAACACGTGCCGCCACCATCCAACATCCATTTACTGTCCAACTCCAAACTCACAGAACCAACTTTTCATCTTCCTCATTTATTCATTCAACTGCCATTTTCTGGAACAACCTTCCTTCATACGTTATTTCCTGAAAATTACAGTCTACAGAAGTTCAAGTCCAGTGTCAACAAATATCTTCCTTCGTCTTCTCAACCTCCAACCCAAGCATGGTACTAAGTACTATGGGTTCTAATACATCCCGTGTTTGGGGTTTACATAAAAAAAAAAAAAAAAAAAATACAGTGCATATGGCACTTCCGTAGCCAGGTGAGCAGGAGCAGCAGTGCATAGCACACACTTCTTGATTAGACCCCTCGATGTGGGCACCTGTACGTGGTGAGGGGACCTCCCAGTGACGCTGCTGGACTTCCAGACTAGCATCACTGGGATCCAACGCCCACAGCCCAGGTTCCAGGCTTACATCAATGGAATCCGGCGTGTTTGCCGTGCGCTGCGACCCGTGGAAATTCGGAAAGGGGGATCCTGGTGGTTGAGGGGCCCAGCTTCAATACACCACTTTGGCCCTTGCTTCGACAAGACGGGTGGTCCTGGAAGGCCCGGCTAGGATAAATCGGCTAGTAGGCTCGCCTGCGAGGGTCAACCGTGTCAATGCCACGCCCCTACCCTCATGGTCCGAGGGACAGGATTCAGGCTGGCGGCGGTGCGGGTATAGTGTCTGGGTAGCCCTGGCGTCCCACTCCCGAGCGCATTTATTGCATGCCGGGTAGTGGGCGTCCATTTGGGCTCCGTGGTGGGTGGGGAGCCCGGGCACTGAACAATTAAAAAAAACTCTATGAATCCTGATAAACTCATTTCTTCAGGGGCCCCAACCCGGTCCCTATCTGAGAATTTAGACTGCTAAAAAGAGGCAGCGAACGGAATTACCATCAGGGCCTGTTCCAAGGTTCCTAATTATACACTCTACCGGAGAAAAACCAATTGGTAAAATGTCACCCTTCTTCATACAGAAAGGGTTAGATGGGTTAGCAGGGTCACCCAAATCGGTTAAGAGGCTCCGTTCTGGAGACCTCTTAATTGAAACCAAAACTGACAGGCAGTCTGAGCAGCTACTCCATGCAACATCAATCGGAGGAATACCCATAACAGTGTCACCACACAGAACCCTCAATTCATCGAGAGATGTCATTTCGGAATGGGACCTTCTCGACGTAACCGAGGAGGAAATCTGCTTAGAATTGAAACCACAAGGAGTTAGTGCCGTTAAGAGAATTACTGCGCGAAGGGATGGAAAAATTGTTAAAACCAGGAGCGTTATCCTGACGTTTAACTCTCCTAAACCTCTTGACGAGATTAAAGCTGGATACATCAACTATTCAGTGCGTCCATACGTTCCGAACCCTTTATGGTGTTTTAAATGCCAGAAGTATGGACATTCTCAAATGGCCTGCCGTGGAGTCCTTGCATGCGCTCGATGCGGTGCAAAGGACATTAACTGTGAAGGCGAACACCCGGCCTACTCACGAGCATGCCAGAGGTGGAAAGAAGAAAAAGAAATTCAACGGCTGAAGGCAGAGCTAAATATATCATACCAGGAGGCAAGGAAATCGGTCAAACCCCTGAATATCAACAAACCTACCTACGCCCAGAAGGTAGCAGGGAGATGTTCCGTCGGAACTCAGACGGACATGACCATTCCTCCAAAGGAGTCTTTCACTACCATCGCGCGTTATCTCCTAAGTTCGCAAAAACCTGCACAGAAGGACCAATCAGCTGCCACTCCTTTATCGGTACCTCCTAATGCCCCACAAGTAACAAAGGTACTTATGAAAGAAAAGAATAAGAAAGGGGAAGTCCCCCCCCCCCAGTACCCAAGAAAAGATGGATGTCGAGCAGAAGGAGGTACCCGAAGATTCAGTCTTGGAACTCTTTGCGGAGGAGGAAATGGACACGGGACAGCGTCCATTCTTCCCCAAAAAAGATAAACCCAAGACTGATAAAAGTAAGCCCTCAGCACCTCGGAAGCCGCCTGATTGACCCACCAAGCCAAAATAATGGCTAAATTCCTACAATGGAATTGCCGTGGATTCCGGCAAAATGCAGAAGACATCAAGGCACTCCCGCAAAACCACAAACCATCTTGCTTTTGCATACAGGAGACTTACCTAAGGGCAAATGATGACCCCAGGATGCACAACGTTACTGTCATTCGCAAGGATAGAACTGGGGATGGCCCCGCTCATGGAGGAGTCGCAATCCTTGTGGGCAACCATACCCCTTTTCAGCATCTGCAACTTACCACCAGCATAGAGGCAGTAGCAATTCGAATAACAGTGGGGTTTTTACTAACCGTTTGCTCTATATATTTGCCACCTGGTACTGACATCTGCCAGAAAGACCTTGATGATCTCGTAATGCAGTTGCCACCCCCTTTCTTACTTCTTGGGGACTTTAATGGACATAACACCCTGTGGGGTAGTGCTAGCATTAATAGAAGGGGACGAGTCATAGAGCGTATGCTCATTGACAATGACCTCTGCCTTCTTAATGTGGGAACAAACACCTTTTTCCATATGCCTACCCGTACGTTTTCTGCCATTGATCTCTCTATCAGCTCGCCTTCTCTTCTCTCTTCACTTACCTGGGAGGTAGAAGGGAACCAGTATGGAAGTGATCACTTCCCCGTGATAACCACCTTAATTACTGGGAGACCTTGTCTTCCTGTCAGGTTACCGCGGTGGAAGTTTGATCAAGCTGACTGGAGTGCCTTTCAACACCTGGCAAAATTTGACAACTCTACAGTCAGTCAGGAGCCTATCAATGATGCAGTTACGTACATAACAGAAAATATTGTCCATGCAGCTGCAACTACAATTCCAAAAACATCCACCCGGTTTCCTCCATTTCCAAAGCCATAGTGGAATCCAGAATGCACAGCAGCTAAAAAGGCTCAAAACAAGGCTTGGGGGATATTTCGAAGATATCCTACCACAGTCAATCTATTAGCCTTTAAACGTGCTCGAGCCAAAGCACGCTACATCCGCCGTCAGAGTCAAAGGGAATCGTGGATCCGTTTCACATCATCCATTACCCAGACGACCAGTACTAAGGTGGTCTGGGAAAAAATCCGGAAAATGAAGGGAAAATACACAGCACACCCCTCATCGGGCCTTGAATATAATGGATGTACTATTGCAGACTCTACTGCAATAGCCAGTGCTCTTGGGGAAACTTTTTCTAACATCTCTGCAACATCATCTTACTCCCCAGAGTTTCTGGTCTTAAAGCACAACATTGAAAAACAGGCCCTTAAATTCACATCGAAGGGTTCCCACCCATACAATGGGCCGTTTAATATCAATGAGCTGAAAACAGCACTCGCCCGTACAAAGGCTACAGCTGCTGGACCAGACAACATCCATTATGAAATGATCAACCATCTTTCACCAGAATCCATGGACCATGTGCTCTTCCTGTACAACAGAATCTTCCTTGAAGAGCATTTTCCGGATACCTGGTGCAAGGCAACTATTCTTGTTTTTGCTAAGCCAGGAAAGGATCCTATATGTCCAAAAAACTATCGTCCCATTGCTCTGACCAGCTGTCTGTGCAAAATATTGGAGAGAATGGTCAATGCCCGTCTCTTATGGTATTTAGAATCGAACGACCTTCTCTCCCGCTTTCAGTGTGGCTTCCGAAGAAACAGGTCCACACTGGACCACTTAATTAGACTGGAAACATCTATCCGAGATGCTTTCCTAAAAAGAGAACATTTGGTGTCCATCTTCTTTGACATGGAAAAAGCGTACGACACAACTTGGAGATTTGGTATTTTAAAAGACCTTTACAACCTTGGTCTAAGAGGCCACCTTCCAATTTTTATTAAAAATTTTTTATCCTGCCGTTATTTCCAAGTTCGTGTAGGATCCTCCCTTTCGCGGCCCTTTTGCCAAGAGGAGGGGGTACCACAAGGATCTGTCTTAAGTGTCACGCTTTTTGCCATTAAAATAAATTCTATTTCTGAACAACTTCCTCCAACTATAAACAGTGCACTCTACGTCGATGACTTCAGCATATTCTCTCAATCATGCAATATGAGGGTTATTGAGAGACAACTACAACAAGCTATTGACCATCTTAACTCCTGGGCCACGGCCAATGGTTTCAGGTTCTCACCGGAGAAGACCGTTTGCGTACATTTTTGTCGCAAACGTAACCTCCACCCTGAGCCTGAATTACGACTTGGACAAAGCACCATTCCGATTGTATCAGAGGTGAAATTCCTGGGACTCATTTTTGACAAAAAGCTGACATTTGTCCAACACATTCGTCAGCTTCGCACAAAGTGCACGAGAGGGCTCAACATCCTCCGCTCTCTCTCTTCTACCTCTTGGGGTGCAGACCGGTGCACTCTTCTACGTCTGTACCGTGCACTTGTACGCTCAAAATTAGATTATGGGTCTCAGGTATATGCATCTGCCAGAAATAGCGCTGTTCGTTGGCTTGACCCCATCCATCATCAAGCCATTCGTATTGCTACTGGTGCGTTCAGAACATCATCTGTCCAAAGTCTGTATGTCGAAGCAAACGAACCATCCTTGTCGCTTCGACGAATGCAGTTGTCTCTACAATATACCTTCAAGCTGAAGTCCCTACCAGACCATCCCACGTGGACATCCGTTTTCGAGCCACGATGGGAAAATCTCTACAACACACGACGGACCGCCAATCGCCCATTCGGCATTCGTGTTCAAGAGCTACTCAATGAGTTTAACATCTCGGTAGACAAGGTCGCTCGATCACCAAAGGAACCCATTCCACCCTGGCATGCACAAACACCAGCATGTGACTTCTCGCTCAAGATTGCGACAAAGTCGAATACTCCAATTTCTGTCTACCTTCAGCTCTATTCACAACACCGTGCAGAACATTCTGACTTCTTGCCAGTTTACACAGACGGCTCGAAGTCAGAATCGTATATGGGATCTGCTGCTGTCTTTCCAAATAATACCATATCAGAGCAGATACCCCTTGACTGCAGCATTTACACTGCAGAGCTGCATGCCATAGAGTTAGCTCTAGATCACATAAGAAAACACCGTTACCAACGGTGTATTATATATGCCGATTTTGTTCAACACTAACAACTTTATATTACTGCAATTCAGTTTCAATTTAGACACCACAGTTTTATTTGATTGCCCATGCAATAAAGTGGTAATGAGATTGTGAATGAATTAATATTAAAAAGTTGTCTTGAACTGTAAAATAAAAAAAAACGAAAATAATTATTAGTTTCATTTCACCTTCCACAGTTAAGAAATTAAAAACAAGTAAGAAAATGAGTGAAGAGTTAACCACAGAGAGTGTGTAAAAGACTGTTTTTGTTTCTGATAGTACAGGTCGACCATCACTAATCCGGCCACCGGTAATTTGGACATAATTTTCGCGAATATAATTTCAAATCTCCCGGGTCGCCGCACTGACCTGCCGCTACTGTTTTGGTGGTGTTGGTTGCAGCATCAGCTGTTGGTGCGAACTCATCGGTGCAAAAACACTGGCAAGCCATTCCCACTTGTTTTTCTTATTTATTATTATAATCTGCTCACATTTAGCCCCAGCCATGGTTCCAATGCATAAAGAAAGCGCCTCTCGTGGTGGAAAGCGCAAACACTGTACGTTGTCCATAATAGATAAAGTTGAGCTTCTGAAAAAACTCTACAGCGGTGTGTCTGTGAGAAGTTTAATTCTGCTTAATTGTAAATTCCAACAATTTCTCTCAGTTTCTTTTATTTTAGTAATTTTCTTTTTTAGATTTTTTTTTTCTTTTTTTTTACAACACACTTGTACAAACTTGTGGAAAACAACACAATATGAGCGCCCTAGCGAACTTGTTTTCACAAAATCCATAACAATACTGACAAACTTATTGTGATGTTTGAGAGTTTATTTTTTTGTAATTAGTTTTATTGCAGCGCTCGCCGCGCATGCAATAAACTAATCACAAATGACCTTCATATGTATGCCGTAAAAGTGTCACACATACGTGGCCGACATGGCTTCAACATACGTTACCACCTTGGCCACATATATGCGACATAAAAAAATACTTTTTTTTAAAAATATATTTTAAGCGAAAAAACGACAACACTGACATTACAATATTTATTTTAGAATTACTAATCAAATTATTTGCTAAATATTTTTTGGCCCCTGGGGAATTTTTTTCTTAAACTAGCTTGGCAGTCAACATGTTAAAGGTAGGAGGAGGTGGTTAGCTGTTGGGTAAACTGTATGTGCTAAAATAACCACCAGTGATCCGGCACCCCACAGGTCCCAACGCTACCGGATTAGTGATGGTTGACCTGTATCTGCGTTCGACAGAAATGGATGACTGACATAAATGACTGACCAGGTTGTTGGACTGTTGATCAAAAAAAATTATAAAATAAGAGACTTGGATGTGCATTATGTAAACAAATTGGAACTTGATGAGTGGAAAAGAAAGAAGATGGGCACATGAACATTTCTAAGGAATGGGCAAACAATGAAGTTACTTGTATTTACGAACATAAACAGCAACAGCTACTCTCTTTAAGAAAGAAAAATTTCGATCTAAGGAAACAGTGCGATACAAAACTGCTTGCAGAAGTTGAGAAAGAGCCCTTGAAAATCTGTGTTTAAAAAGTTTATCTCATGAAAAATTAATAACAACAAAAATTTTTTACACTGCATATTAGGTGGCCAAAGAAAATCAGTCTTTTTATCATTTTGAATCGGAGCTTGACCTACAAGAATTAAATGGGATTGACACAGGCCATGTTCTTCATTCAACTAATGCTTGCATTAACATCTTCAACTTACATTAGTGATGAAATGAGAAAAAAAATTTGGATGATAAGATTGTAATGTCAAACAGCAAAATTTCATTGATAATTGATGAATTGGACAGTGGAATGAGCTTTGTTGTAAACTTGTTTTTGGATCTGATCGAACTCAAAAGTGTTACTGCAAAAGGGATATTTCCTTCTCTGCTCAATTGTCTTCAGTCTTACAGAATGACGGAAAAATATTTAAAAACTCATTTAGTTTGTGTCACATATGATGGTGCAGCTGTTATGATGGGTAGTAAAAGTGAGGTACCAAACTAATGAAAGAAAAATTTCCCTTCATTAATTGTGTGGCATTGTGCTGCTAATTACCGATTAGAACTATCAGTTGGTGATACTATGTAAACTGTTGCAGGTATTGATAGATTTAAAGCATTTATTGACAAACATATGTCATGTATAATGTGTCGCCAAAAAATACCAGAGAATTGAAAGTGTGCGCAAACTTGCTTGGTATTGAACTATTACAAATTGGAAGAATTTTAAGCACACAATGGGTAGTTGATTTTCTGATCTATTTCAAGTGTAGTGTATGGAACAACCATGAGGCATTAGGTAATCATTTTCAAGAAGCTAAAAAATGATTCTAATCAGGAACAAAAAGAAAGATGTGCACACGAAGGATTACAAAAAAAATTGCAACTACAAACTTTTTATTAGACTTAGCTTTAATTTGTGATGTTCTTCAAGAATTATTGGGCTTGGGTTTGGACTTGCAGGAATTTAATATAGACCTGTACAGAGCGAATAAAAAAAATAGAAGTTCAAAGACAAACGGTTTTGGGTCAATGTTAGAAAGATGCTGCCAAAAATTGTTTGTTTTACAAATAGATTAAATAAGTTTAGTGGCGTTCGTTGGCTTATTTTTTGAATTTGGCTAGTGATTTTGTAAGTTACAAGTTGCTACTTGTACCACTATCATATCGGTGTTTTTGGCAGGAATATTATAGCGTAACCAGTCGCGCAGTAGGATAGTAGGTTTAAATTGTCATAAATAAGTATTTTGAAGTTTTAATCACCTTTTGGGCATATATCTTTGTATTTTAGATTAGTTAACATATTAATTTGTGTTTTATAAATAGATTAAATAGGCCCAGTAGCATTCGTTAGCATATATTTTTTTTTCAATTTAGCTAGTGAATTTGTAAGTTACAAATCGGATTAACCAGGACATTCCAAGACTCCAAATTAAAAAAAAAAAAAAAAATCAACCAAAAATCAAAAAATTCAAGTAATAACTAGAATAGGTGCAAACAGATGTTTTACAAGTCGTAAATAAGCAACAAGAAGCGGTGTTATAAGTCGTCATTGGGATATTAATATACCTATTATCTTGCAACCCCCGCTGTCTTCACACCCAAAAGCTCAAAAAAAAAAAAAGACCAAATGTTTAGTTTGTTTTAGTGCGTCGCATCGATTGTTGTGTTCCATCTCACAGCAAAAAGACATTTTGTTTCATTATTTATTTCAGGGATCTCAGTTTTTTTTATAGTAAATTTTTTTTTTTTGTTTAGAAATCGCAAAAATGATGTGCAAACGGAAAAGAGTTACGCTTTCAGTTAAACAGAAACTTGAAATTATTCAAAAGTTTGAAAACGGTGCCTCCGTTAAATCTTTAATGATGAACCCTTATAATGGTGACCAAACCATATGCAACATCGTAAAAAATAAAGGGATGCTATTAGATTTAATATCAACATTGCAAAAAATAAAGGGAATTATCGTACTGAACACGCGAGTAGTATGTGGCAAGTTTTTTCGATTTTATCTATCGCCATATTTTTTACGTGGGTTGCTGAACATTTTTCAATACAGTAAGTCCCCGACTTAAGCAACTTCGGACTTATGTAAATTTTTTTTTAACTCAAATTTTTTTTTTAAGGATTGTAAAATTTAAAACAAAAAAATAAAATAAGCAATCAATAACGACGATCATGGCACGCACAAACTGCACGAGTGAGATACGGAGTAACAAGCAAAAAAATAGGAAAGAAGAGGAGATTCTTACAATTTATTTATTTATTTATTTATTTTTTTTATATATGACTGAAGATTTCAGTGAAGGGGACACACATTTCACCATAATAATGTAAAAATCCACAGAACTGCAGTTATTGGTATTTTTGCAAATGCAATAAGATGAGTTTACTACCGTTTATAATTAGATGCATGAACAGAAAAGCCCAATAACACGGAAAGTGCAAATTATTTTTATTGTTTTTTGGTAGTGACCTCCAGAAATGTGCTTTAATAAAATGTGAGCTCATGCGGGGTTGATAATAGTGAATTTTTGCCTTAACCCTGTGAAGTTCTTTACAGAAAATCATTTTGACCGTTATCATGGTGCCGACTAAGAGAATAAGTGACAGCAGTACTAGTAAATCTACCAAGAAAATAAAAGCGATCGATTTGGATCAGAAAATTTAGCTAATAATCAGATATCGTGCTGAATTCAGATTTGTCAGTAATTATATAATAGCAATATGTTATTAGTCATTTCCGAGTTACGTAAAACTCGACGAAGTAAGAACTTCCTGGAACGTATCTCTTACGTATGTCGGGGACTTCTGTATATTTGGATTAACCGGGAAATCAATTATCCAGGATTTATTTTTTACTCTCTATCCTGGAAAATCGAGAGTCTACTGTATTTTGAAATTTTTAATCACTTTTTGGGCATATATCATTTATATTTATATGGATATAGGATTTTACATTTATAAGGATAAATATATATATTTATAAGGATTTTTTGTAAGGATATAGCTAATTTAATATTGTGAACGTTACGGTATAATGTATATCTCGAATTTGATAGCTAAAGTATAAGGTAAAACTATATAGCGGAATACGTATTACTGCGTTAGCTAAGTATAGTACTGTCGAGTGTAGTATAGTAGATTAATCAATTAAATTAATTAACCTAATTAATTTCATTGTATTAAAGCTGAAATCATGCCCCAGACTATAGCAGCAAAGCAATATGCACAAAGTAGCGGAAGTGCTGAGGCTCGGGGGAAAAACGAAGAGGGCGACTCTCCAATGCATCACAACCTAAACAAATGTGCAACTTGTGAAATGTTTGTGGAACTCTCTGGAATAGGACATGATCTAGCCGAGGAGGATGTCTTTGTGTGTGCTAGGTGCACAGTGTCAAGAAATTAGGTGTGAACTCAGCATCCTGATGGGCATCGATAAGAGTTTGAAGAGTAGGGCAGATGCCTTCAAAGGAATTGAAATCGGGGCTCATCAAACTCCCAGCTGCCAAACTCAACACCAGAGCTCACTCTTGTGCACTAGACAACACAGCGGCAACCTTCAGGGCGGAATGCGCTAGTCCCACAGGAGCTAGTTATTGTCGGTGACTCTATTGTCAGGGAGATGGGAAATATATTGTGCAAAAAGGATAGGTGGAATAGGACCAGAGTATGTCTGTCATAGGCAAACGTTTATGATATTGTAGAGCAGATATAATCTTTTAAAGGCACAAAGGGTGATATTGTTGTACATATTGGTACTGACGAAATTAAGAGTAGGAGATCTGCAGACTTACTTAACAAGTACAGGTCAATGTTGAAAAAAAGTCGTGAGTTAGGGTTAAATTTGAAA
Source organism: Mastigoproctus giganteus (assembly GCF_048544385.1). Classification (NCBI taxonomy): domain Eukaryota; kingdom Metazoa; phylum Arthropoda; class Arachnida; order Uropygi; family Thelyphonidae; genus Mastigoproctus; species Mastigoproctus giganteus. The sequence goes on from NC_143585.1 coordinate 115,516,826, forward strand.
GTGTCTGCAATTCGGTCCAGACACGATAGGAGGAAGTACATGATGAGTCTTGTCAATCAATTTGGCCCTGAAGAGCTTGTGCAAGGCTTGTGGGGTAAACTTTTTTTTTCAGCACAGTCTGTGCTTGTTAATAGGAGATACATTTGGGTCCTTGAGGCTGTCGCAGACATTCTCTCAGGGCAAGCACACAGTTTTAGACTCCCAGGTAGCAAGCACATCTTGTCTGTGATTGCTACCTGGGAGTCTAAAACGCTGATGGAACTGATATTTGGGTGACACTCATGTCAAGTGGACCCAATTTCGGCAAAATCTGGACAGTCTGTGACACCCAAATCCTCTACTTGCACCTTCGCGATGGTGGGACTGTTAGTAATCCTGGGTATAACCCCCATGCGCAAGCACACTGTGGGTGACCACCCAGGTGTGAACCAACATAAGCAGGGGTCGAGGTGTGGCGCCGACACCACACAGAGAAATGCCGCCCCTCAGTGTTACCAGGAAATACTAGGTGGTAGATGACTCTCATCAACCGGTGCAGTGCCACCACTTTGCTTATTTGGAGGCTTGAAGTGGTGGAACCCATGTTTAGTCTCCAGAGCTAAGTTCCGGTTAACCCTCCCCACCTCTTCCACCTGCAGTATGATTGATGTCTTTTGAGGTTATGATGAACACCATGGCGAGATAAAAAATTCCTTATATTTCGAGGGTACAGCTCTAAAGTGGTGTTTGCAGGCCGGCCGCTAGTTAGTATATCAGATTGAATCTATTGGTAACTCTCCAGGAGGCTTCCAGATCAGCTAGTGTATAATCTTGCTACCTCTACTCTGCCAGATAGTGACTGGAGGGAGTTCGAGTAGTGTGTATGCATTGTTGAGGCCATGTTATGTCAGGGATCTGAGTATATCTTACCATGTGTATGTCATATCCAAAAATTAATTACTTCATACAGCATGTCCCCCCCCCACCACACTTCATACAGCATGTCTCCCCCAACCACGAATTGTCAAACTAATAGAGCAAGTTATCTCAAAAAAGATCTAAACTACTTTATTTCACAAATATACATGGTCACAGTTCTAATCTCAGTGATGTCCATTTTTTCACATATAGTCTGCCAAACTCATGTACTTTTTCTGATAGAATCTCAATTATCGGTTGATTCAACCACTGCTCATCTCAGTTGCCCAAATTATTCGTTGTATGATTCCTTTTGCCTCAAAGAGGTACTTGTTGTTATTGTTATTTGGTTTTTAGGAGCATTAGCAACTAAGGCCATATTGCTCCGGGATATGCAGTGGTCATTATCTGACCTTTCCGCATCCTCCGGATTTGGTATGGTACTTGTGCATATGTCCGTTCTGTGCATAATCTGATTTACTGGCCCACTGTTTCTCTGTACAGTTGTCCATTGTACTCAATCAGAGTCATTAGGCCTATGATATTACAATGATTACTAGGAATATTACCATCATATGTCTAAGTGTGTTCCACTATAAAATTTGTTACCTATCTCTAACTTGTTATAAGTATCTGCAACTAGTTCTTTTAGACCATCTTCTGGCGGGCGTTTTTTGCATCCCGGCACCACCGATATATCATTTGCATCGCAGAAGCACTTCCATTAAACACACACACACACAGTTAAGTGCCAGTCACGTGACTGTTATAAATAAATAAAATAAATTTTCTGTTTATATTCCGGCACGACAACCAACTCAGTAGAGTTTACAATAAATCGTCAATACAAATATTTATCCTATTTAGTAGTCACTGGCTTGAACCATGGTCGCTCAAGGAATGCGTGCTATGCACTCTCGCTCCTGACCACTCGGCTACGTCATGCCTATTTATAGTCTGCCCATCTCACTTGAACCCGTTAAGAAGAATTGCGACTTGTGGATGAAATTTTTTTTATTTTCTACTTAAGTCTTTCTATGTTGCTACTGTTCTGGACTTTTGGCACTCTGGGGATTTCATTTCTACTCGCCACAAATGAGTTTAATAATTTTAATGGTTTTATAGGTAAATTGATATTTTGTTATTTGCAGTATTAATAATGGTGTTAGAATACATATTGATGGTTATATTTTGTCAAACTTCGGACTTGAAAAAGTTGTTTACGAGGGGTATGCTGGAAATATGGAATGAATGCCAACACGAGAACCACAGCAAATTACAGGAACTTATTCAACAAACTGCTTTCGGCTACCGCAGTTTCTCACTGCATTCTCAGTAAACAGATGATGTGTGTCATCGGTTAGTTTCCTGTGTTTTTCATGTCCGCTTTCTTTACCTTCGCCCCATGTTGTATTCAGTTTGTTTGTACACCTTATTAATCCATAATGTGTTTCTAATCCTCTTAATATTTTTTCAGATTATATTTAAGCAGTACTGTAGTTGTAAAATTTGCAGAGGGTATGCTCTATGAAAAGCAGAGAGTATACTCTATGAATGTTACAAAAAGCAGAGCGTATACTGTTTATATCAGGCTTATTAATCGAATTTGTTTTGGTTGCATAGAAGTCACATAAAACTATAAGTATTGCCTATAGGAATCAAATTCTAACAAATTTATTTTTTAATTTTCTGTAAATATTTTAATAATATTTGTTTTTTAAAGTCTTTTAAAAACCAGAAGGTATACGCTACTCACCTAAAAAAAAAATTCAGAGAGTATACGGCTTATACCTTCCACTACAGCCCTAGGTTTCAGTAATTGTCAAAGTGGCCATTATGTCGCACAAAGTATTGCATGAAGTATTTTATGATAAATCTAAAAGACAAAACTGTTTGCATACATAATTTATGTGATACCACAATATCAAGGGGTGATAAAACAGCCAAAATGTTTACAACCACAAATATAATGAATCATCTCAAAAAGTTCCATCCAGAAGAAATATCAATAGAAACAGAAGCATCAGATAAGTTGAAAAGGACATATGCTGAGTGTTCAAGAAGTAGCAGAACCATTGAACCTCCTGCTCAAGTGCAACCCACTTGAGAAGAAGCAGTATTAACAAAAAAAGCTTTGGGATATTAATGACCACAAGGCCAAAGAAATCCATTATTTAATTGGAGAAATGATAGCCCTTGAATCAGATTGGTCCACTTCATATCGATGGTTCAATTGTTGATGATCCTGCTCAGGTAGCTAACAAATTGAATGAATATTTTGCATCAACATTCACACATGAGGAGTTATTCAGCGAGTGGAATGCCAGAGGTGTATTCAACTCTGGCAGTAAGCTAGATAATCTTGTAATAACGCCGACCGGGCTAGCCGAGTGGGTAAAGTACCTGCCCGGCAACCCAAAGGTCACGGGTTCGATTCCCGCCTCGGGCTTGGATCAAAGGACTGCAAAAACCTTGGGAGGTGCAATATGGCCACAGAAGCCGATGCGCCAACAACTACCAAATCAAAAAAAAAATCTTGTAATAACTGAGAGTAAAGTAGAGGAGAAATTGTTGAAGATAAACTTAAAAAAGGCACCTGGGGTGGATTGGATCTATCCAGTTATATTAAAGGAGGCAGCAAAAAAAGTAAGCAAACCCTTAGCCATAATCATGAGAGCTTCCTTGGACTCAGAGGTACCCATAGACTGGAGATGTGCAAATGTGACTCCAATTCACAAAGAAGGATCAAAGGCTGACACAAGTAATTATAGACCTGTGAGTTTAACTTCTGTTCCAGGAAAATTAATGGAGGCACTGGTTAAAGAAGCATTGCAGGATCATCTAGACAAGACTTCAGTTATAGCTCGGACACAGCATGGTTTTGTTAAGGGGAAGTCTTGCCTGACCGATTTGATTGGATACTGTGATGCAATCACAAAAGAACTGGATGCAGGGAATAACTTTTATATTATATACTTGGATCTTAGAAAGGCTTTTGATACTGATGTACATGGAAGACTGCTGCACAAATTGGAGCAGTGTGGCATTGGAGGCAAATTGCTGCTATGGATAAAGTGATGGTTGAGGGGGAGAAGACAGAGAGCGGTAATCAATGGACACTGCTCATCGTGGACTAATGTTATTAGTGGAGTCCCTCAGGGTTCAGTGTTGGGTCCATTATTGTTTTCTGTATTTATAAATAATATTGATGATGGTATATCAAGCTTAATGTCCAAGTTTGCAGACGATACAAAGGTTGGCAGGGTTGTTAAGGACACTACTAACGCTATGCTGCTGCAACAGGATCTGGAAAGGTTGAGCAGATAGGCTGAGAGGTGGCAAATGAAGTTTAACATTGACAAATGTAAAGTACTACATATGGGGAAACAGTAACCCCAGAGCAACGTATCAACTCTGTGGTACTACACTGACAGTGGTAGAGAATGAAAAGGACCTGGGGGTAATTGTGCAGGCAGATATGAAGTTCTCTGAGCAGTGCAGACTGGCTGCAAGAATAGCTCATGGTGTCTTTTCAATGATATACAGGAATTTTTCTAGCAGGGATAAGGAGGTGATTATTCCCTTGTATAAGGCAATGGTCAGGCCACACCTTGAGTACTGTATACAGGTCTGGAGGCCTCATTTCAAGAAGGATGTAGAGCTGCTGAAACGAGTGCAGAGAAGGGCAACAAGATTAGTGAATGGAACAAAGGGTTGCTCTTATGAAGAAAGGCTTAAGTTTTGCAAATTACAGTGTCTGGAGACTAGGCATCGGCGAGGTGATCTGATAGAGGTGTCAAAGCCTTGAATGGTTTGAGCATGCTCAATGCTGATGGGATTCTGCCTCTTGCCCAGAATAATCACCTGAGAGGGCATAAATTCAAATTGAGGAAAGTTAGATGTAGGATAGATGTGCGGAAATTTGCCTTTAGCCAGCGGGTAGTTGGTTGGTGGAACAGACTTCCATCTCTTGCTGTGGAAGTTGATAGCCTAAATAAATATAAGGCTCAGCTGGACAGGTAATTCGAACGAATGAAGGGGTGAAATGGGAGTGGGTTTTTTTTTTTTTTTTTTTTGGCTGATGCTGCATAAGCGTGCTTTCTTGCATCATATGCCTCTACTAATGCTAATGCTAACTTCAACCATATTCTGTAACATGTGACATTGGATTCCAAAGGCTATTAAAAAAAATTTGGCCAAATTACAATATTCCAAGTAGAAAATATTTCACTGATAAAATCATTCCAGATATATTTCAGAAGGTAAAAATAAAACTTCAAACATCCCTTGAGAAAGCCACCTTCCATATTATCTTTAACCACTGATATTTGGACAGCTAATACAGATAATTCTCTATTTCTGAGTATTACGAGCTTTCAAATAAGTTTGAACAACACAGGGCTGTCCTAAGAATTCTTCCATTTTCAGGCTTTCATACAGGGATACGGATCAGTGAAGAGTTGCACAACGTGCTAAAAGAATATAAGATCAAAAAAAGGCAGTCTTCCTCATACTGCGAGATTCTGGTGCAAATATGGTAGCTGGTGATGGTTTGCAGTCACAATCATGTTTCATACACACATTACACATTTCAATAAATGACTCCATATTTGCCCAGCAGGCTGTAAGGACTGTTGTTACTATTAATAGGAATATTATAAAATACTTCAGCCATTCTGCTTCAGCAGTTAACAAATTAATGGAAATACAGGAGCAGCTAAATTTAAAGAAGCATAAATTAATTCAAGATGTAACCACTCATTGGAATTCAATGTATTACCCAGAACAGCGAAAAGCTCTCGCAACATATGCTGTGGATAACAATATCCCAACATTAAGTTCATAACAGAAGTATGAATTGTCCAACTCTTAGGTCCATTTGAAGAACTTACTAATGAAGCTAGTAAAAGAGAATCTACCACTTCGATGCTAATCCTTACAATTTTGACTCTTAATTTATTTTTGTCCAAAGCTGTGCAAAATGATAATTTCAGTGGAATTTTGAAATATTTAAGTGCACTAGCTTCATCAGTTGAAAGTGAAAGAATATTTTGTACTGGTGGTAAGTTGTATGAACCTGCAAGAAATAGGCTTTGTAATCAGTGCATTATAGCCTAAGTTGCTGATGCACCAACAAATTTATCAACAATAACAACAATTTGTCAGACGAATCGCTAATTCATTGCCTTTGGTTTTGTGAAATGTCTTCCTGTAACATATCTTCATCTTATGACATTCCAGTTCATCAAAAATATCCTCAGACTCTTCATTTACTAACTTTTTAAGTTCAGCTTCAGTGATATACTTATGTGACATGGTCTAGCTACAGACTGCCGAAATCAAGCACTCGAGAATATTACACTGTAAGCAACAAAGCAAACATCCTAATATGCTTTCAAGCATGCCCTGACCAGTACAAAATGTGCACAAACGAATAATTGCACTCTATAATGGTTAATGTTATAACATTGACAGCCACGTGGGATCATTAGGTGATCCCGATCAAGAAATAATTTTTTCTAAGTTAGGTATTTAAATTTGTTAAGTTAGGTATTTAAATTTGTTACTTACCCCATAGAGATCTGGAAAAAGGTAAAAAAACTCACTCAGCTAAAAAAAAAAATAATGAAGCCTTTAAGCTATAAAATATTTAAGGGCAAAAGCCTCATGCTATGAGGTAGAATGACTAACATGTAGGTTAGTGCAAAAGCATCATTTTAACGTAGTCATCTACCAAAGTAGTTAAATTAATTAATTAAATTGGCATTGTTCTTTAATATCTGGTTATATCAATTTAATTAATTTAACTACTTTTGTAGATGGCTTCGTTAAAATGATGCTTTTGCACCAACCTACATGTTAGTCATTCTACCTCGTAGCATGAGGCTTTTGCCCTTAAATATTTTATAGTCTATATCACTGCATACATTGGGCATCTCTCATATTGTGAAGTTATACTTCATAACTGGGTTGTCACTATTGCAACACCAGGGTACCTGACCATCCACCGAAGAGAAGCCAACAAGCTTTGAAACAGTGCCGTCTGGGTGGTGGTATCCTCTGAGAATAAATAATAGTAGTCTTCTCCACTGGTGAAGTGTTATTTATTCGACGTAGTACAATACCATGGCAACTTGTGAAAGCATTCACAATATGAGATATAACCAAAATGATGCCAAATAGTGATGCCACTATTTAATTAAATTAATTAATTTAACTACTTTGGTAGATGGCTATGTTAAAATGAAGCTTTTGCACTAACCTACATGTAAAGCCTTTAAGACATTAATTGAGAAAAATATTGTAAAAAAAAAAAGTAGCGTTGGGGTCACATAGTGACCCCATCTAGGTTAAGTGACCTGCCGTCACTGCTGAGTTATGTAGCCCTAGGGATGCTTTGTACAATCACTGGTCTGTTTAGTTGAAATTGGGTATTATACTTTAGTTGAACAACTAAAGAAGGCCTGTTGATGCTTATTTTGCTTCATGAGTGAAACTTTTAAATTTTGTCAAATAGTCTCTTGATCAGGCTATCTTTTATGATAATTAGATTGTAATTATTCAGATTGATGCTAGTATTAAATCTTTCAGCCCTAATGCCAGACATAACAGGTTCCGTGAATGCCTTCCGGTATGGCACACTTCTGAACACAGAGCCTTCCAGCCCCCAAACCTGCCTCTCCAGTTGAGTGCCTCTTCTCATGTACAACCACATCTTCATCCAGGACTACTTCCACATCCTACACCACCTCCACAACCTCCCCCTCCTTCTCAGTCACAATCACAACAACAGGGATTTGTGTGTGATATAGGACAAGTAAGTATTGGTTTGATTTTTGGAATAAAATATATTAATGACTAGGAAATAGTTTGATATTTTCTCTGTACCTGATCCACTTAAAAAAAAACAAAAAAAAACTACCAACCGCAACAATACTCGCACCAAGTGAAAATGCATCTTGAAAAACTAAGAAATTATATTTATATATATATATATATATATATATTTTTTTTTTTTTTTTTTTTTTCAGTACTGACAAAATTTTTACATATTCTACTGGTATATGATACATATTCATTTTAATAATGAAATACATATTTAAATTGTATGTAAAATAAGTGGCCATGGCTCCATCAGCATTTGAAACACTCCCTCTGTTATGAACATCACAGAGGCAGTGACCTAGATAGACTTCAGGGATGGTCAGAAAAATGGCAGCTATTCTTTAATCCAGCAAAGTGAAAGGTATTGCACCTGGGGAACAGTAACCCCAAAATAACTTATACACTTGGTGGAGTTGAACTAAAGCCAGTAGTGGAGGAAAGGGACTTTGGTATTATGATATGGTCAGACAAGAAGTTAGAGCATTACACACTGGTTGCAAGGAATGCCTATGGTGTCCTATTGACGATTTATCGAACAATTGCTAGTAAAAATAAGGACGTCATAATCCCATTATATAAGGCTATTGTTAAACCACACTTGGAATACTGTGTTCACGTATGGAGACCGCACCAAAAGAAAGATATTGTGCTTCTTGAAAGGGTCCAAAGATGGGTAACTTGCCTGGTGAGATCAGCAAAAAGGCATCCATATGAGGAAACACTTTGAATATGTGGGTTGCAGAGCTTGGAAACTAGGCATCTTAGAGGAGACATGATTGAGGTGTTTAAGGCTCTGAGCGGCATAAGTAAAATGAATGAGGACAAAATTTTCACGGTTATAAATGATTCTGGAACTAGGGGGAGATGTTTAGCCTGGATTGCAGGAAGTTTTATTTTAGTCAGCGGAGTTATAAATTATTGGAATAAATTACCTACATGGGTGATAGAGGCTGACATATTTGGGGAAGTTCAAAGGTCAGCTGGATAATTACCTACAGGAGGAGGGAAATGCATAGGTTGTCTATTTCCTTTTCTGTTATTAATTATTATTTTTTAAAAATTTCTTATTATTTTATTTTATTATATTTTATTTTATTTTATTTATTTATTATTAATAATTTTTTTTTAGCTGGTGCAGCATAAGCCATAGGCTTCCTTGCACCACTTGGCCATTACTAATACTAATAATGTAACTATATCAGCCATTTAAGTCACTGCATTTTGTTGCATCTTGCAGCAGGATCCAAGATCCAGTATCTCAGTTTGAGCTGAGATGTGAGATCTGAGATGTGTTAGAATTTTCATTGATATTTAAATAGTAGTCCTAGTTTTTTTAAAGTTTCTTCCATGAAATTTTTTCAAGCTCAATTCTTTGTAGTGATCTTTTTCATAGAATATGTTTAGTGTCTTTGCTACGTGTTATAACCTAATATGACAATCTTTCAAAATCAGGCCATGAACAGCATCAATGTTTTAGGTCGGTGGTTTGCTACAGTTGAGTTTAGCATACTCAGATTCATCTTTGGTTGCCCTACAATTCCTTTTGAATTCAGCAAACCCAGTTCTTGATGGAATTGTATTGTATTAGACAATCACAGCATGATATTTCCATGATATCCTTGTGGATTTGGTTCCCCACAGTTCTTTCAAAAAAGGTATTTCATTTCAGTGGACAAGAATTTTTTAAGCCAAAAAATAATTAATAAATCATATTTAATAATTTGAAAATTGTGCACATTCCTGCTTGCTTTGTCTTGTGGGCAATTTGGCCTTTTTGGTGATGGAGACCCGGTGTTGGAATTCAATTATTGCTTAATTTCACATTAGAGATGACACTGTTATCCACTATTTGATGTATGTTGCTTATATTGTTTTAATCCTGCATTGGTGGAACCTAAGGCCCCACCCCTGTTAATGATATTTTTGATGCTTTTTTATCTGGGTGTGCAGTCATGTTTGGCAATTAAGAACCTTGGGTGCCCCAGTTAGCTCGCCTATAGCCAATATTACCATGGAGTCTTTAGTGGGAGATATATTTTTGAATTTGCCTGTCCCTATCAGGCTCTTGCACAGATATGTTGAAGATGTGTTCAAGTCATTCCCCAAGGGTTGGAGGCTATGCTTCTCCAATATCTTAATTCCTTGTCTTCTTGTATTTCTTCCACTACGGAGTTAGAAGTGGATCATACTCTTCCATTCTTAGATGTCTTGGTTTGGCATGTGGGATCGTGCGTCGTAACCTCAGTATACAGAAAGTTAATATGCCATGAACAATTCGCTAATTATCTATAGGTACATGCCGCAGGATATCTGCATAGTACAGCAAGAGCATTATTTGTGTGTGGTGCCATTGTGATTTTGCTACTGACAGAGATGTTGAAATTTCAAAAAATTGGGGAGGATTTGCCCAGGTGTGGGTATCCATGTTCTGGTTAGATTTCAGTTACACGATATTAGGTTTGTTGCCAATTTGGAGCATTCCAGTGAAATTCCACTGCTTACATTCCCCAGGGTTGTAATGCCAGGGTTGCAGCACTACCATATTGGCTATGCCCAGCTCCCTGGCAGGAAATTGCAGTTGACATTTTCTAGGATTAAATTGATTATTCTCCTTCTGCAACGGGCAGATGTGGTTTATCGAATTACTTGCCTGGATTGTGGGATTTGTTACATTGGCAAGTCCCAATGGAGACTTTGTGATCATGTCTTGGAGCATGAGGGACTATTCGGCAGACCAATTTCACCCTTTTTGCTATTGCTGAACATTATTGGTGTGAGCAGCGCACAAATTATAATCCATGTTGAAATATTAGAGGATGCACATGATTCCTGTCATCATTCTTAGTTGGAAGCATCCATATAGTTGTTGCAGGTTCTTAATTGCAATCGTGGAACCGATTATTGAAGTGGTTATTTTGCAGCATAATGAGAAATGGCAGGTTAACAATATGGTAAAATGTTTGTCACCCTATCGCCATGGAGTCTGATGGTTGATATATTTTTTTCCTCCTTTCTTCCTCCCCTTTCCTTTTTTGCCATTCACAATTTGCAGACTCTCAATGATAGCACAGTAATTCACACTTCTGTAGATATATTGTCGTGCATTGTACCTAAGTTGATAAAGAAGCGCATTGCCTCGAAAGATAAATTTGTGAATATTTATTTGTGTTTTTATCGATCTACATTTGTTCTCATTGTTTTTACTCTTTGTTTAACCTGTATATAATATTTTAAATTCAATAGGTTTCCATATACAGTCACACCTTCCTAACGAAGATTTGATAAATCTTCGTTAGGAAGGTGTGAATAGGATAAATTCAGCGAAAAAATTCATTGTAGAGAAATTTCGTTATACAGAGAATACCTTTTTTTATTGGAAATTGTTGTCTAATTAGAATATGAAAATGAACATTCATTTTATTTTTAATGTATTTTATTTCAAAAATATATTTATATAAAATTACGTTTACATAATTTTTGCTGGTAAGCATCACAAATTAAAAAAAATTTGTAATTTTCATTTGCACAGTACAATTAAAAAATTTCTGATTCTCAAAGAAAACCTCACCTTTATTCAGAGCATTAAAAACACTATTAGGAACATTTTCACAAAACTGTAGACCCAGACGAACCATTTTAAAAGCGTGAATCATTTCTTCATCAGTTGGCTTTTCTATGGGTTGTTCTGATGAGACTTCAGCATCTCATTAATATCTTCCTGATCATGGTCGCATCTAACATGTTCTGTTACAACAGCCAGATCTTGATCTATATAGACATAACCATCCAGTGTTATATCATTTTCGATGTTTCCGGATGATTCTAATAATGTCCAAAAGTTTTTTAATTGTTAAAGCTGCAGTTCATCTTGTTTGTCCGACTTCCGTATTCGATAAAAATCCCGCTTTTGAAAAACAATTTTGAATAGTGTATTCAGTGACATTGTTTGTCCAAACTTTTTCCAGCGCAGAGTAGGTGGGCAGGAGCAGCAGTGTGTAGCACACACTCCTTGGTTAAACCGGGGTTCGAGCCCATGACCACCAAATACAGGTCAGGGAATGACCACCGCATATCCCTAGAGCAATATGGCCTTATTTGCTAATGCTCCTAAAAATCAAAATAACAACAACCGCCAGTGCAGAGATGCAATCTCTAAGGTTAATTCTAACCTTCAAGTTTCTATTTTCTTGTAATGCATTGACAATCTTCATTAGGCACGATATGGCCTTAGCAGCCCTTATGCCACTAAACAACATATCAACCAAAACAATCTTCATTATTATTCTCTTTTGATAATGAAATTTAAAATTTTTAATAATGCCTTGGTCCATTGGCCGGAGTTTTGACATTACGTTTGTTGGTAAAAACAAGTTAACACTTAAGTTTGGCAGCATGTGCCAAACAGTTGTCAGTAATCAATACTATTTTTCTTTTGTTATATGCTTGTCTAGTTTTAATATTCATTCTTTGAAAATATCACCTGTCATCGATGCTTTTTTATTAAAAAATTTAAGTTGTGTAGTCAACTTACAATGATTTTGTGCCTCTAAAACATCTTGGGTTTTTTGATTTTCAGATGACTAAAAGTCTTAATTTTTCACTTCCTGTCATATTGGCACCAATTAGCACAGTGATTTTTTTCTTTGTTTTCTGCCAAAACGTTTATCCTTAAAAGCAAGTGTTCTATTAGGTAAACACTTAAAGAATAAACCCATTTCATCAGCATTAAAAACATCCTTAGGTTCATATTCTTCCGAAATCTTCTTTAAGGTATTATTCCTTCAACTGTTGCAATCTTCTTCACTTACATTAACACTTTCTCCACAAATAACCTTTTCCCCAATTCTGTGGCATTCTTAAATTTATCTAACTACCCTGTGCTTGCATTAAATTCTGTATGTCCAAGGGACTGTGCAAATTTCAGAGCTTGTTGCTTAATTATTGGACCTGATATTTTATATTCTTTTCACGTATCATTTCCACCCATTTTAGAACAACTTTATCAACATATATATACACAACTTAATTTGCTTCTTGTCTGCTCCTCATTCAATTGCATTTAAAATTGATTCTCGATTTTTTAAAATTGTAGATAAACTGCTTGCAGGTATGCTATATTTTACCAATATCTTTTTTCTTAAAACCCTGGTAAATATCATGAAGAATCTTGACCTTATCATTAATACTTACACTTTCTCTTCAACATTGTTTCTGCAATGGTAAAAATTACCTGGCTGCAGTTCTCTGCTGATACATACACCCTGTAGCCACCACAAACTTTGCTGTGCTGGCCGTATAGTGAAATGTTAGTACTGCCTACTCAACGACGTTTGCTTGTCAATTCAACAGTATCACGTGACGTTTCCTATCAATCACTTTGAAGAAATATACGACTGTGAATCCCTTTTATACTGTTTTCATTCATATATACACGAAAGAAAATTTATGGTTAATGTATGTTACTTTTCAGAAAAAAAAAAAAAAACAAAAACTGAGCATATAGGCTATGTGATTGATGACAAATCGTTCTAAAAGAGTGAAATTGAAAAAAATTTCATGAAAAACCATCTACTGGGAGTCCAGTTAAATGAGAAGGGACATACAAAAACTATAATATAATGATTGACAGGAGGGTCACATGGTACGGTTGTGGTGAGAAGCGAACGTCACTCAATAGGCGTTACTAAAACCAGAATCTAGAATCATTCTCTGTATTGTCGTCGCAGTGCACTAAAGGTTTGCCCGCAGAGAATTTTGTTTTTTCCTTAGCTGGTCTGCAAGAGTAGCTTATGGTGTCTTGTCAATGATAAACAGGAATTTTTCTAGCAGGAATAAGGAGGTGATTATCCCCTTGTATAAGGCAATGGTCAGGCCACACCTTGAGTACTGTATACAGATCTGGAGGCCTCATTTTAAGAAGGATATAGAACTGTTGGAACGAGTACAAAGAAAGGCAACAAGATTAGTGAATGGAACAAAGGGTTGCTCTTACGAAGAAAGGCTTAAGTTTTGCAAATTACAGTGTCTGTAGACTAGGCACCTTGCGAGGTGATCTGATTAAGGTATATAAGGCCTTGAATGGGTTGAGCATGCTGAATTCTGATGGGATTGTTCCACTTGCTCAGATTATGAACCTGAGGGGCATAAATTCAAATTGAGGAAAGTTAGATGTAGGATAGATGTGCGGAAATTTGCCTTTAGCCAGCGGGTGGGTGGTTGATTGATGGAAAAACTTCCACCTTTTGTTGTAGAAGTCGATAGCTTAAATAGATTCAAGGCTGAACTAGACAATCATTTGGAGTGAGTGGATGGGTGAAACGAGAAGGGTGTGCGTGTGTTTTTTTTTTAATTTTTTTATTTGGCTGATGCTATATATGCTTGCTTTCTTGCATTATGTGCCTTTGCTAATGCTAACGTTAATTTACAAATCTGCCTTATTTATTGCAAAGTTCATGACCACTTTTAAGAAAACCCATTTGGTTTTATAACTGTAACAAAAATGAACCGACCCTCCTATGCATGTCAATGGCCACAAGTGTTCACTAAAAGGATGTTTAATTTCAGATACTAATGAGCAATTTCTGAGGAAAGGAGGCTGTGTTATATTTGAGCAGCTGTTTAGCAGTAAATGCTTGAAAATCTTTTAAAAATGCTTTTGCTAATTTTTTAAAAATTCGTTATAGAGAGACTAACACTTCGCTAATTGGGGTTAATTTTACATGTAATTTTGTTTCAACGTGCAATGTTTTGCGAAAAAATTCGTAATATAGAGAAATTTGTTAAATAGAAGTTTGCAATAGAAAAGTTCCACTGTATTTTCATTCATATTTTTATATATTTTAATAATGTTTTATTTCACCTTTTCATTGATTGTGACATTAGTAAATTACACGAATATTCGTGTAAATCAACACGAAGCCTCAGTTCGTGCTTCTCGTTCAGCAGCGTCAGAATTAGCCTTTCATGCCATTAACGAAAAGCATACTTTTTTATTTAACGAGGCCAAAATACTTAACGTCCAACGTAATTATACGCGACTATTAATTGCAGAAACCGTTGAAATTAAACTACACGAGAATTCTGTTAATGTTCGGCGGCCATATTTGATCTCCGATGCGTGGACCTTTACGCGCATGCGCGAAGACATATAATCACTATTTAAGTTGCAGGTTTAGCCTGATTCGGTAATTTTCATTCCTGTGATCACGACAGTCGGTCAAAAAGCATTGTCAGCTTCAGGAAGGAAAATCGTTTTGAGTATTTTCGTTAGATTCTTTTAATTGTGTTAATTTGAATTTTAATTGTTTTTAATTGATTTTGAATTGTGTTAAATTGATTATTTAATTATTTATATTTTACTTTAATGTACCGGTAAGTTGTCGATTTTTTTTTCGTTTTTTCCGTTTTAATTTCTGGAGGGTATCATACAGAAGTGTTCTATGTACTATATTGAGGTAAACTCCTCTTATTAATTTACTAATATTATTAGCAACGTAGAACATATTGAGTATTACAGCTCTGATTCATACTATCTAATTGATTGTGACAATATTTATTCTTAATAAAGTATTTTATATTGTGTTATTTTAATGTTTTCTTTCTGTCCACTTCCACCTTTTTATATACCCGTTTCTGCTGTGATCAATAAACAATGCTGAACAACTGCATTCTTGTTTCATTGGCTATTGTTATCAATTAAGCTGAGTTCCGAAGTGATCACAGCAGGTGACATCCATTGTATGTATATTACATACATTGTATGTATATTGTATGTAAATATAATATACATACAATATAATACAATATAATATTGTATATATTATATTGTATGTAAATACAATAAATATATATAATATATTGTATGTAAATTGTTTGTAAATATACAATATTTACATACATACTCCGTAGTATCGAGTATTGCACTCATTATGGTATAACATAACATATATCTTAGCTTAAAAGCATAAGGTAAACCTAAAACTAGATAGTGTACTATGTATCACTGCATTTAGGAATCTCTTAGCTTAGTGTAGGCGCCTCCGTAGCCAGGTGGGAAGGAGCAGCAGTGCGTAGCACACGCTTCTTGATTAGACTGGGGTTCGAGCCCGTCACCACCAAATATGGAGAATGCAGAAAGGTCATGGAATGACCACCGTATATCCCGGAGCAATATGGCCTTAGTTGCTAATGCTCCAAATAACAAAACAAAACAAACAAAAGCTTAGTGTAGTACTGTCAATTAATCAATTAAATTTATTAATCTTATTAATTTTCATTGTTAAACAATTAAATTGTATTTTAATAGAAATCATACCCCAGATTAGATTAGCAGAGTAACAGGCACAAAGTAGTGGGAGTGCTGTGGCTCGGTGGAGAACTGAAGGGGGCAATTCTCCAATACATCACAGCCTAAAAAAATATGCAACTTGTTAAATGTGTGCAGATTTTCTGGAACAGGACATGATCCAACCAAAGAGGATGTCTGTAGTGAGTGGGAAGAAATTAGGGGCCATCTAAGCATGCTGATCGGCTTTTATAAGAGTTTGAAGAGTAGGATAGATGCCCTTGAAAGAATTAAAATGGTGGTACCCATCAAGCTTTAACGAAACATGCTTTGACCTTAGGAATTCATGATAGAAAGTTAGCTGGCTGCCAAACTAAGCCTGCAGTTTACCAGATTTATTCATGAAGTCATACATCTTTTGCTGTAAGTGAATGAGATATCTGAAGTTGTAACAGTTAATTGGATCATATCAGCATAAAGTTACCTCAGTGGTACAATGTGTAAACTTGCATGTTTTATTTATTGTTTTGCTTTTATTTACCATTTGTAAAAAACAACTTGCAGTAAAGTTTTACTGTGTCAACATGTTTTGATGTTCAACACATTGTTTTTGTACTTGTCTCACATTGGTCTTTTTATAACTCTGATTTTTATTTATTTTTTTATGAAAACCTCAAACACAAGAGGTATTAAAACCTACAGTACTTAGTACCATGCATAGGTTGAGAAAGTGAAAGAAGATATTTGTTGATGTTACACTTGAACTTCTGTAGATTGTAATATGTATCTTCAGGAAATAGGTATGAAGGAAGGTTGTTCCCGAAAATGGAAGGTGAATGAATAAATGAGGAAGAAGAAAAATTAGTTCTCTGAGTTTGAAATTGGACAGTAAAAGGATATTGACTGGTTGCAGGACATGTTCGGACTACTTTGGAAGAGAGAGCAGGAATTATAGAAGCCACTTCAGCAGAACACTGCCCATGGAAGTATCTATAGAAAAGGCATGCAACAGAAACAGAACATCTCTGAGACAGAGAGTGGAAAGGCTCTGTTAGAGATGAGTCATTAATTAACCTAACTGACCTCTTTTCTAGAAGCCTGAGAGAGATTTGGGGGCACCACCCCAGACGTGGGAACAATATTCCTTGGTAGGGCAAATTTTATTTGCGATTTGTACAGAGTGAACAGCTGTTTGGAAGAAAAGTAATGCTGAGAGCAAAAGAGGAAACCCAGTTTTTTAGATGCAGAGGAAGCAATATTTGTAATGTGCTTATGCTAAGAGAAATAGAATTCAGGGTAATCCACAATAGAAATATATGATCTTGCCTAGAAATTAGAGTGTCATTGAAGATAAGCATAGGAGCAGAAGGATCCTTTTTTGCAAGATATAAGAGATTTCTCTCTGAGCCATCTACTATCACCTGCAGTGAGAAAACTGGATACCCAATTATAAAAAACAGTTGGCATAATATAAGATAGAAGCTTATTTAGAAGACCTTTATGCCAAAACACGATCAAAAGCTTTTGAAATATCAAGAGCAACTGCTTGAGTTTCACCAAACTTTTCCATTGAATTTGCCCATAGATGGATAACAAAAGCCAAAATATCATCAGTGGATTGACACTGATGGAATTTGTACTGGTGATCATTGATCACTTGGAAAGTTTCTAGATAGTTTGAATTGATGGTTAATTGATTTCTAGATAGTTTAAGAGTTGACAGTTAAGATAAGTGACTTCTCTATTACTTTAGAAAGAATAGAAGTAATTCAGTGGGATGATAATTGGAGATGGGAGGGATTTGTCACCCTTATCAGGATATGGATGGATATGATCAAATTTCCAAGCAGAAGGAAAACACCTTTGAAATAAGAAAGTGAAAAAAAGCGATGCAGAACAGGAGTAAGAGAGAAATACTATCAGGACCTGGAGATTTCTTAGCACCAAGATTCGTCAGAATCCTTCTGACATTCTTTTGGAGGAAGACCACAGGAGGCATTGAATGGAGTGTACTGAGAATGGTGGGAGGTGGTTTGCCAAGATCATCAATATGCTAGTTGAAAAAGAAATAGAATGCTAGCAGGTCAGCTTTATCTTCAGCTGAAGTGGTAATAGAACCATCTAGTTTTGACAGAGGTGGCAGCAGAGATGGAAAAAGTTGTGGCAAATGGCTTTGGCAACCAGAATGCTTGGCTATAATTTGGATAAGAAGCACGTTTTCTGCTCTGAGCCTGTATATAATGATTAATAACTGCTTTACAATTGTTGCAAGCTTTGATGTAGGCAGAAAATGAACCTGAAGATTCGGAAACAAGCCAATTGCAATATGCAACATTCTTCTCTTGTGAACAGCCTTAACACATTGATTGGAAAACCAAGGTTTAGATAAAGGACGAGATTTTAAGGTTGGGTATGGAATAAAGGAATCCATCCCTACAAGAATAATTTCACTGACATGATCTGAGAAAATGTTGATATCAGAAGTTTTGAAACAGTAATCTGACCAAGGAAAAGAAGAGTGGAAATAAGGTATGGTTAGTTGTATCTGATCATCCCATTTTGCATTCTTGTAATGCCAAACAACACAATAATTTCACTGACATGATCTGAGAAAATGTTGATATCAGAAGTTTTGAAACAGTAATCTGACCAAGGAAAAGAAGAGTGGAAATAAGGTATGGTTAGTTGTATCTGATCATCCCATTTTGCATTCTTGTAATGCCAAACAACACAAGGTTGGGAATGGCCACGAGAGAAAGGCTCCATTGGAGAAGAAACCATCACAAAGTTGCGATCTGAGGTGCCTAGAGGACCACTCACCTTGACCATGTACCGGAATTCCCTGACTTATGTAATACACGACTTGCGCAAATTCGACTTTACATAAGTTTTTGCCGGCCGGTGCAAACTTAAAAAAAAAATCATGGAAACCAATTTTGTATCCCATAGGAATAAATGGAGGTGTCATGACAATATCGTAATGTGAACCCAATAACACATTTTTTTGGTAATTCGTTCTAAGACCTCGGAAGTTGAAATTTTTGCTATATAACTAAGCTATTTATCTCTCTAAAAGGTCATTTTTGTAATGGAATTTGAATGCCTTTGTGATATTTTTCTAAAACACATTTCTGGAGGTCACGACCAAAAAACAATAAAACAACTTGCACATTCCGGTTTATTTGGCTTTTCTGTTAGCGCAATCTATTATAAGTGGGCAGTAAACTCGATCTTATTGCATTTGCAATAATCCCAATAACTGGAATTGTGTGGGTTTTTACGTTATTATGGTGAAATGTATTTCTCCTTCACTGAAATCTTCAGTCTTATAAAAAAACCTAAATAAATTTTCAGAATCTTCTCTTCATTCCTATTTACTTATTACAATGATGAAGGGAAAGCGACGAACAGAAAGTGCAAGTGCTGGCAGTGCTAGGAAACAAAATGAAAAAAATGAAACAAAATTGATTTAGATATGAAGATTAATTAAGAAGTACAAAGCAGGACAAAATTTGTCATCTATTGCACCGAATTAGGTCTCACTACTTCAACAGTGAATGCTATTTTAAGGGATAGTGCATGTATAAAAGAACATGGTCAAGGATCAACGTATTTCACAACGGAGCCAGTCCGCCCCAACAGTGATTACAAAACAGCATTCAGGTGCTATATTGAAGATGGAAAAGCTATTAATAATGTGAATGGAAAATCAGATTCAGAAGCAAGTGCCCCTGAATCTTAACGGCCATTCAAGCAAGAAGTATTTATGAAGATAACGATAAGTACAGCAAACACCAGGCGAAGTTCATGGCAAGCAATGGTTGGTTTAATAGGTTCAAGCATTGCGCTGGTTTCGAAAACATTAAAGTATGTGGTGAAGTTGCCAGTGCCGATTCTGCAGCTGCAGAGAAATTTTGTGATGTGTTGGAAAAAACCCTTTTTAAATCTCCACAACCCTCACTTCCGCAGCGGTGTGCTTATCATCTGGAGAGTTAATTTTTGCAGTAATGCTCAAAAGGTAAAACTTGCTGACATTATGCCTGTCTCCTCTCTATTTTTGTAATTTTATAATTTTGTACACTTTTGTAATTTTTCCTGCACATGAGATATTAAAAAAAATTGAATAATTCTATTTACATGTTTGTCGAACATTTCTTTTTTGCTTCTATCAAATTCAGCACACATAGTTGCAAGTGCTGAATTTCCCTAAGTGCTTATTTAGGGAAATTCCAACTTATGTAGCATTCCGTGGAATGCAACCCTTACGTAAGTCCGGGAGTTCCTGTACTTAGACAAGGAAGGTGGCCATTGCTGATTTTTTAAAAGGGAGGGTGGTATTTTGGCTCACTTCCTAGACTCTATTGATATTATGAGTTAGGAGTTGAAAATGTGTAATAAAAATAAATGTTTGGTGATATTAGTTCTTAATAAACTATGTATAAGTATAGTGCAAAAGCATCAATAATACATAGCCAAATCTGAATTAACATAATGTTAGCAAAACGACATTGTTTTAAGTTATATCTCATATTGTGAATACCTTCACAACGAGTTGCCACAGAAGAAAGGCCAAATAGCCCTGAAACGGTGGTGTCTGGGTGGTGATATCCATCTGAGAATAAGTAACATTAGTCTTCTCCTCAGGTGAAGCATTTCTTATTCGAAGTAGTGCAATATCATGGCAACTCGTTGTGAAGGTATTCACAATATGAGATATAACTTAAAATGATGCCATTTTGTTAACATTCTGTTAATTCAGATTTGGCTATGTATTATTGATGTTTTTGCACTATACTAATACATATTCTAGATTTTTCCATAGCTTGAGACTTCAGCTATATAGTTCTTTATAACGCTTTATAGTTCTTAATAAACTTAAAGTTCTTTTATTAATTGAATTGCTTTCCAATTCATTTCATTTCATCCCTGGGCACTGCATACATTGTATTTCCAGTGCAATATATGCATTGCATTGGAAATGAAAATTTGCAATTTAAAGTTTGCTTCTTTATATTTTTTAATGGCTTATTGAACAATTATGGCCAACCGGGTGTTGTGTTTATTACAGCAATATTCAGTAATTAAATTAAGAAAAAAATTTGCAGGATTGTTTAAAAATTCTGATTTTAACGCAGTTTCCCCACCCCCTCCAAGTACTGAGTAAAGCAGTGTTTTGTAAAAAAAAGATAAGAGGAAGCTCAATGGTACCAATGAATTGGTTATATATCAACTAAGTATGCTGAGTTGGAAATGGAATTAAATCAAGTAAAAATGACTGATTCTCTGTTATGAATCCAGAAAGTTTCCAGCCATTCATATTTCTTTACAGCATTATTCGTTTAATTTTGGTGTTTAAATTTCTGTATTTATGGCTGTGAAGGTATGGTTAGTTGTATCTGATGAAGTAATTGGCTTGAATTCTGACTTATAATTTCTTGTAATGTTTTTAATTATAATTTTCTTTTTTAATTTTGTCTAGATTTAAATTCCATTTTTGGGATCAGTCAGTCCAGAAAATGTACACAATAATACTTGTATAGCGTATACAATTAGATTAGCTAGTTATTGTGCTAGATAACGAAGATGCACAGATGTGCTCTTGATACTTGCTGACTAGTGTGTAAGACTTCTGCTTGTGTACTATTAAATATCTTTGCACTAGTGTTCAAGCAGAATTTATGGTAGATTGCATGTTTCAATAACAAGTCAGATAAAAATGAATCACTTTCATATGACATAAGTGATATGAAAATGTCGGGTTTTTTTTTTGGTTTTTTTTTTTTTTGTGCCATTTAATATTTTTAATCTGCAGTGACTACAGCTGTGGAGAGGATGGAGGTGAAATAGTGTGAGGGCGAAAATCCAATTAAGAAACCCTAAAATAAGAGAGAGATAAAAAAAACAACTGCTTTATCTATCCGATGGTACCAATTTCAATTTAAACACCTTGTCATACAGGTATGCCTTTAGTCCACTAAACAAAAAATCTGATGGGCCAAGGTCAAGGCAGTAGGATGGATAAGGCATCATGCTTTACCCCAACTGGGCAATCTTTGACAGTGTCATCTGTTCTGTGTGCAGCCATATTTTATCCTGATGAAACGATGTCCTGCTGATTCAGTTCAGAACTCAATTAAGCTTTTCCAGGGAAAAATGTTTCTTTGTTGACAGCTGTTCCACTTTTGAAGAAATCAATAAGAATGATGCTATTTTGATCCCAGAAGGTGGCTATATGTTTTTTTTTTTTTTTTTTTTTTTTTCAATAACTTGGAAAGTTTTGGTGTTACGTGTACATGTGATGTTGGATGTACCCATTTCTTAGATTGTCTTTTGGTTTATGGGTCATAATACAAGAACCATGTTTCATTACATGTGACAACCACTTTAAATCACTCACTACTGTCAGCACCAAAATTCTCCAGAAGATCTTCACAGATCTCTTTCTTTGCAGCCATCATCTCTCAGTTGGGAGTAATTAGGCACCAACTGAGAACAAATTTTTCTGTATCCCAATCTGTTGATGATGGTCAGAACACTTCCCGTTGACATTTTTGCAGTGTCCATCACTTGTCTGGTGCCACTTGTCATTTTGAATGAGCTGGCCAATGAGTTCTTCATTTTCACTGTTTGTGACAGATGTTGGTCGTCCAGCTCTTGATTTGTCCTGGTCGAAATCACCTTCCCAAAACCATTGGTTGGAGCCATCTCTGGACATTACTTTGGTCGATTGTCTGGTTCCCATAGACTGCCAGAAGTTTGATGGATAGATGTGTCCAACTGATCACCCGATTTGAACAGGAACTCTATCACACATCGTCGCTGGAAACAGCTGTCACTTTGTCCATCCATATCTTCAGATCTAAAAACACCACAACAAGTGTAAACCATAAATTCCCCACTCTTCCTTATGCACATGCATGTGTGAGAAATTGTTCATTACTTATTGATCTGCCCTTGAATAATCTTGCTATATGTGCTCTACCAGATGGTGACTGGATGGAGTCTGAGTAGTGCATATATGGGGGTTATTGTCGAGATCACTTTATTTCAAGGAGCTGGGTACATTCTTGTTGTGTATACAATGTATCCAAAAAAGTTCATTACTTCATACATTACTTTTACTCTATCTACTGAATGCATCATGAATAGTCAAACTTATCTGCAAAAAGATCTGAACCTCCCGAACACTTCTTTCATTTCACAAATATTCATGGTCCCTGTTTGTGGTCCCATTTCCACTTACAATCTATCAAACTCCACTTATTTTTTTTTTCTGACATTTATCAGTCGATTCAATTGCTGCTCATCTCAGTTGCCCAAATTATTCTCTATGATTCCTTTCACTTCAGAAGTGGCACTTGTGCATATGTCCACTCTGATATTTCCTGCCAGAGACTTAGTAATTTAGAATCTCCCCTTTTTGTTCTTCTGTGGCTTAAAATCTCTCTGCTCCATTCTGATGCCTATATCAATCTCCCAGTTGCACCAATCACTTGTAACTTTGATGTTGTTTTTTTGAAACTCTGCTTTCTCCAGTCAGTTTTACTGGAGAAAGTTGAGTTATGAGGTAATTTTTATTGGCGATTTTAATGTTCACAGCTCTAGCTGGCTTCCATTTTCTAGTCACACTGACTTAGCTAGTCAAGATGCTGAGGCTTTGACAAATACTGATTATCTTACACAGATTGTTCATTTACCTACCAGAATACCAGACAATCCTAACCATACAGCCAACATGCTTGACATTCTCATAAACAATCCTTCAAAGTACATGGTTGAGGCGAGTGGTCCTCTACACACTTCAGATCACAACTTAGTGAAGGTTTCTTATCCAGTAGTGCCTTTCTCTCTCTCTCTCTCTCTCTCTCTCTCTCTCTCTCTCTCTCTCTCTCTCTCTCTCTCTCTCTCTCTCTCTCTCTCTCACACACACACACACAAATGGCTTTGCTTTTCTCAGCCTCGTGTTTGGCATTACAGAAATGCAAAATGGGGTGACTTGTGAGCTTTATATTTCTTTTCCTTGGTCAGATTATTGGTTTTAATTTACTGATGTCAGTGTTTGACCAGATTATTTTAGTGAAATTATTCTTTTAGGGATTAAATCCTTTATTCCACACTCCACCTTAAAATCTCACTGTTTATTTAAACCTTGGCTTTTCAATAAATGTACTAAAGTTGTTCAAGATAGAATTTTGCATAACACAAGTGGCTCACATACTAACTACAAGTTCATTTTATGCACACGCTAAAGCAGTTAATAATCAATCCAGACTAGATTTTGATCATGCCAAGAGTAGAAAATTTGTTTCTTGTCCAAATGGTAGTTGAGCATTGTCTCTTTCCAAAGGTATTGGCCGCAACTTTTGATCATCTATACTTCTACCTCTATTAATACTTTGCGGTTCTACTGCCTCCTCAGCTAAAGTTAAAGCTAGCTTACTGGCATCCCACTTTTCTATTGATGATCTTGGTAAACCACCTCTACCATTCCCAGTACTCTCCACTTAGTGCCACCTGTGGTTTTTCTGTCAAAAAAGGATCGAATCACATTGCTGCACTTGTCAGTGGTTTAACTGTTGATGATTCTGCTCAGGT
Organism: Mastigoproctus giganteus; assembly: GCF_048544385.1. Classification (NCBI taxonomy): domain Eukaryota; kingdom Metazoa; phylum Arthropoda; class Arachnida; order Uropygi; family Thelyphonidae; genus Mastigoproctus; species Mastigoproctus giganteus. The sequence goes on from NC_143585.1 coordinate 115,541,487, forward strand.
TGACGACCAACTGAATAGGTATTTTACATCTACATTCACACATGAGGAATTCTTTTAGGAAAGAGAATGCTGGAAGTTTGTAAAGCTCTAACAGGGAGCTAAATGATTTTTTTGATAACTGAGAGGAAATAGGAGAGGAATTGTTCAAGCTAAACATAGAAAAAGGACCTGGGGTGGATAGGATCTGTCCAATATATTAATCATTTATATGATTGAGAGTATATTTGGATTCAGTGGAGGTTCCTATGGACAGGAGATGTGTGAATGTATCCCCATTCGCAAAGCAAGATCAAAAGGTGACATTATTAATTGCAGACCTGTTAGCTTAAATTGTGTTCTAGGGAAAATATTGAAGTCACTGGTAATACAAGACGTAATACAAGACCATCTTGCCTGGAATCCAGTTATACTGCAGTCACAGCATGGATTTGTTAAGGGGTATTCTTATTTGACCAATCCGATTGGATATTGTAATGCACTAATAAAGGAATGGAATGCAAAAAATAAATTTGATATCATATATTTGGATTTCAAGAAAGCATTTGATACTGTTTCACATACAAGACTGCTGTATAAATTGCAGCATTGATGCATTACGGGCAAGTTACTGTGGGAAAAGGGATGGTTGAATGATAACAGTGTGATTATCAGTGGGCAATGGTTCCCCCCCATGGTTTAGTGCTGGCCTATTATTGTTTTCTCTATTTATGAATGATATTGATGAAGGTATATTAAGATTAATGTTCAATTTTGCAGGTGGTACGAATGTTGGCAGTGCGGTTAATGACAGTATGCTACTGCAATAGGATCTAGAAAAGTTAGGCAGATGGGCTGAGAAATGGCAGTTGAAGTTCATTGCCAAATGTAAGGTACTGGATATGAGTACAGTAATCCCAGATTAATGTACCAACTGTGTGTACTAGTCAGGGTAGTAGAAAATGAAAAGGACCTGGAGGGGGGGGGGAATTGTGCAGTCAGATACAAAGTTCTCCAAGTAGTGCAGCCAGGTCAGCTGATGGAATTTTTTCAATGATATACAGGAACTTTGCTATCAGGGGTAAGGGGATTATTATACAAGACAATGGTTAGGCTGCATCTTCAGAACTGCAAATGGGTCTGGATGCCTCATTTTAGGAAGGATATAGATCTGCTAGAACAGGTGCAGAGAAGGGCAAAAAGATTGGGGAAGAGAACAAATGAAAGACTTCAGTTCTAGCCTAGTCTCACGCTTAGTCTCTAGATGCAAATCTCAGCTTTTGCAAACCATCACCTGTGAAGTGAACTGATTGAGGTGTTTAAGGCTTTGAATGGATTGAGCGAGCTCAATGCTGATGACATTTTTCCTCTTACTCATATATTATACACGGGAGGGTCTATAAAATCAAATTGCGGAAGGATGATTGCAGGTAGATGTGTGGAAGTTTGACTTCAACAAACTTCCATCTGTTGTTGTGGAAATGAATAGTTTGAATAGATTCAAAGAAGAACTAGATGAAGGTATATTGTTGCAAATTATTGGTTGCAGTGGACAGGTGATGTGGGATTTATATATATATATATATATATATATATATATATATTTTTTTTTTTTTTTTTGATGCTTTATAAGCTTTGCTTCCTAGCATCATTTGGCACTGCTAATATTAATATTAAAAGGACATCAGAAGAATTTTGAACAGTCTTGATGGAAAGAAAGCTCCAGGTCCTCCTGGCATTTATTCACTTTTTTTCAAAACTTGTGCTCCTGTTCTGCTTCACATTTTTACACTTTTTTATTCCACTTGTGTTTTTCTTCTGTTTGGAAATTTGCTCACATTCAGCCATTTCCTAAAAAGGGCGAAAAATCCCTCTCATCCAATTATTGTCCCATTACACTTACCCATACTCTTTCCAAAGTAACGGAAAAATCCATTAACTGCCAAATCCTAAACTATCTCAACCCTCCATCTAGCCAGCCAGTGATCACCAATATCGATTCTGTCAGGGTTATTCCACTGGGTAACATTACATTACCTATCTATGTGGCGCATTATGGCCATAGTTGCCGATGCGCCCAATAAATCCCGAAACAAACAAACAAACCCATCTATGGACAAATTCAATGAAAAGTTTGTGAAACAACCTGTTGCTCTTGATGTTTCTGTGGATTTTGATTGTGTATGCCATAGAGGTCTTTTAAACAAGCTTCTATCTTATGGATATCCCTTGTAAACTAGTTCTGTTTTTGCTACTGGGTGTCCAGTTTTCTCTGTGATCACTCGTTGCTGGTGATGGTAGATGGCTGTCTTCTAACTTTTCCACTAATGCTGATATTCCCCAGTGTTCAGTTGTTTCTCCTCATCCTTTCCCTTTGTATATTAAATATTTTCTTCCACTGGCTAGAAATCCTGTCCATAGTTTCTCTGATGATAGGACATGGCATTCTATCATCCAGTTTGAAAAACTTTTCTCTGCACAAACAGCTTCTTCTTGCACATTCACTACTGATGCTGATCTCCAAGTAATTCCTCAGTAGGACATGAATTACTTAGTTAATTTCAATCCTTCTAAACTCAGTCCTGTTTTATATCTCTTAAAAAGATTCTTATGCTCCTATTCTTACCTTTGATAACACTCAGGTTTTTCGAGAAGCTTACATATCTCTATTATGGATTACCCTGACTTATAATCTCCCTTTGCATAAGTACATCATGAATATCACTTACTCTGCATCCAAAAAACTATTTTCTCTTTTGCTTTCAGCATTATTTTGCTTCTAAACAATTACTGACTCTGTAGAAATATCAAATTTGCCCTATCATGAAATATTGTTCCCCTCATCTGCATTGGTGCACCAAAACCTCTCTCAGGCTTCTAGATTCCATTCAAAAGAGGGCAGTCAAATTAATGACCCTTCTCTTATGAAGTCTTCCCACTCTCTATCTCATAGACATTGTTTCTGCTGCACGTGTTTTCTGTAGATACTTCCATGGGCACTGTTCTTCTGAATTGTCATCTATAATTCTCTCTTCTCCCTCTTCCAAACCAGTCCAGATATTGTGCCGCAACCAATCGTCATCAACATCTGTTTACTGTCCAACTTCAGTCTCACAGAACCAACTTTTCTCCTTCCTTATTTATCCCTTCTGTTTTCTGCAACAGTCTTCCTTCACATGTATTTCCTAAAAATCATTTCATTCTCAAACTTCAACCATGCACTGTATTATGTATATACCGTATTTCTCCATGTATAAGACACACCCTTTTTTGGAAAAATTTGGGGTCTAAAAACTGGGTCTTATGCAGTGGTTGTAGATTTTTTTTTACTTGCATTTCCTGCTTTTTCGCACGTGTTGTCTTTGCACTCTTTGTTTCGCCTTGTTACTGGTATATTAGGTTACGTTTTACCACGTTCTGCCCAGAAATGGCTCAGAAAAGATTTTCGTACTGTGCTGAATTCAAGTTAAAAGTGATCCAGTTTGCAAAAGTGAATGAAAATCGTGCTGCCGAACGTAAGTTTGGTTCTCCTCCTCCAACTGAGAAAACAATCCGAGACTGGCTACGGGAAGAAGAAACCCTACTGAAAACGCCACGGCAGATGAAGGCCATTAGAGGCATGTCAGCAAAAATGGCCTGATTTAGAGAGGGAATTGAAGATGTGGATTGAGGAGCAAAGGACAATTGGAATTCCTGTGTCTACAAAGATGATTCAGCATGAGGCAAGAAGAATTGCTGATGAAAAAGTTACTGATTTCAAAGGAGGACAATTGGTGCTTCAGGTTCATGAACTGAATGGACTAAGCATGCGTACACGCACCAGACTTGCCCAAAAGATGCCTGAAAGCAATTTCATCGTTTTGTCATTCAATGTCGGAAGATGCATCAGTTTTGAGTTGGGACAGATTGCAAATATGGGCGAAGTCTCCCTTCAATTTGATGTCCCAAATAACAGAACTGTTGATAAGAAGGAGGTGAAAACTGTAACTGTGAAGACAAGTGGACATGAAAAGAGCCATTATACAGTTGTTCTAGCTTGTTGTGCCGATGGAACCAAGCTGCCTCCTATGCTGATTTTCAAACGCAAAACAATGTCAAAAGAAGACATTCCTCGAGGAGTGATTGTCCATGTTCATGACAAGGTTCGATGGATCAGGATGGGATGAAGATCTAGTTTGAGAAAGTTTGGAGCAGGAGACCAGGTGGGCTCTTGCGCAAACCTGCCCTATTGGTGCTTGATCAGTTCAGGGCACACATAAAAAACACCAAGAAGATTGCTGCAGAGCAAAAAACAAAACTTGCCGTCATACTTTGACATCCCAGCTCCAACCACTTGATGTCAGCATTATAACAAACCTTTCAAAGCTGACATGAGAGGCGAATGGAACCAATGGGTGAAGTCTTCTGGGGACAATTTGACACCAGCAGGAAGAGTGAAGAAACCAACTATAGGAGAAGTTTATACCTGGGTGAAAAGATCCTGGGATAATAGCAAGATTGAGATTGTTGTCAAGTCATTTAAGAAGTGTGGCATTTCATATGCCATAGATAGAAATGAAGACAGTGATTTATCATCAGACACAGATGAGGACAAACTAATGGATGGGAGTTTTGGCAGTGATTTCGGGCCCCAAAATTAAGGTGCGTCTTATACATGGGGAAATACGGTACATAAAATAATATTCATAATATTAATGGCTGAGATTTATGGGTTGCTATCATCCTGTAACACGTTATATATCTATCCCTTATAAAAGTCATTAAAATACTTATTTGAACTGATTATTTTTTAGTTTTAAGAAATGTTTTCCGATATTAACTGTATTAAAAATAAGTGGTTGCAATTCTTGAAAGTAGTGACTCCAAGTTCTGCAGTTAATGTTTGAAAAGTTTTTAATTTAATCTTTTTTTTTTTAAATTTGTCATTGAATGAATATGTTTTAGACAATTGTTTTTTGACTTTCTTTTCTTTTTTAATAGGTGCCAGGATCAGTTACTCCTTCTTTGTCTCCTCAGCCTCTTCTTTTATATAGCAACGCAACAGATGCTATTGGACATGTATCTTTAAATTCTGCATATTTCAATCCTCATGCATGTGGTGGAACAGCTCTTAGTTCTGGTCACCAAGTTTCAGCTTCATATTCCTGTACATGTTGCTTTCAGAATCATCAGCTTCATCATGCCGGTCATCCACCTCAAGCAGCTCCCCACCAGTACCCACCATTCATGCATTCCCCAGGTCCTCATCCTGCACATCATTTAATCTCTAGATTTCAACCCCAAATGACATCAATAACCTCTCCATTAGGCCAGCGTTCTCAGTACTTGGGCCCTTTGCCTACAGCACAGGTATAATATGCCATCTCTTTAGCATGTGTATATATATATATATATATATGTAAAATTATGGCTGATACAGAGTTGATTTTATGTACAGCTCCCCATAAACTAGTTCACTTAAATGACTCTCTGGCTTATTTAATCCCCTTTCTAAGAATCTCCCACTTTTATAGCTTGGCTACTTGAATTTATATCAGGTGTCATTAGCATTAGTAGAGGCATTTGATGCAAGAAAGCAAGCTTATGCAGCATCAGCCAAAAAAAAAAAAAAAAAAAAACACTTCCACTTCACCCCTCTGTTCATTCAAAATACCTGTCCAGCTGAGCCTTAAACTTATTGAGGCTATCAACCTCCACTACAAGGGATGGAAGTCTGTTCCACCAACCAACCACCCGCTGGCTAAAGGCAAATTTCCGCACGTCTATCCTACATCTGTCTTTCCTCAATTTGAATTTATGCCCTCTCAGGTGATTTTTCTGAGCTAGAGGAAGAATCCCATCAGCATTGAGCATGCTCAAACCATTCAAGGCTTTATACACCTCTATCAGATCACCTCGCTGGTGCCTAGTCTCCAGACACTGTAATTTGCAAAACTTAAGCCTTTCTTCGTAAGAGCACCCCTTTGTTCCATTCACTTAATCTTGTTGCCCTTCTCTGTACTCGTTCCAGCAGCTCTACATCCTTCTTGAAATGAGGCCTCCAGACCTGTATACAGTACTGTAGGTGTGGCCTGACCATTGCCTTATACAAGGGAATAATCACTTCCTTATCCCTGCTGGAAAAATTCCTGTATATCATTGACAATACTCCATGAGCTACTCTTGCAGCCCATCTGCACTGCTCAGAGAACTTCATATCTGCCTGCACAACCACCCGCAAGTCCCTTTCATTCTCTACCACTGTCAGTGTAGTACCACAGAGTTGATACGTTGCTCTGGGGTTGCTGTTTCCCATGTGTAGTACTTTACATTTGTCAATGTTAAACTTCATTTGCCACCTCTCAGCCCATCTGCTCAACCTTTCCAGATCCTGTTGCAGTAGCATAGTGTCAGTAGTGTCCTTGACAACCCTGCCAACCTTTGTATCGTCTGCAAACTTGGACATTAAGCTTGATATACCATCATCAATATCATTTATAAATAGAGAAAACAATAATGGACCCAACACTGAGCCCTGAGGGACTCCACTAATAACATTAGTCCACGATGAGCAGTGTCCATTGATTACCACTCTGTCTTCTCCCCTTCAACCACCCATTTATCCATAGCAGCAATTTGCCTCCAATGTCACACTGCTCCAATTTGTATAGCAGTCTTCCATGTGCGACAGTATCAAAAGCCTTTCTAAGATCCAAGTATATAATATCAAAGCTATTCCCTGCATCCAGTTCTTTTGTGACTGCATCATAGTATCCAATCAAATTGGTCAGGCAAGACTTCCCCTTAACAAAACCATGCTGTATCCGAGCTATAACTGAAGTCTTGTCTAAATGATCCTGCAGTGCTTCTTTAACCAGTGCCTCCATTAATTTTCCTGGAACAGAAGTTAAGCTCACTGGTCTATAATTACTTGTGTCAGCCTTTGATCCTCCTTTGTGAATTGGGGTCACATTTGCACATTTCCAGTCTATGGGTACATCCCCTGAGTCCAAGGAAGTTCTCATAATTATGGCTAAGGGTTTGCTTACTTCCTTTGCTGCCTCCTTTAATATAACTGGATAGATCCCATCCATCCCGGGTGCCTTTCTTGTGTTTATCTTCAACAGTTTCTCCTCCACTTTACTACTAGTTATTTCAAGATTCTGTAGCTCACTACTAGAGTTGAATACACCCCTGGCATTCCCCTCGCTGAATAACTCCTCATGTGTGAATGTCGATGCAAAATATTAATTTAGTTTGTTAGCTACCTGAGCAGGATCATCAACAGTTGACCCATCAATATCAAGTGGACCAATCTGATTCATCCCCTTCCTTCTAGAGTTTACATAAGTAAAGAACTCTTTGCTGTTTTTCTTTGCATCCCTTGCCAAGGATTTCTCGTAATCTGCCTTCGCCTGCCTAACCTCCTTTGTAACTTGGTTGCATATCAACTTGTATCTATCATAGGCTTCTGTGTCATGTGTTAATTTGTAAGTATCCCTTGCATTTTTCTTCTCTGCCATATGCCTCATTAGTTCATCTGACATCCATTTTGGCCTAAACCTTGAACAATATTTCTTAGTTGGTATGTAAAGCCTAGTAGCTTCTAAGATAAGTTCTTTGAATGCTTCCCATTTTGAATTTGCTGTTGGTAGCATCATCAGTTGGTCCCACTGTATAGAATTTATATACTGTCTCAGTCCATCGTAGTCGCCTTTACGGAAGCAATAACCCTTCCCTTTACCCCTAATGGTAGTTACCTCTTTGAGTAAATCCCACTTCAGCACACTGTGATCACTGCCACCTAGTGGTTCATTTATCTGCAGATTCTTAATGCATGAAGAATCACTGCTGATAATCAAATCAAGAGTATTACTCCCTCTAGTTGCCTCCCGAACATGCTGATGTAGAAAACAATCATCCAATAAACCCACAAAAGCCCTGCTAGTGTGTGAGTGACCAGCCCCCAAATTCCAGTCAATATCTGGGAAATTAAAATCTCCCATTATAAGACTCTCTGATTTACTGGCCCACTCTATTTCCCTGTACAGTTTCTTATTATATTCATCAGAGTCATTAGGCCTACACACTCCTACTCTCAATTTTGATCTCCCAATGCTTATGTCACACCAAACTGACTCAACACTGCACTGTCCAGCGATGTCGACTGGCTTCACTTCCTTGGTTTTTATGTGTTTCTTAACTAATAGCATAGCCCCTCCCCTCTTCCTATCCTGTCTATCCTTTCTGTAGACGTTGTACTCCCCAAATTGCAGTTCTGCATCCCTTATATCCGTGTGACACCACGTCTCTGATATGCCATCAATATCTGCCTTTGATGTTTTGAGCAATACCTCAAATTCATCAAATTTATTTACTAAACTCCTAGTATTGGTGTACACGCAAGTATACCTTCACCTGTTTCTATTCTTAGCTACCCTAACACAACCCATGTGTTTACTTGTACCGCAATGGCTCCCAGCAGTCTCTGAAATATCATGCATCTTGTTTTTCAGGCTTGTGCTCATTCTAATAGAAGCAATGCAAGAATCTCTTTCACCTCTGCCAGTGGCTACTGTCAATCTATTGGTCTTTGTCTCCCCCCAAGCTAGCAGTTTTCCGACCCACCTAACACTGCCTCGATAGCATCAGCAAATATTCTTGCACCCTTTCTATTTAAGTGTATCCCATCCCTGTAGAAGCAATCTCTCCTGTTAACAAGTACAGTCCAGGCTGAAAAAAATTCTACCCCTTGAGCCTTGCACAATCTTTCCAGGGCCGAATTGATCGACAAGGCTCTCATCATATACTCCCTCCTATCGTGTCTGGACAGAATTGCAGACACTTTCAAATTCAACCCTAATTCTCGGCTTTTGTTCGACAGTGACCTGTACTTGTTAAGTAATTCTGCCGGTCTCCTACTCTTAATATTATTAGTGCCAACGTGTACAACTATATCACCTTTTGTGCCCTTAAAAGATGATATTCGCTGTACAACGTCATCAACCTTTGCCCCTGGCAGACATACCCTGGTCCTGTTCCACCTATCCTTTTTACAAAGCATGTTCCCCGTTTCCCTGACAATAGAGTCACCAACAACTACTAGTTCCTTCGGGACCAGAGCATTCTGCCTTGGGGGTTGTCTCTGTGTCACGTGATGCTCAAGTGCAAGCTCTGGCGTCGATATACTAAGTTTACATATACTAAGTTTCATATACTAAGTTTACATAACTGATTATAAGATTATTGTAAATTAGATTTCATTGTATTAAATCTGGCATTTGATATACTGAAATAAGGGAATCAGTCATTGCTTATTATTTTAACTTTAACATTAATAGCATTCCCTCTCTATACGGCAACTGTAACACCACATTTGGAATATTGTGTTCAGATATAGAGACCTCATCTGAAAAAAAGACAGCTTTTTGAAAAGGTCCAAAGATATGCAACTTGAATGGTGAGATTGGCAGAAAGACGACCATATGAGGAGAGACTCCAATTATGTGGGCTACAGAGTTTGGCAACCAGGCACCTTAGAGGTGACCTGATTGAGGTTTATAAGACTCTGAGAGTGATTAGTAAAATGAATTAAAGGTGGAATTCTCACTGTTCTAAACAATTTCAGAACTAGAGGTCATAAATTCAATTTACAGGGCTTGAGGTTTAGGTTAGATTGTAGGAAGTTTTCTTTTAGACAGCAAGGCATTGATAGCTGAAACAAGCTGCCTTCTCAGGTATTGAAGCTGACATTTGAATAAATTCAAATTCAAAGTATCTATTTGGATATTTACCTGTATGAGAAGGGAGACATATAATTTGTGTTTTCTTATCTACTAGGTTGCATTTTTTTTTTTCTTTTTTTTCCTTTTTTTTTTTTTTTTTTTTTTTTTGCCAGTACAGCAAAAGCCTGTAGCTTCCTTTCACTATACTATTACATCTCACTGGCTACCTTTAGCCTGCATTTAAGTATTAATTTCACAATTCACATGTAAAAAGTGTTGCAGACACCATAAGGATTTTTATTGAAACAAACATTAAAATAAAGATAAGCATAAAAAATCTGACAATATAAAGTGGAACAAAAGCCATTATAAAATATAGAAATATTGTTATTTGGTTTTTTTTTTTTTAGGAGCATTAGCAACTAAGGCCATATTGCTCCGGGATATGCGGTGGTCATTCCTTGACCTTTCCGCATACTCCGTATTTGGTGGTGACGGGCTCGAACCCCGGTCTAATCAAGAAGCATGTGCTACGCACTGCTGCTCCTTCCCACCTGGCTACGGAGGCGCCCTATAGAAATATACAGAGGTAATGGATGCTTTGGCTTATAGACTCCATTGACAGAATTCTCCTATAGAGCATGGCCCCATTGCAGTATGGTTAACAGTGTTTAGAAGAGATTGCTAAAATCAATTTTGATCTTGCAGTTGCAGTTTCACAAGATGTAATAAAGAGATATGAAGCACCTATCTCTAATAATAAGACCAAACCTTCTGTCGTTAGAAGTATTGTACTTAGTGTTGAAAACTTATACCATTAATAGGAATGGGATACATTAATACAGAAGCACTGCAAGAATATTTGTTGATGCTGTTGAGGTAGTGTTAGGTCAATTGGAAAATTGTTAGTTTGGAGGGATACACAAAGGGAGTTGGGAGAATGGTAGAGACAACAGATGAATTTGACAGAATGATGTAGAGAGATTTTAAGCCGGAGAAGATCAAAAAGAGGAGATTCCAAATTACCAAGTCTCTTACAGGGAATATTGGACCAGACATATGCACAAGTACCACCTTTGAGGCGAAAGCAATCATATAGCAAATAATTTGGGCAACTGAGATGAGCAGTAGTTGAATCAAACGATAACTGAGATTCTGTCAGAAAAAGTACATGGAGTTTGGCAGACTGTAAGTGGAAATGGACATCATTGAGATTAGAACTGAGACTACATATATTTGTGAAATGAACTAGGAAGTGTTTGGGAGGTTTAGATCTTTTCTTAGATAAATTTACTCTATTAGTTTGGCAATTCGTGGTGTATTCAATAGTAAGAAAATGTTTGGGGGGGGGGGACATGCTTTACAGAGTGAAAGTTTTTGGATATAGTGTATATGTTACGGTAAATTTGATTAATCCGGTGATTATGAATAATTGCCGGTTAATATGTATAATTGCCAATAATATTGGAGAATTTAATTAATATATAGCAATTTATTAAATATACCGGTCATTTTCCATATTCTCCAGCGCTCACTGGTGTATTTGATAAATAGGACAGAGAAATCATATGAATGAAATGAAGGGAAGTGCTTCTGCGCACTGTCGAGCTGACTAGCTGCTTCTAAAACCTATAATATACCGCCATTTAGTTAGTGCAGCGCTGTTGGGCTGAACGAGAACGACCACTGTGTCTACATTTCTACCGTTTAGTGCAACATACAACAACACATCAGCATTTAGTTAGTGCAGTGTTGTTGGGCTGAACTAGAACGACCACTGAATCTGCATTCTTACCATTTAATGCAACTTTATATTTATAGATAAAGTTAAACGTATTTAGTTTATGTCCATAGGTAAGTTTTCTTTGAAAAACAATTAGAAATGAACATGTAATGAAAATTTTTGTAGTTTGCCAAAGTGTAACGGTTATGGATACCATTGAAAGAAAGTTTTACTGCAAATTTAACGAAAGTAATAGAAACAAAATGCAGTAACAAAGATTTTATAACGAAAGAAAAATATTTATACAGCTGATAAACGACATTTTTGCACTAAAATTTAAAACCACAGGGAAAACTCCAGCAGATTACCAAAGACTCAAGCACTATGATATAATTAAAGTAGGTGATTGTAATAAATTGATTTACCCTGTTCAAGAAAATAACCAAAGCATAAAATATTATGTCTGCACTGAGGAAATTTTTGATACAATACATAATATTCATATAGCTATTGGCCATGGGGGAAGAAATCGGGTGATGAACGAAATTCAAAAAAGTATAAAAATATAACCGCTGAGTCTGTAATGGTATATTTAAATTTATGTGAGCCTTGTCAGAAGAAAAGTAAAGTTCCTAAAAAAGGCTTAGTGGTTAAGCCAATTGTGTTTAACGAAATGAATAGTAGGTGTCAGGTAGACCTGATTGACATGCAGAGTCAGCAAGACAAGGGATAAAAATTTATTCTTGTATATCAAGACCACCTAACAAAATTTGTACAGTTTCGTCCCTTAAAAAGCAAACATGCTGAAGAAGTTGCTTATGTTTTATTGGATATATTTATTATTTTTGGAGCTCCTTCTATCCTTCAAAGCGATAACGGTCGCGAATTTTTGAATAAAGTTATCGAAGAATTATGTTCTTCTTGGGAAGAACTCAAAATCGTACATGGTAAATCTCGGCACAGCCAGAGTCAAGGTTCTGTCGAACGTGCAAACCAATACATAGAGAATATATTGAGTACGTGGCTAGAAACTAATGAAACATGCAACTGAAGTGAAGGATTACGATTTGTTCAATTAATGAAAAATAGAGCATATCACCAAGGAATTAAATGCAGTTCCTATGAAGCTATGTTTGGTTCTCCCATTAAAATTGGCCTCAAACCTCATGGCTTCCCAAAGAAGTTGTTTTTAATTTAAAAGAAGAGGAAGAACTAGAAAACATAATGAAGCAATTTAAAAATGATCATATGATAGAGAAGGAATCAAATATTTATGATTCTGGAGAGATTGCAGGAGACACTAGCATAAAGAGAATTGAAAATGACAATATAATGGAGAACTTTGAAGAGCACGTTGAAGAGAATATGAAGAACATTGAGGAGAATATGGAGAAGGTTGAGGAGAATAAGGAGAATATTAAAGAGAATAACAAGGACTTGAATAATATTGTTGTGAATAGGAAAGCACAAATATATAGAAAACGTAAAATAGTAAAAGAAAATCTTAAAATACAAGCCAAAAAAATGATAAACGTGTCTAACAAAAAGTTTCCTACTGGAAAAGTAGGTGATACAGTACATATAAGACTTCCTGATGTTGACAGAGCCAGAAGCGACCCAAGAAATTGCTTGGCAGTTATTATGGATATTGACAATAGTGGACTATATAAATTGAGTACAAAGAAATGGAAATTGGCCAACATTTATACCAGAAATGAGTTTTCTATATGCCATAAAAAATTTATAAGTGTTGCGGAAGTTCCAGACTCAGAATTATCTTTGCGGGAGTGTGTTAAGAAGTTTTTCATATTTGGTGGTCAAGGTTACAAAAAATGTAATTGCAAAGGAAAATACAACAGTAATAAATGTAGTTGTAGAAATAGTAACAAACTGTGCAATTCAAAATGTCATCATAGTTTATCTTGTAATAATAAATAACATTAAACTTTGATTTTTTTTTTTTTTTTTGTATTCTGTTGGCATCTAATTTCAATTAATCAATATTACAAGTAAGCATTGGAGATTATTCATAATATCTGGTATGTTTGATAAATTAAGCATATTCTCCAATATTATTGGGAATTATACATAATAACTGGTAATTATGTATACTTTCTGATTTATCATATTGCCCGTAACATATACATGGTTAGAATATTCCCAGATCGTTGACATAACATGGCGTTGAAAATGCCAACGTGCATGCACACTATCGGACTCCCTCTAGCCACTATCTGGCAGAGTAGATGCAGCAAGATTATACTCTAGCTGATCATCCAGAAGCCTCCTAAAAAGTTACCAATAGGTTCGGTCTAGTGTACTAACTAGTGGCCGGCCTGTAAACACCGTTTTAGAGCTGTACCCTCGAAATGTAAGGAAGTTTGGATCTCATCATGGTATTCATCATAACCTCAAAAGACATCAATCATACTGCATGATGGAAGAGATGGGGGAGGTTTGACCCTATTTTTGCTCTGGAGACTAAACATAGGTTCCACACTTCAAGCCTCTAATAAGCAAAGTGGTGGCATTGAGAGTCATCTACCACATGAATGGCAACCACAAGCTGAGCTGAAGTTAATTCTTTCAGTGCTTTCTGCTGGGATATGTAACAGCTTGGAAAGCAAAGTGTGGGGGATTACAAGACCTGCTGGGTTTGGGGGGGGGGTTCTCATGTGACAAGATTATATATGTGCTGTGTTAGGGTTACTAAGAGCAAAACAGGCACAAATGTATTTGCTTGTATAATAATATATTGTATAGGGTTATCAGAAACATGTTGCCACTCAGACATTGGGGATGCAGATTTTGAGTATAATTAAGTATAATGTGCATAGAAAGTTGGTCGGTATGCTCTTCGTTAAGAAGCACATTGAATCTAAGGCATTCCCATTGATATGGGCAGTCAGTGTAATGTTGAGTAGGTTTCGTATAACATGAGTACGAGAAGTATGTTATAGGTCAGTTGGTGTATGTTGTTGTGATGAGTATGATGAACAAGTGTGCAGACAAATAGTGACCAGTAAATAAGAATGTCTTATGTGTGGAATTTTAACTTTCCAGATATTGGTTGGAACTTTTCCATTGGTTCTTTGTCACCTTTGTAAGGAGTACACCGATATGAATTTAAAATTTGGTGCATGGCGAGAACAATTTGAGTCACTGAAAAAGCAGGTGCTTGCCCTTGAGAATAATGTAGCTGGGAGCTCGTCAGGGACTCAAGACTCTAGCAACCTATAAAGTGATGCACTCTCGATTTGGGCCCCAGAACAGAATAACCAAGTGCAAACTACTCTGGTTCAAAAGGACTTAGTTTTATTAGGAGGCTCCATTGTCAGAGAAACTGGAAATATTTTTTGTAATAAGGAAAAGTGGATTAGAACCAGGGTACGTCTGCTAGGAGCAATTACTATTGATGTCACCAACAGACTGTCAGATTTTAAGGGGGGGCTAAAGGGAATATTATTATTCATGTGGGGACTAATAACATTAAACATACACAATCTGACAATTTGTTAGACAAATACAGGACCATGCTGAAGAAATGCCACAAGTTAGGTCACAATATTTGTGTGTCTGCAATTCTGCCCAAGCATGATAGGAGGGATTATATGCTGAAAGCCTTGTGCAGTAACTCAAGGCTTGAAGGAATTGGCAAGGCTTTTGGGGGAAATTTCTATCAGCTTGGCCCGCACTTGTAGGTAGAAGACATCTGTTTTGTAGAGATGGTATAGATACGTTTAAACAAAGGTGGTGCAAAAGTTTTTGCCAGGATTATTGAGGATACCGTTCAGGGAAACTGCTAGTTCGGGGGAAAGAGTAATACAGATACACATTTATCAGATAATATTGGTCAAAGTAACAGTTGCACATACCTCAAGAGTTCTTGTTTAACCTCTTACTAATATGTTCTTGTCAGAACATATCAAGTTGTTCTAAGGACAAACGTTTCAAATGAGCGGGCAGCTAATGCCAGGGAAACAAGCTTAAATAACTTTAAGGGGTGTGTCAGGTTAATTAGCTATACAAGAACACTAAGTCTTAATTGTTTATACAGTAATGTCAGAAGTGTCGAAAATAAAATGAGTGAATTCGAACTACTGGTTAGGACAAGTAACGCTGACATAATAGGGCTTAAAGAAATGTGGTGCCACTCGGAGATAAGAGGATGATGAGTTTTAGTACTGTTTTAGGAAGGATAGGAAAGATAGATGGGGTGGTCATGCTACTTATCAAAAGCAGTCTGAGCACAACAAAAGCTTTCCCAGTTTCAGACATTGTGCATGTTAGTATAGAATCTGTATGGTGTGAGATAGTTGGAAGCAAAGATATAATGAAAGTGGAGTAATCTACAGGCCAGGTTATTGTGAAGATTTTGATGAGAGCCTCTATATGCAAATGAAATGGGCAAGTAAGCATCAATGTCTTATTATGGGTGATTTTAATTTGCCTCTAATTGATTGGAGCAAATGGGAAGGAAACTCCACATGGGAGACAATTTTTAAATCAACTAGATGATTGCTATTTGTATCAACATGTCAGGGAAAGTACTAGGAAAAAGAATATTCTAGACCTCATCACCCATGAACCAGATGACATAATAAAGCTGAAAGTACAGGAACCAGCAGCAGGAAGTGATCACGAAGATAGAGGTAGCAGTAGTTAAAGGCAAAAGGAATGGGTTATAATTTATGGAAAGGAAATTACGATGGATTAAGATGCTACATGGCCTCTATTAACTGGGTACATGTCTCACAGAGAGCGAATGCAATTGAATTATGGTATACCTTTAAAACATTAATCACAGAATTCTTATATACCATTAAAAAATGCTTAACAAGGAGGATTCTAAGTTGGATGAATAATGAAGTTGCCAGATTACTTGAGCAGAAAAAGACTGCATGGAAAAGTTAGAGCAATAAAAAGTTCTGAAGCGTATAACAGCTACAAATTGATCTGTAATAGTGCCACAAAAATGGTTAGGCTGGCAAAGGCAGATTATGAGCAATTGCTGGCAAAGAGAGCAAGGGGGGGGGGATAAGAAATTCTTCACATATATAAATGCAAAGAAGAGAAGAACAAACCAGGTTGGACTCCTATGTAATGCACGTGGGATAGCATTAGATACCCCAACTGAAGTTGCAGATGAACTCAACAATTACTTTGCATCGATATTTACAGAAGATAAACCCTAAATGAGAAATTATGGCAATGAAAAAAATGTAACTAATGATGTTGAAATTTCACATGTTTATTTAATGAAAAAACTTACAAGCCTTTAGGCTAGTAGGGCTCCTGGGGTTGATGGCATATACTCTATAATCTTAAGGGAGGCAGCAAGTGAGTGCATTTTACCATTGAGGCTAATTATGAGAGCATTCGAAAAGGGCGAATGTATCTCCAATACATAAGTTTGGAGTTTTAAGAACGAAGTGGGAAATCACTGGCTGTGGTTAGTCTAACTTTAGGGAAAATCATGGGGACAATGATTTCCAGGATCATTTAGATAGAAATGGAATTCTGAAGGATACTAAACATGGTTTTGTAAAGGGAAAATCATATTTAATTAATCTGGTTAGCAATTTTGACAGTCACTCAAGAACCGGACTTGAAATAATTTCAACATTGTTTATTTGGATTTCAGCAAAGCATTTGACTCGGTCCCACACGAGCAGTTACTTTATAAGCTGGAACAGGTTGGAATCGCAGAGAAAATCCTTCGCTGGATAGCAGGGTGGCTTCAGGGCAGGAGGCAGAGGGTTGTGATAAATGGTTATTCCTCAGATTGGGTTGATGTAAGAAGTGGGGTTCTCCAAGGATCAGTATTAGGACCATTGTTGTTTTTGATTTTCATAAATGACATAGACAAAGGGATAGTTTGTGATGTCTAAATTTTCAGATGATGTAAATATTGGTAGAGTAGTTCATGATTGCCGCCAAGCAGAGCTTCTTCAGAATGACCTAGATAGACTTTAGAAAATGTCAGAAAAATGGCAGTTATGCTTTAATCCAGCAAAGTGTAAGGTATTGCACCTGGGGAACAGTAACCCCAAAATAAATTATACACTTGGTGGAGTTGAACTAAAGCCAGTAGTGGAGGAAAGGGACTTGGGTATTACGATACTGTCAGATAGGAAGTTTTCTGAGCATTGTAGACTAGTTGCAAGGAGGGCCCATGGTGTCCTATCAATGATTTATCAAACAACTGCTAGTAGAGATAAGGATGTCATAATCCCATTTTATAAGGCTATTGTTAGACCACACTTGGAATACTGTGTTCAAGTATGGAGACCGCACCTAAAGAAAGACATTGTTCTTCTTGAAAGGGCCAAAGATGAGTAACTCACCTGGTGAGATTGGCAAAAGGGTGTACATGTGAGGAAAGACTGAATATGTGGGTTGCACAGCTTGGAAACTAGGCCCCTTAGAGGAGATTTGATTGAAGTGTTTAAGGCTCTGAGAGACATAAATAAAATGAATTAGGACGAAATTTTCACGGTTATAAATGATTCTAGAACTAGGGGCCATAATTTCAAATTACTGGGGAGGTGTTTAGACTGGATTGCAGGAAGTTTTATTTTAGCCAGCGGAGTTATAAATTACTGGAATAAGTTACCTACATGGGTGGTAGAAGCTGACAGTTTGGGGAAATTCAAAGATCAGCTGGATAATTACCTACGCGAGGAGGGAAACGCATAGGTTGTCTATTTCAGCATTTTTCAAACTGTTTTGACTGTGACCCACTGTAGGAACCACATTTTTTATTGTGACCCAGTGTGTCAGACACATGTGTGATAAATTAAAGACACAAACTTTGTGTGAATTATGTTCATTTATTTATTATTGACCAATGCTACATAGTTGTTATGGATGGTACATATTTAATTGCATATATCCATTTTTATGAATAAATATCAGTTTATTAACATTAGGAAAAAGTAAAAATAAAAACAAAATGAAACATTTTAACAAAAAATTGTTAGGAAATTGTAAAATTAACAAAAATGCACTGCACAGTAAACAATATACATTTGAATACAGGTTTTTATTTGATGAGATGGATGTGCTTGATTATTCATATGTAGTTGATTCCACTTGAGAATACAAGAAGACAATGTTACATGCATATCTGGTGCAGTGTTGGGCCTGTTTCTATCTTTTGTTTTTAATTGAGTTAGTGTTGAAAATCCTAGTTCACACAAATAAGTAGCCATGAAAGGTAATAGTATTAAAATAGCTTTTTTACTTAATAGTGGAAATTCTCCTTTAACCTTAATCCAAAATGATGACAAACTTAATTTCTCAAGATCATTCTTCATTGTAAATGAACTACTAAGATGCAGCAATTCAGTCTCTTCTTCAGGTCAAGTTCAACTCGATTATTGACTCAGGACTTTGAAAAGTAAATGGATTTTTTATCCAAATGCTTTTCTTTACTGTTTCACATTTCTCCCCTGGAAAATAATTATTAAAACTCTGAAATAGAGAAGTGAGATGTGACAATATCTTGAGTTTTAATCTGCTTAAAATATCTTCGTCGATAATGTTCTCCTCAGTGTGTTGTAACAATGTTGGAAACATGTAATAGGTAGTTCGATGACTTTGCAGTCTTGTTTGCCATAACCTTAACATCTTCTGGAACCTTTCAATATTTTGGAATGTATTACTATTCTTTCCTTGAAGTTTTATATTCAACTCATTAAGAATACCAAAAATATCAGTTATATAAGCCAATTTGGTAATCCAAATATCATCCTCAAAAAGTTTGCCAGGTGATTGTTTCTTTCCACTAAAATGATATGAATCTCAATTCTGAGTTCATACACCCTGCTATGTACCCTACCTCGTTGTTATTTGGTTTTTAGGAGTATTAGCAACTAAGGCCATATTGCTCCGGGAATATGCGGTGGCCCTTCCCTGACCTTTCCGCATCCTCCGTATTTGGTGGTGACGGGCTCGAACCCCGGTCTAATCAAGAAGCGTGTGCTATGCATTGCTGCTCTTTCCCACCTGGCTATGGAGGCGCCTTACCTTACCTCGTGACAACCAACAAACTTCTGTGTGATACAGTAAGTGGCTATGTTTGGTTCCAACAATCTCTGAACAGAATATTTTTAATATTCTGCTATTTAATGAGCTTCCTTTGATGAAAATCGCATTCTTAACTACTTTTTTTTTTTTTTTTCAATACATCCTTAAGGTTCATCGAAATTCCCTTCGATACCAAAGCTTGTCAATGAATAAAACAGCAATACCAAATAGCGTCTTGATCCGTTGCCTCTAAAAATCTTTTAATAACTCCACTATGTTTTCTGGTCATATTTGCTGCCCCATCACTTGTAATCCCCTTCCAGTTTTTAAGTTTAATTTATACTGCTCAACAAGACACTTTTCTAATGCAGCAAATATATGAGCCAGTTGTATACAAAGTCACATTTAAACAACTTAGCAAGTCCTCCACAAAATCATCTTGGCACTCATATCTGACATAAACTAAAAGTGTAGCATAATTTGTAATATCTGTGCTCTCGTCCAGCTGTATCGAAAAATCTATGCCAGACTGCAGTCGCGTAATAAGCATTGCTTCTAAATGTTCTGCAATTGAGCAAATTCTACGTGATATTGTATTGTCACTGACAGGTACAACTGTTAATTTTTCAGCTGATTTGTCATCAAACATAGCACGCACAACATCTATACATGACAGAAGAATAACATTTTTAAACAAATGTGTGAGGCAGTTTCTGTTTTGCCACACTATATGTAACAAGATACGATGGCAATAAAGCTTTCTCATTAACAGTTGTAAAATGAGTAAAAACTTGCGCTGATAACTGTAAATCTTGTTTCTTTCATTGAAAATATTCTAAGGGCTTATTCACAAGTTCGGAGTGCTGTTTTTCCAAATGTCTTTAGTTTTGAGGGTTTCAAACTCTCATTGGCAAGAATATCATACAGATTATACACTTGAGGCCTGTAATTTTCCATCATTTTCATTTGAATCCACCCATTTTATAAAACCAAATTTTAAACATTCCTCATTATAGAATCTTGAATATAATTTGACTTTTTTATCAGGTGTCTCAAAAGAAGTCAAAGTTTTCTGGTTAGAGTTGATATCTTTCATGATGTTTGTAGAAATTACATTTTCAGATGTACTTGTTGAACTTGATGCCACTTCTGTTCCTTTATCGTTCTTCTTTTTCGTAATAATAAAATGGTCCATAAAATGCCTTGTCTAACAATACAGTAATAGGAATAACACATTTTTTAAAGATTATTTTTTTTGTAAGATAAATTAAGAGAAAAGCAATTAACAGAAATGAAAATATTTTACAGTATATATTTTGATATATACAATATTATCACAGTAAAAAGAATTAAAATCTTAATATAAAAGGAGATATACTAACCATTAACTTTTTATTAAATTAATCTAATTTAAAGAAAGAACCCAATGTTGTTTTCACAATTTCTGTCCTATATGCATTTTTAACTAAAGTACAGACATTATCAAATGCAATAGTTGTTTCTTTATCAATTACTGCAGGCCACCACATTCTCTGTTATGCTCAATGCACTTTGGGCATTTTTTAGATGGCAGTGTGTGTGTGCTGCTTCACTTTTGCTGTTGCTGTAACAAAAACATCATCATTTTGCTTTGTGCTCAGCAGCTCTTCTGGTGTTGGTATTGCTGTGGTAGCAACTTCATCATCCACCTTCACAAACTGTTCAAATTCAACAACAAAATCCATATACTCCTTCAAATTCCCCCATTCCTCAATGTTACTATCGCATTCATCTGGTGGACCATGTTTTTTGATGATATTCTATCCACAGCTACTCTTTCCGAAGAAATTTATTATTATTATATTTGATGCAATACTGTCCTAAGCAGTAAAAAGATTATGAATAGCATCCAAGCCATTCCAATTTGGCTGCAAATTGTCTCCTGTGTTGCAGATCAAGTATCTTATCAGGCAAGCTCTGTATGCTCTCTTGAGGTTATAAATAATGCCTTAATCCAGTGGATGGAGAAAACTGGTGGTATTGCAAGGTAAAAACAACAGCCGTATATTTGTCTACTTAAGTGTCTCTGCAGCGTGTGCTGTACAACGATTTAGATTCATGAAAATATTCCTTTTTTCTGAAGCCATTCTTCTGTCCACTTTTGATAACCAAGGTTGAAAAATTTTGACTGTAAGCCAAGCACTTCTATTAGCATCATAATCACAGGTTATACCATATAACTTTTTTTTTTTTTTCATGTTTAAAGTCAATGTCCCTAACTTTTCCTCCCACATTTTTTAGATATAAGAATATTTCAAAACGTCTTGGCTTGGAAAACTTACCAATCACAAGTGGTTGTCACCACCAAATACGAAGGATGCGGAAAGGTCAGGGAATGACCACCACATATCCCGGAGAAATATGGCCTTAGTTGCTAATGCTCCTAAAAGCCAAATAACAACAACAACACAAGTGGGTGTAGTTTTATACTGCCATCTGAATTGCATTATAACAGAATAGTGAGTCTTTTGTTTACTTAATTTTCCACCATGACATCTCTCCTCAAACAGCAAATGTTTGGTGTGGCAGCAAATTATAAAATAAACCTGTCTCGTCAAGATTAAAAATATTCTTTGCCTAATATTTTTTAAGAATGGACTGCACAGAACACAACCAGTCTGTAGCTTTTTCTTTGTCGACTAATCCAGACTCATCACAAAACCAAATTAGTCCAAATCTTTGGAGCCAGCCACTGCTGCATTTGAAGTTGCTAATTCCATGTTGCTGAGCTAGATAATTTGCCTTTTCTTGCAAAATTGGACATGATATTGGAAAATTTAGATGCATGCATTTGTTGTTACCACTCAAAGTTTTCTTTCAAGCCCTCTTCTTTTGCACCACTAATTTTTTTCCTATTTTTTATCGCTGCTCCAGTGTAACACACTTAATTTTTTTTCAGTATTGTAGATAAAATAGGTAAAGGGATGTTGTATTCCTTTGCAATGTCCATTTTGCTTCATTCCATCCTATCAGTCCCTTGTAAAATTTTCAGTTTAATTTCCAGGCTTAATTCCATCCATTTACATTTCATCACCATAATATTGCTAGATGATATTTAATATAAACAAACTTTAAATTAATTTAAAGACTCAAGTTCCAAAAAAGACATCAGCTCAGATAAAATGGCATAAAAAGTAGATTATATTGTAGTGTAGCAAAAGACTCTTTGAATGGGCATAATAATTGCAACTGACCTCAATCCCATGGAGATCGAGGGAGTATGTAATAAACTCAGAAAAACTGTTTTACCCTTTTGTTAATTTAACAGCTCATCCTTCACAGTGATGTGTTTCAAAGAGTACTTACAGTAGCTATCATAAAGTGGTTTTGTTTACACAAAGTAAGTTCTGACAAGTCAGGGCCATCCTTTGGGAAGCAGGGAACCGGTTGGCCAGAGGCAATAATTGGATAACCGTGCCAAGATTTGTATTAAACATACAAAATAACAATATTTATTTTTCTCAGAATAAAAACAAACTTTGTAATACATATTAACTGAATTTTGTAATAAATGAATATATTTACATGGAA
The DNA here is from genome assembly GCF_048544385.1 of Mastigoproctus giganteus. Lineage (NCBI taxonomy): Eukaryota > Metazoa > Arthropoda > Arachnida > Uropygi > Thelyphonidae > Mastigoproctus > Mastigoproctus giganteus. The sequence continues at coordinate 115,564,491 of NC_143585.1, forward strand.
AAGCTTATCTTTTCGCAAGTGAATGGTATGTGCTTCATATAAATGAGTGTTTTGTATAAACTGAGTTTGTATTAACGAGATTTTACTGTTGTTCCACTTAATAGAACCCAGGAAATACCCGAGTCCATTGTAGTCCCCTTCCAGTAATTAAATCCTTAGCTTATTCATTTGACCACATAAATTTCTTTGGATACTACCATTTATGACATTATGATCACTCCCAGCTATTCAGTTCTGAACTGCCATTTTTTCAAACTGCTTTGATTTTTAATGAGAATATTTGACAAAATAACACACATTTGGTCCCCCCCCCCTCTCTCTCTCTCTCTCTCGAAATAAATGACAGTCATCTGGAGATAAAGAAATTTCTCCTGTTGATGTTAATTGCATATCCACAATTTACAGTCTATAAAGAGGGGAATTAAAGTCACTCATAACGGTGCACTAGCTGTTACTTTTCCATTCAAGTTTCCCAAAAAAGTAATAGTGGGGGTGCATTAGCCAACCATTATTGCTTTTCTTTTATCAGTAGTCATCTCGCATTACGTGGACTTCATATCCATATGGATTTGATCAGCATCTGAGAACAGTCTTGTCCTTTAAAGTAGCTTTTAACAAGCAACATAGGCGCCTCTGTAGCCAGGTGGGAAGGAGCAGCAGTGCATAGCACATGCTTCTTGATTACGCTGGGGTTCGAGCCCCGTCACCACCGAATACAGAGGATGCGGAAAGGTCAGGGAATGACCACCGCATATTCCCGGAGCAATATGGCCTTAGTTGCTAATGCTCCTAAAAAAAAAAAACCAAATAACAATAACAATAAACAACATAACCCCCATTTCTTTGATCCCTCTTATCTCTCACGATGGCACCATGTTTCAGTTATTCCTACAATATCAGCATTGGTTGATATTCACAGACCATAAGCTCAAGTTCACCCATTTTATGTCCAACATTGCTATGAGTGGCATTCAATAAGTTGTATCCTTGACTATAAATATGCTTGATATTGGGGAAAAACGCAGTTTTATCTATAAATATTTTTATTTGTGCTAGTTTATCTCAATATAGTTAAGTAAAGAACAGAAGAGATTTAAAAGAGAGCTAACGTAGCCAATCCAAAGGTAAACATGGCTGTCATGAAGTTGGAAAGCATTGGGCCATAATCACATTTTTAACAAAAGAAGGAAGTGGACCAATTGTCATAGAACACATGAAAGCTGTATATAAAGACAGATGCAGTTTTGGGGGGTAAGCAATTCAACATGTTTGCTACATCTAAAATGTTAAACTAATTAGATCAAAACTTTGCCATTTTATCTGCATATAAGTGTTCGGCTGTATCCCAAGTGCTGTGCCATAATGTGTATAAGCAAGAAGGCTGTTATGGCACGTCCCCAATGTACCATAATACATATAGATAGTCGTTCTTGAGCAGTCAATATACAAGTGGTGTAAAAGTAAAGGTACATGAAATGAACTACTTGATTCTTTCAGCATGCTGATTGAACTCTGGACTATTAGCATCAACAATTCATTTTTATTTGTAGCTTGGTACACATTTTTATGTTTTTTGTTTGTGTTGAGGGTGTTTTATGTACATAGAGAAATTTTGTAACATAATAAGAGAAGTTTACCTCTTATTATTTTACCTCAATATAATATGTACAACACTTCTCTATGATACTCTCCAGTAATTAAAACAAAAAAAATTGAAAATCTTACAGTAAAAAATAATAAAAATCAATTGAACACAATTAAAAATCAATCTAATGCAATTAAATATTAAATTAATTAAAAGAAATTTAATGAAATTGGAAAAAGATTTTCATTCCTGAAGCTGACAGCACTTTTCGACCGTATGTTTTTTTTTTTTTTTTTTTTTTTTTTTTTTTTTTATGAAAACCCCAAGCATGAAAGGTATCAAAACCTATAGTACTTAGTACCGTGCATAGGTTGAAGGAGAAGTATGGGGGGGATGCCGGAAACTTTGCTCTAGAGACTAAACATGGGTTTCACCACTTCAAGCCTCCAATAAGCAAAATGGTGGTATTGCACCGGTTGATGAGAGTCATCTACCACCTTGTGATCACAGGAACGAAAATTACCAAATGAGGGTAGCATGAAACTTAAATATGGGTTATTTGTCTTTGTGCTTGTACGTAAAAGCCCACAAATCAGAAATTAGAAATGGCTAGCAAACATTAACAGAATTCTCGTGTAATTTAATTTCGGCAGTTTCTGCAATTAATAGTCTGGTATAATTATGTTGGACACTAAGTATTTTGGCCTCGTTAAATAAAAAAAGTATGTTTTTCGTTAACGGCATGAAAGGCTAATTCTGACACTGCTGAACGAGAAGCACAAACTGAGGCCATGTGTTGATTAACATGAAAATTCAGAGGAAAACGCGCAGAACCTTGATATGATGAGTTGCAATCCCGCCAAGAAATGTATACCAGGTCATTTATTTGTGTTGTGAATGAGGAAAGGACTGAGCGATTTTTCAACATAGTGTGTAGTTTCTGTATTGGCCTGGCCATAATTTTAAATTTGATATCTAAAGAATCTGTTAAGCTGTTTGTGCCACAGTTCAACATACGGGACAGAAATAAAGTATTTTTTAATATTAAGATTGTTGGTTGATGTAGTCTTTTGTATCCTATCCCTAGCTTGTACCCTAATTCGGTTTATTGTAGCAAGGTGATAACCCCTGTTTAAGAATCTGCTGGTTGATATTTGTATTTCTGAACCCAAAGCAGATTCTGTCATTGAATATTTATAGGCATTTAAAAATTAGCATTAGCAATAGGCAAATGATGCAAGAAAGCAAGCTTATATAGCATCAGCCAAAAAAAGAAAAACTCTTCTTTCACCCATCCACTTGCACCAAATGTTTCTCAAGTTCTGCCTTGAATCTATTTAAGCTATCAACTTCTACAAGGACAGTTGAAGTTTATTCCATCAATCAACCACCCGCTAGCTAAAGGCAAACTTTCGCACATCTATCCTACAACCGTCTTTCCTCAATTTGAATTTATGCTCTCTCAGGTGATTATTCTGAGCAAGAGGAAGAATCCCATCAGCATTGAGCATGCTCAAACCATTCAAGGCTTTATACACCTCAATCAGATCACCTCGCAGGTTCCTAGTCTCCAGACACAAATTTGCAAATCTTAAGCCTGTATTTATAAGAGCAACCCTTTGTTCCATTCACTAATCTTGTTGCTCTTCTCTGTACTCGTTCCAACAGCTGTACATCCTTCTTACAATGAGGCTCCAGACCTGTATACTGTACTGAAGGTGTGGCCTGACCCATTGCCTTATACAAGGGGATGATTACCTCCTTATCCCTGCTAAAAAAAATTCCTGTATATCATTGACAAGACACCATGAGCTACTCTTGCAGGCTCTAGCAGCTACTCTAACAGGTCTGCACTGCTCAGAAAACTTCATATCTGCCTGCACCCCAGGTCCTTTTCATTCTCTACCACTGTCAGTGTGGTACCACAGTTGATACATTACTTTGGGATTACTGGTTCCCATATGTAGTACTTTACATTTGTCAATGTTAAACTTCATTTGCACATTTATAGATCCTGTTGCAGCAGTGTACTGTCATTAGTGTCATTAACAACCCTGCCAACCTTCATATCGTCTGCAAACTTGGACATTAAGCCCGATATACCATCATCAATACTATGATTTTTTAGTGTTTCTCACTAACCATTGAAGTAAAAACGAAGGACGAAAAAACCAAATTCTTAAATTTTTTTTTTTTTTTTAATATTTACAATAAATTTATTTGCAAACAAAACAAAATACCATATTACTGATGATAGTAATTTTAAAATAAGGCAACTGTGATATACAGTGAATATACAAGGTGATAATACAAATACCGAATTTAAAATACAATAAAATATACTAGGTTAAAAGCGCTAAAATACCAACTGAAGCTTTCAAAGGCTTCTGCCTTCTTTCTCAACAGTGTACTTCTATTCTGCAGTGCATCATTAAATACCAGCAGGTTCACGGTGCGTCTCACATAAACGTATACTGTTCCCGTCGGAACCGGAAGTGGCCCGGGAGCGTTTCAGACAAAAACGTTCATCCCCTCCAAGGATTACCGCCTCAAAGAGGGGATGAATGCGCGTGCCCCTATCTCTCTTTATATTATTCTCAATAGAACTAATTCGTAAGCTCTCGAGCCACTTGCGGTCCCAAAATCTATGCGCCCAATCAGTGATGACAGCTTCGTCTGGGGAGATTTGATGTTGCTTCTCCCAGAAATGTTCAGCTACTGCGGATTTACCATAGTCTGCATTTCTTATTGCATTTGTGTGCTTCCCCAGACGATCTTTGAGACGCCGTTTTTTTTCTCCCACATAACACTCCCCACACTCCAGGCATTTAATACTATATATGACCCCACTTATATTTTCATTTAAGACAGGGTCCTTGACCTGTGACACATTGTGTGCAGCTTCCTGCCCGGGAGCTGCACACAACGTGTCTGGTAATTCCTTAATATATGAGCTAAACATTCGGATAAACCCGGATAGTAGGGGATGTATGCGGTGGCTATTGGCATGAAGGACTCACTTCTACTCTGCCCTCCACTAAAGTATTTCTCTATGATCCTCCGGGCGGGAGTAGCCACACTTCAAAAGATCCGCCATGACACGTTCATACTCCATTTTTTTCCCTATCCTCTGAGGTATTACAATGAGATTTTGCCCTATCCACTAATGCTCTTACCACACTGTTCCTGTGATGGTTAGTCTGAGCTGAGTTCTAGTGTGAGTATTGGCCTTTGCACATAGATTTTCTAACTACTTTTGTTTTCAAATGCTGGCCTTCTCTACAAATCAGCACATCCAGGAACGACAAAACCCCCTCCTTCCTCTACCTCAGAGGTAAATTGTATGAACGGGGAGAAGCTATTAAGAAAATTCAATGTATCATCCTCACTCCCTTTCCGAATAACTGAAAACGTATCATCAACATACCTTTTCCACGGACGCATAGGGAGAACTGTAGTATTAAATAGTCTAGACTCGAGCTCCTCCATCGCTAAATTAGCTATGATGGCACTGATGGGGGAGCCCATAGCTGCACCGTTAACCTGCTTGTACATGGTGTTATTAAATACCATAGTAGTGCTCGAAAGGCATAACTCTATGCCTTTACATATGTCCCCTAGGTTTAGTTGCGTCCTATTGTTCAAGGTGGTGTCTCTTTCTAAGGCCATGTACGCACAATGTATTCCATGGTCCTCATTAGTTCATCTGACATCCATTTTGGCCTAAACCTTGAACAATATTTCTTAGTTGGTATGTAAAGCCTAGTAGCTTCCAAGATAAGTTCTTTGAATGCTTCCCGTTTTGAATTTGCTGTTGGTAACATCATCAGTTGGTCCCACTGTATAGAATTTAAATACTGTCTCAGTCCATCGTAGTCGCCTTTACGAAAGCAATAACCCTTCCCATTACCCCTAATGGTAGTTACCTCTTTGAGTAAATCCCACTTCAGCACACTGTGATCACTGCCACCTAGTGGTTCATTTATCTGCAGATTCTTAATGCATGAAGAATCACTGCTGATAATCAAATCAAGAGTATTACTCCCTCTAGTTGCCTCCCGAACATGCTGATGTAGAAAACAATCATCCAATAAATCCACAAAAGCCCTGCTAGTGTGTGAGTAACCAGCCCCCAAATTCCAGTCAATATCTGGGAAATTAAAATCTCCCATTATAAGACTCTCTGATTTACTGGCCCACTCTATTTCCCTGTACAGTTCCTTATTATACTCATCAGAGTCATTAGGCCTATAGCACACTCCTACTCTCAATTTTGATCTCCCAATGCTTATGTCACACCAAACTGACTCAACACTGCACTGTCCGGCGATGTCGACTGGCTTCACTTCCTTGGTTTTTATGTGTTTCTTAACTAATAGCATAACCCCTCCGCCCTTCCTATCCTGTCTATCCTTTCTGTAGACGTTGTACTCCCCAAATTGCAGTTCTGCATCTCTTATATCTGTGTGACACCACGTCTCTGAAATCCCAATAATATCTGCCTTTGATGTTTTGAGCAATACCTCAAATTCATCAAATTTTTGTTTGAACGTCATTGTTTTTAGTTTTCATTCCACTATTCCAGTTAAGAAAATTAATCCGCAGAAACATTAAACAACCGCTCGTCTTCAAAAGGAGGTTTAACTTGAAAGCCACGAGGTATGAGGTTATGCGTCTTACATCGATGGGCAAACCTCAGATGTTGCTCATGTTTAGCTTCTCTGGCACTATGTTTCTGGTATTCTCTAATGCACTGCACAACTGCATGGCCATAGCATCTAAACAATTCTTCAAATAGGTCTCTGGGGTTGGGTATATTCATACTATGATTTTTTAGTGTTTCTCACCAACCATTGAAGTAAAAACGAAGGACGAAAAAACCAAATTCTTAAATTTTTTTTTTTTTTATATATATATATATATTTTTTAGATGCTATGGTCATGCAGTTGTGTGGTGCATTAGAGAATACTAGAAACATAGTGCCAGAGAAGCTAAACATGAGCAACATCTGAGGTTTGCCCATCGATGTAAGACGCATAACCTCATACCTCGTGGCTTTCAAGTTAAACCTCCTTTTGAAGACGAGCGGTTGTTTAATGTTTCTAAGTGGTACCAAAGAAAGATCCTAAGCATTTGGGTTGATAAGTTACATAAGAACCTGTACCACATTAGGAGAGATAAAAATAGGTGTTTGAACAAGATAAGTGAGAGATTAACCGCTGTGCATTTGACATTAGTGATTAGTGTGGTATCGAACAAAGCAAAACGATTTCTGACAGTTACAGACAAAGACAAATGAATAAGTTCGATAGGCTTAAAGAATAAACCATGTCCAGGAGTAATAGTGGTAATAATACCAATAGCAACTTTATTGTTAATAATAAGTAGTAAACAGTTGACTGATGATCAAATAGAAGTTTTAAATCTAGGACCTAAGTTTGCTATGATTCTGCCCAAAGTGCCCATAGCAGAAATAGCTATGGGCATTGAGAGAGCGGCTAATACGTTACCTGTGTGCATGGCCAATGAAATCCGTGTGAAAACAGCAGCTATTTTAAGTCAAGCCAAGAAGTTCCCCCGAATCTTAATGCAAAGCAAAGACTAGCACTAGAAAGTCTTAAGCAGGATGATAATGTTGTGGTCCTTCCAGCTGACAAAGGTAGAGCAACGGTGGTTTTGGATAAAGAGGCATATGTAAGTAAAGCATTAGATTTATTAAATGATCACACAACCTATATGATTATCCATAAGAATCCATTGTCGAATATGGAACGACAAGTTAATAAAATGGTGCAGGGTTGGATGAAATCCAATAAGATTTCAAAGGAGCGGTATTGGGCAATACATGCCACAGGAAGCCAGATACCGAGGTTTTACGGTTTGCCAAAAATACATACAGTGGGTGTTGCCACTCAGACCGATAGTCTCGTTTATAGGTAGCCCCACGTATGCATTCTGGTTTCCTAGCCAAACTACTGTCACCATTAGTTGGACTCTCTGAACATAGTATCAGAGATAGTAAAGAATTTGTACAATTCATAAGAGGACAATGTATAGAAGAAAACGAGGTTATGATATCCTTTGATGTGACATCATTGTTTACCTGCATCCCAATTGACCATGGAATACATTGTGCGTACATGGCCTTAGAAAGAGACACCACCTTGAACAATAGGATGCAACTAAACCTAGAGGACATATGTAAAGGCATAGAGTTATGCCTTTCGAGCACTACTATGGTATTTAATAACACCATGTACAAGCAGGTTAACGGTGCAGCTATGGGCTCCCCCATCAGTGCCATCATAGCTAATTTAGCGATGGAGGAGCTCGAGTCTAGACTATTTAATACTACAGTTCTCCCTATGCGTCCGTGGAAAAGGTATGTTGATGATACGTTTTCAGTTATTCGGAAAGGGAGTGAGGATGATACGTTGAATTTTCTTAATAGCTTCTCCCCGTTCATACAATTTACCTCTGAGGTAGAGGAAGGAGGGGGTTTTGCCGTTCCTGGATGTGCTGATTTGTAGAGAAGGCCAGCATTTGAAAACAAAAGTAGTTAGAAAATCTATGTGCAAAGGCCAATACTCACACTAGAACTCAGCTCAGACTAACCATCACAGGAACAGTGTGGTAAGAGCATTAGTGGATAGGGCAAAATCTCATTGTAATACCTCAGAGGATAGGGAAAAAAATGGAGTATGAACGTGTTATGGCGGATCTTTTGAAGTGTGGCTACTCCCGCCCGGAGGATCATAGAGAAATACATTAGTGGAGGGCAGAGTAGAAGTGAGTCCTTCACGCCAATAGCCACCGCATACATCCCCTACTATCCGGGTTTATCCGAATGTTTAGCTCATATATTAAGGAATTACCAGACACGTTGTGTGCAGCTCCCGGGCAGGAAGCTGCACACAATTGTGTCACAGGTCAAGGACCCTGTCTTAAATGAAAATATAAGTGGGGTCGTATATAGTATTAAATGCCTGGAGTGTGGGGAGTGTTATGTGGGAGAAACAAAACGGCGTCTCAAAGATCGTCTGGGGAAGCACACAAATGCGATAAGAAATGCAGAGTATGGTAAATCCGCAGTAGCTGAACATTTCTGGGAGAAGCAACATCAAATCTCCCCAGACGAAGCTGTCATCACTGATTGGGCGCATAGATTTTGGGACCGCAAGTGGCTCGAGAGCTTACGAATTAGTTCTATTGAGAATAATATAAATAGAGATAGGGGCACGCGCATTCATCCCCTCTTTGAGGTGGTAATCCTTGGAGGGGATGAACGTTTTGGCCTGAAACTCTCCCAAGCCACTTCCGGTTCCGACGGGAACAGTATACGTTTACGTGAGACACACCGTGAACCTGCTGGTATTTAATGATGCACTGCAGAATAGAAGTACACTGTTGAGAAAGAAGGCAGAAGCCTTTGAAAGCTTCAGTTGGTATTTTAGCGCTTTTAACCTAGTATATTTTATTGTATTTTAAATTCGATATTTGTATTATCACCTTGTATGCCTCCGTAGCCGAGTGGTCAGGAGCGGGAGTGCAGTAGCACACGCTCTTTGAGTAGACCGGGGTTCAAGCCCCTGACTGCTGAATACGGTCGATATGCCAACCCGCACTGGACCAGCGTGGCAGATTATGGTCCATTGCCCTCAGCATGAATTGTTGAGAAGGTTTCCATCCTGCAGTGGGTTGATAATGGCTGCACTTTACTTTTTTTTTTTTTATGGTATTTTGTTTTGTTTGCAAATAAATTTATTGTAAATATTAAAAAAAAAAAAAAATTTTTAAGAATTTGGTTTTTTCATCCTTCGTTTTTACTTCAATGGTTGGTGAGAAACACTAAAAAATCATAGTATGAATACCCAATCCCAGAGGCCTATTTGAAGTACCATCATCAATATCATTTATATAATACAGAAAAGAACAATGGACCCAACACTGAACCCTGAGGGTCTCCACTAATAACATTAGTCCACGAAGAGCAGTGTCCATTGATTACCACTCTCTGTCTTCTCCCACTCAACCATCCCTTTATCCATAGCAACAATTTGCCTCAAATGCCACACTGCTCCATTTGTGCAGCAGTCTTCCATTTCCATGTGCAACAGTATCAAAGGCTTTTCTAAAATCCAAATATATGATATCAAAGTTATTCTTTGCATCCAGTTCCTTTGCGACGACATCAGAGTATCCAATCAAATTAGTCAGACAAGACTTCCCCTTAACAAACCCATGCTGTGTCTGAGCTATAACTGAAGTCTTGTCTAGATGATGCTGCAATGCTTCTTTAACCAGTGCTTCCATTAATTTCCTTGGAACAGAAGTTAAACTAACAGGTCTGTAATTACCTGTGTCTCCCTTTGTTCCTCCTTTGTGGATTGGGGTCACATTTGCACATCTATAGTCCATGGGTAACTCCCTTGAGTCCAGGGAAGCTCTCATAATTATGACTAAGGGTTTGCTTACTTCCTTTGCTGCCTCCTTTAATATAACTGGATAGATTTCATCCACCCCAGGTGCCTTTCTTGTGTTTATCTTCCTCAATTTCTCCTCCTCTTTACTCTCAGTTATTACCAGATTATCTAGCTTACTGCCAGAGTTTAATACACCGCTGGCATTCCCCTCTCTGAATAATGGTGCTTTCGTAGCCAGGTGGGCAGGAGCTGCAGTGCGAAGCACACGCTTCTTGATTAAACCGGGGTTCGAGCCCGTGACAACCAAATACGGAAGATGCAGAAAGGTCAGGGAATGACCACCGCATATCCTCGGAGCAATATGGCCATAGTTGCTAATGCTCCTAAAAGAAACCAAACCAATCCCTGAATAACTCCTCATGTGTGAATGTCTATGCAGAATATTCATTTAGTTTGTTAGCTACCTGAACAGGATCATCAACAGTTGAACCATCAATATCAAGTGGACCAATCTGATTCATCCCCTTCCCTCTAGAGTTTACATAAGTAAAGAACTCTTTGCTGTTTTTCTTTGCATCCTTTCCCAAAGATTTCTCGTTATCTGCCTTCGCTTGCCTAACCTTCTTTGTAACTTGGTTACAGACCAACTTATGTGTATCGTAGGCTTCTGTGTCACATGTTAATTTATGTGTGTCCCATGCATTTTTCTTCTCTGTCACATGTCTAATTAGTTCATCTGACATCCATTTAGGCCTAAATCTTGAACAATATTTCTTTGTTGGTATGAAAAGCCTAGTAACTTCCAAGATTAATTCTTTGAGTGCTTCCCATTTTGAATTTGCTGTTGGTAATATCATCAGTTGGTCCCACGGTATAGAATTTAAAAACTGTCTGAGACCACCGTAGTCACCTTTACGAAAGCAAAAACCCTTCCCTTTATCCTTGATGGTAGTTACCTCTTTGAGTAAATCCCCCTTCAGCACACTGTGATCACTGCCACCTAGTGGTTCCTTTATCTACAGATTCTTGATGCATGAAGAATCACTACTGATAATCAGATCAACAGTATTACTCCCTCTAGTTGCTTCCCGAACATGCTGCTGTTAAAAAACAATCATCCAATAAATCCACAAAAGCCTTGGTAGTATGTGAGTGACCAACGCACAAATTCCAGTCAAAATCTGGGAAATTAAAATCCCCCAATATAAGACACTCTAATTTACTGTCCTACTCTATTTCTCTGCTCAATTGCTCATTATACTCATCAAATTCATTAGGCCTATAACAACACCTACTCTCGTTTTTCTTTTCCCAGTGCTTATGTCATACCAAACACTCAACATTGCATTGTCCACCCACATCAATTGGATGCACTTTCTGTGTTTTATGTGTTTCTTAACTAACAGCATAACCCCTCCTCCCTTCCAGTCCTGTCCTGTCTATCCTTTCTGTACACATTGTACTCCCCAAATTCCAGTTCTGCACTTCTTATGTCTGTGTGATACCATGTCTCTGATATCCCAACAATATCTGCCTTTGATGTCTTGACTAGCACTTCAACCTCATCAATTTTATTAACTATACTCCTAGCATTGGTGTACATGCAATACATGCACCTGTTTCTACTCTTAGTTACCCTAACACAGCCCATGTATTTACTTATTGCTTTGCTTTCCAGGCTGCTGCTCAATTGCATTTCTATAGAAGTAGTGCAAGAATCAATTTTACCTCTTCCAGTGGCTACTGTTAATCTATTAGTCCGTGTATCTCCCCCCAGGCTAATAGTTTTCCGGCCCACCTAACTCTGCCTCGATATACCATCAGCAAATATTCTTGCAACCTTTTCTATTTAAGTGTATCCCATTCCCTTGAGCCGTGCACGATCTCTCCAAATGATCGACAAGGCTCTCATCAGATACTCCCTCTTATCATGTCTGGGCAGAATTGCAGACACTTTCAAATTCAACCCTAACTCATGGCTTTTTTTCAGCATTGTCTTGTACTTGTTAAGTAATTCTGCCGGTCTCCCACTCTTAATATCAATAGTGCCAATGTGTACAACAGTATCACCCTTTGTGCCCTTAAAGGATGATATCTGCCCTACAACATCATCAACATTTGCCCCTGGCAGACATACCCTGGTCCTGTTCCATCTATCCTTTTTGCACAATATGCTCTCCGTTTCCCTGACAAGAGTCACCTACAACAACTAGTTCCTTTGGGACCAGTGCATTCTGCCTTGGGGGTTGCCACTGTGTTGCGTGATGTTCAAGTGCAAGCTCTGACATTGATGTGGGCAGCTGAGAGATTGATGGGCCCTCAATTTAAATCCTTCGTGGGCATCCACCCTGTCCTTCAAGCTCTCATATAAGTACATAACAATGCTGAGTTGGTGCCTAATTTCCTCGTACTGCACACACACAAAGACATTCCCCTTGGCAATATCATGTCCCATTCTTGATTGCTCCACAAACATCAAACAAGCAGTGCATTTCAATAGACTGTGATTCGGTGTGTTGAAAACCGCTCCCCCTCAGTTCTCCCCTGAGCCACAGCACTTCCACTAGTTTGAGCCTTTTGCTTTGCTGCTCTGGTCTGAGACATGATTTCTATCCAAGTTCAATAAAATTCCAATACAAAATATAACTCTAAACCTATATCCCAATGCAGTTATAACACTATATATATATATATATATATATATTTATATATATATATATATATATATATATATATATATATATATATATATATATATAAAATTAATAAATAACTTATGTAAAGTTAACTAAACAAGAACTAATTAATGCCATCTATACATATCTAGATAGAACATTACATCAGTCTTATTATATATTTTTTGTATAGTTTAAGTACAATTAGTAAAATAGTTAAGATATATTTCATATAGGATAAGCTGGTAGCTACTTAACCCTATAATAGCCATAACTGGTCCACGAGGCCAAACCTAGTAAAGGATGATCATTAGTCAAAGTAAAAGTAAAAATAAAAATAAAACAATTAATAAACATAATAATAATAATAATAATAATAATATATATCGAGTCAATTATAGGTAATTGGACACATTGAAGGGGACTTTATCGAGGGCTAACCCTTTCAATATGTCCCCTACAATTAACCCGGCTATCAGTTTCTGATATCATCTGCCTGTTTAACATGGGCAAAAGGTAATTCATGCAATAAATAGGTAAGTAAAATTAAAGTTAGACAATAATTTTGTTGTTAACAGGCTGGATGACTTTAGCCCAACCGATAGCTAAGACAGCAAAAGCATATATTAAGGAATGAGAGTAATAAATGAGAACCAATATCCTTCAATTAATATCATATTAATAAGTACAAAAGGAGCAAAAACTAAAAAAGGAGAACAGATTCAAGGTTTAAGATTCAAGGATTGAGGTACTATTGCTATTCTTAAACCTTGAATCTGTTCTCCTTTTTTAGCTTTTGCTCCTTTTGTACTTGTTAATATGATATTGATTGAAGGATATTGGTTCTCATTTATTACTCTTATTCCTTAATATATGCTTTTGCTGTCTTAGCTATCGGTTGGGCTAAAGTCATCCAGCCTGTTAACAACAAAATTATTGTCTAACTTTAATTTTACTTACCCATTTATCGCATGAATTACCTTTTGACCGTGTTAAACAGGCAGATGATATCAGAAACTGATAGCCGGGTTAATTGTAGGGGACATATTGAAAGGGTTAGCCCTCGATAAAGTCCCTTTCAATGTGTCCTATTACCTATAATTGACTCAATATATATTATTATTATTATGTTTATTAATTGTTTTATTTTTACTTTTACTTTGACTAATGATCATCCTTTACTAGGTTTGGCCTCGTGGACCAGTTATGGCTATTATAGGGTTAAGTAGCTACCAGCTTATCCTATATGAAATATATCTTACCTATTTTGCAAATTGTACTTAAACTATACAAAAAATGTGCGCGCGCGCGTGTGTGTGTGTGTGTGTATATATATATTAGTATCGAATATTATCTCAGAGTTATGTTATATGACTTTCTTATCCCCTGTCAACTTATATGTATTAATTTATGCTGTTACGTTTGTTAATAACTAAGTCGCTATATTTAATTAGTTAAAAAAGTACAATTCAATTGACAATGAAATTTAATAAGATTAATAAATTTTACTGATTAATTGATACTACTATACTCACTATCTAGTTTTCTGTTAAACCTTACGCTAGCACACGTTTTGTCGATAACAATGGCAGTAAGTTACAAATCGTTAATCTACAGACACAAGATATTATTTACTTTCCAAATTGCGCTATCTAAATTAAAAATAAACCATGGAGCCTTACTAGGTCTATAATCTACTTATAGAAAATAATTTAATCTAACAATTAAGTCAATAAAGCGGCTAAGTATAATTAAAAACTTTTCATACGCGAGAGCTGCAAAACCTGTCCACACATGGATTTGATACCCTTACCAATACTAAGTAATAACCTACAAAATCTATATCTAAATTCAATTTAAACTAAAGTATTGCTACTAGGAATATAAAGCGACTCTAAAAAATAAATTAATATGCCAATTAAGTCAATAAAAAAGCAAAAACTTCTCTATTTGCTGGGGCCGTAAAAACTTTGCCTCAGGCCTTAAATTGATTAAAGATAATAGGTCACTTGTAGGTGAAGGGCTGATAGCTGTTAAATTATATTTTATTTGAATCCCGAGTAAGCATAAAATTTAGAAAATTTAATGACTTTGTATCCATACCCTCCCTTTTCAGTGTAAATTTGAGTTTAATGTGAATATTATTAAACGAATGTAAAATGTTCTGGATAGTACTACTATCTGTAATAACTAGAACATTGTCTAAATACCTCCCATAATATATGATACGGGGTAGAAAAGGTGTCAAATGTATACACTCAATCATTGAGAGATAGATCTCCAATATTAAGCTACTCAAGCTCAATCCCATCGGCAAACTAAAAATTTGTTTGTATACTTTGTGTCCAAAGGTGATATTGGCCTCAACTAAGAGTTCAATTAAATGAAAAATTTCTTTAATAGAAGCTTCATATAATTAATATAGAGTTATTATTTAACATATCCCAAATCTCTATACCGATTAATTATACGAAGCTTCCTGTTAAAGAAATTTTTCACTTAATTGAACTCTTAGTTAAGCTTAATATCGGAGATCTATCTCTCAACGATTGAGCTTATACATTTGACGCCTTTTCTACACAGTATAATTACTGATAATAGTTATTACTGATAGTAGTACTATCCAAGACATTTTACATTCGTTTAATTAATATTCACTCTAGACTCAAATTTACATTGGATAGGGAGGGTATGGATACAAAGTCATTAAATTTTCTAAATTTCACTCTTACTCGGGACTCAAATAAAATCCAATTTAACAGCTATCACCCCTTCTCCTACAAGAGATCTATTATCTTTAATCAATTTCTAAATGCATATAAATATTCAATGACAGAATCTGCTTTGGGCTCAGAAATACAAATATTAACCAGCTGGTTCTTAAACAGGGTTTATTCCCTTGCTACAATAAACCGAATTAGGGTACAAGCTAGGGATAGGATACAAATTACTACATCAACCAACAATCTTAATATTAAAAAATACTTTATTTCTGTCCCGTATGTTGAACAGTGGCACAAACAGTTTAACAGATTCTTTAAAGGTACCGAATTTAAAATTGTGGCCAGGCCAATACAGAAACTACACACTATGTTGAAAAATCGCTCAGTCCTTTCCTCATTCGCAACACAAATAAATGACCTGGTACACAACATTTCTTGCGGGGATTGCAACTCGTCATACCAAGGTTCTGCGTGTTTTCCTTTAAATTTTCGTGTTAATCAACACGTGGCCTCAGTTCGTGCTTCTCGTTCAGCAGCATCAGAAATGCCGTTAATGCAAAACACTTTTTTATTTAAGAGGCCAAAATACTTAGTGTCTAACGTAATTATACCAGACTATTAATTGCAGAAACTGTCGAAATTAAATTATATGAGAATTCTGGCCATTTCTAATCTCCGATTTGTGGGCTTTTATGTGCATGCACAAAGACAAATAATCCCTATTTAAGTTTCATGCTCACCCATATTCGATAATTTTTGTTCCTGTGATCATGACATACGGTTGAAAAGCGTTGTCAGATTCAGGAAGGAAAATCTTTTCTCAATTTTTTCGTTAAATTTCTTTTAATTAATTTAATTTTTAATTGCATTAGATTGATTTTTTAATTGTGTTCAATTGATTTTTAATTATTTTTTACTGTAAGATTTTTGATTTTTTTGTTTTAATTGCTGGAGAGTATTATACGGAAGTGTTTTACGTATTATTTTGAGGTAAACTTGTCTTATTATTATAAAAATATTGATATCAATGTGTAGAACATTGAGTATTACAGCTCTGATTCATGTTATCAAGTATATAGAGTAAAGAAAATTGAAGAAAGAAAACTGAAAATTTTATCAAAAGTTTAGTTTTTGAATTTTGAGGATTTCAGAATGTTATTTCTCAACGTTTTAAAAATTATGGTACATTATTTATGATGGTTGTGAAAGAAAACCGATAATTTTATCAAAAGTTTACTTTCGGAATTTTGAGGGTTTCAAAAATTATGGTACATTATTTATAATGGCTGTGAATATGTTAAACATCATCAAGAATCCCTATAAGATTACCCCTGCTCAGGATGACCAACCGAAGTGACAACTCTAGAAATGCACCAAAAATTGAAGACCTGATTATGTAGGTTAGGTACGGTAGAGTCCATGATTGCCAGATAATGTAATATTTCTGTGGGGTAAGTACTAGCCATTCTGCATGTATACCTGGCCACGTCAAAGGTCACCTCTCATGTCATACCTCTCTGACTCAATTTTTGAGGAAAATTTGCACATGCATGATGCAGATCCATAACGATATCTTTTCAAGAAAAATTTATCTATGGTGAAACATGGATTCATAACTGGAATCTGGAAACAAAACAGGAGTTCATGGGTCACTATCACTCAGAAAATTCAGGCATCAAGCCTCTGCTTGGTAGATCATGGGCATTATTTTTTGGGATGTTATTGTTATGTTGTTATTTGGTTTTTTAGGAGCATTAGCAACTAAGGACATATTGTTCCGGGATATGCGGTGGTCATTCCCTGACCTTTCCGCATCCTCCGTATTTGGTGGTGATGGGCTCGAACCCCAGTCTAATCAAGAAGTGTATGCTATGCACTGCTGCTTCTTCCCACCTGGCTATGGAGGCACCTATTTTTTTGGGATGTGGACAGAACTGTTTTGATATACTACATGCCACATAAAAGAACAGAGAAGTGGGAAATTGACACAAGGTGTAATGCTTCTTTATTATGCTAGTCCCATACACAAGTTCTGTAAGGTACCCAAGCACGGTACTAAGTACTATAGGTTATAATACCTCTCGTGTTTGGGGTTCTCATAAAAATTGCTGTAGATTGTGGATTCCTGAAGTTAAACCACATACCCTATAGTCTTGACCTGGCTCCCTAGTGATTATTTCCTCTTCAGAAATGTGAAGAAATCTGCATGGTTATTGATTATCAAGTGGTGAGAATCTGTAAGAAAGCTGTAAATGCCTTTTTCAGAAACTTCTTTATTTAGGGTATTTCATTTGTCTTCAAAATGGAATGTATTGAACTTCAGGGGAATATTTTGGTGGGGGGTAGTCGTTATTTCTTTATTACTGAGGTATATAAGAAGAAAGAAAATACAAAACTCAACAACCTTAGACAGGTTAAGTTTTGTATTTGCTTTCTTTTTACTGTCATAATACATCCCTTGTAACTATTTACCCAAATCTCTCTCTCTCTCTACTTGACAAAGCCATGAGTTCATTCGTTATTTTAGGCCCCCTCCTCCCCCAAGAACTAATAACTGGTTAGTAACATCATCAATTTTAACCTGGTAGTAATATCCTAGTTCTGTTACTCATCTCTGAAGAAATTTCATAGAAAAGTTTGGAAAAACAAGCAGTTCCTTTCAACATATGTAATGCTTTTGATCATGTTTGGCTTTAAGGTCTTCTGAGCAAGTTTACATCCTGTGGTTTGCTTTCCTATTTCTGAAATTAATTCTCTCTCTCTCTGACATTTCACTATGCAAACTGTCAGAGAGAGAAAGAATTCTAGAGTTTCCCAAGGTACTGTACTTTCACCCACTCTTTTCCTCCTGTATAATAAATGATCTCCTTCCATTAACTGGAAATCCTGTGGATAACTTTGCTGTTGACAGTATGCTACATTTCACTGGGATAATGATACATTACTTTCTACTACTGAAAGTAGTGAATGATTCAGAAATCAAATTATAATAAAAAAAAAAAATAAAAGTAAACCAAGAACTTTTTTTGTGATGTAATAATATCTTCTACATCTGTTAATCAATAAAATTGATGAGATTGAATCAATCTATTGATTAGTCTCAACTCCTGGAATTCAAAGAAATTTTTTAATTTCAGCTTTTGTAAGCTCAAATTGATTTGTGATATTCTTTGATTTTTCAGTGCTGTTTTCATGCTGCTCCCTGTTATAACCTATCTAATTTTAATTGGAAACAAAGATATTATATAGCAGCACTTGAAGATTTCAAGGGGATTCATTTATAAATGGACACAGTTTGGAAAAAGGAAATTCGAGAGCCCAGTGAGTTCAGTTGGCTGAAGGAAAGGGTTATGGACAGGGAGATATGGAAATGTGATTGATTTCTGGCTGTGATGAACGTACCATGTGGTAAAGTATATATGATGACATAAACCGAAGAGTACAAAACTTTCTAACTGGGTGGTGATCTCCATATCTCTAAGCTTGTGGGAAACAAACTAGGGTGCAGGCCCAATGCACAATATCAGAATAGCAGTTATCATAGAAACCACAAGGCAAGGATAAATACAGGTGATCAGCAGCTAAACAATTATAAATTAATTTATTCTGAAACTGATGAAGAACAGAATAATCTCAATTCTTTTCAGTACTCACCCTTTAATGCCATATTGTGAAGTCATACAAAAAAAATATAAACAAGTGAAAAAAATTAATATAAGACTAAATAATTTTCCAAAAGAATATGCACATCATTTGGGATTGTTTTGCTTAAATCAGTGATGGCTAGTAAAAAAGTTGGAAACTGAAGCTATTTTGAAAAGACTAAAGTTATGATAATGGGATGAGTTATTGATTGATCCTTATTTTACATTTCTATCATTTAAGAATAAACCCTCTTCAAGTTACAACCTCAGATACTTGATGTTTGTCACATATCTTAGGAAGACTCCCCGACTCTTCACTGCTGGTAACTACAGTGAAACATCCCTTTAACAGACAGCCATGGGGAACGAAAATGTGTCCGTTAGAGAGAAGTGTCCGCTAACAAGAAGTCTGAGGGAGAAAGAAAGAAAAATCGTTAAACGTTTAATGTAAAATTAAATATAAAATATATACAGATTTTGAACAATATTTTTGTAAATAATATACAATTACATACACAAGAGATAAAGAAAAATCGTTAAACATTTAATGTAAAATTAAATTATATACAGATTTTGCACAATATTTTTGTAAATAATATACATACAATTGTGCTATGCATATTATGACTTTATCTAAAGAAAAATACATACAGTAATCACTTATTTTCTTCTGCACCTTCTTTCGGCTGATAATTTTGTTTTCAACATTTGTTTGGAGTAAAGAAACCATCGAAAGTCCTTCAGTATCTTCTTCAGTGGCGAAAAACATTTTTAAACGATTGATTTGTATGAGCGCTTCTATTTTCATCGGTGGTTTGTCGTTAATATGTTCTTCGACAGAATGACCTGCCATTTCTTCATCCTCATGAGGAACTTCTTGAAAAATATCGATGATAATGTCGTTGATATCTAGAGCACCATCTTCTGTAGTAAGATTCGAGTCTATATCTTTGTAGCCAGGGTCACTTTAGCGGAAGTATCGTACATTATCAATAGATCTTGAAGTTCTTGTTCTTCTTGGTGCACCACATTGCTGTTCACAACTTCAATTTTTGCATTTGAGAAGCCAGACTTTACAAAACAGTTCACGACAGTTTGTTTTCTAATTGCGTTTACTGAAGAGGAAACCCATTGAATCGCATCTAGGATGCTGAGTTTCTTTGCAAGGTCACTCGCACATGTTACATCGTTCATGTTTGCAATGAGATGTCTTAAAACACGTTTTCTGTAGTGAAGTTTAAAATTTTTTATTATCCCTTGATCCAAGGGCTGACACTCTGCAGATGTGTTTGGTGGCAGAAAAACGATTTTAATGATACAATTCAATGTGTGGGTGAGATGCAGCATTATCCATGAAAAGAATAATTTTTCTGTTTTGACGAATCATGTTTTGGTTAAAGTGACTTATCCATTCGCTCATGATATCTCGTGTCATCCATGCTTTTTTATTAGACTTCCAGTCAACATTCAAAAGATTGAACTTTATGCCCTTGAAACAACGAGGATTTTGTGGTTTTCCTATAACAAGAGGTTGTTCAAAGTCTCCCAGCATATTTGTACACAATAGTACAGTCAAGCGTTCCTTAGAAATTTTTCCGCCCTGGCACTTTTCGTTTTTTAGATTCATTGTTTTTTCAGGAAGAGCTTTGAAAAACAACCCTGTTTCGTCACAGTTGTAAATATCCTTAGCTTCAAAATCACGACATAACTCTTCCAATTTGACGGTCCACTCTGTTACAACCCCAGTATCAACAGATCCACCTTCACCACTTAAGGTTTTCCAAGAAATTTTATACCGAGTTTTGAACTTGTCTAGCCATCCCACAGAAGCTTTAAACTTATTTACTCCCATAGATTTCGCAACCTCCAAAGCCTTCCCCCTAATAATCCCACAAAAGCTTTAAACTTATTTACTCCCATAGATTTCGCAACCTCCAAAGCCTTTCCCCTAATAATAGGCCCATTAATGGGAATTTTTTTAGCACGTGTGCGACAAAACCACTCATACGTACATTGTCAATTTGAAGTCCAACAGTTTTCGGGAATGATTTTTGAACCTGATCATTTCCATGTTGCCAAAATTGTTTGAGCAGTTCATTTTTTTTCTTTAGAATGTCGCTTACTTGCGTCTTCTCGATTTTGAATTTTGCAGCGAGATTGCAAACACTATTTTTTTGCCGATCATACGCATTAATGAGTTCGACTTTATCTTTTAAAGTTAAATGTTTACGAGAAGACATTGTGCACTTCACACGACACTGAACAAAACTGAAACTCAAAAGACGAAAGGCTGACCAAATTCCCCCCCCCCTGCACACACCGAATTCATCAGAAGTTTTACACGTGCCTTAAAATTCTTGAAAAAGGGTTTAGAACCGCGACATAAACTTTTGATAAAATTCAGAGAATCGGAAATAGAAAATAAACACACGGTTGAGGCAATACGTGGAAGAAACGTTCCTAGAAAAAGGGCCGTGAGCTCGCCCGCTGTCCGTTATTGGGAGATTAAATTAAGTGCTAATCTAAACAAAACAGTGCAGATTGCCTGTCCGCGTCCATTACAGAGAATGTCCGCTAGACAGAAGCTGTAAACACGTTAAAACCAATGGAGGTGAGTTGGGGAATTTGAAAATGTCCGTTGTAGAGAGATGTCCGTTAAAGAGAGGTGTCTGTTAGAAGTTTCACTGTATTTCTTCCCAGCATATGCTCAGTCATTTTAGCCAACATTTAAAGTTTGTATTTCTTTCTCCAATTCATCAATATGTCCAAAAACTATTGAAGGTTTAGTTCTATTTCTGATATAGCAATAATGCAGAGTGAGGACAGGGTCAGTGAAGGAAATTGATAAATACAGGTAGCTTAGCAGCATGCTAACAAGTGACAGAAGAACCATTGTCTGCCAACATGTGAATTAAAAGATAAGAACTTGAAGGTTTTATAATGTAGTTGTACACAGGTACATCATCCAGATTCAGGCAAGGAAATCAAATGCTATTGAGAAGTACTTTGGAAATTTCTAACAGAACATGAGCATTGAGTAAAGGGAAGATAAGGCATTGGAAGATTTAATGGGCAAAAATTCACAGGTCTTTAGTTCACATTTTGAGAAAAGTTTTAATATGAGGATGGTGAAAAACCTGTTTGCATTGTGAGGCCATCTCTCTCTCTCTCTCTCTCTCTCTCTCTCTCTCTCTCTCTCTCTCTCTCTCTCTCTCTCTCTCTCTCTCTGTTTCCAGTTACAAACAATTGTGGTGGTGCTGTGCTCTCTTCTTATTGTTTTTACTACTTTTGAAATGTGGCTTATAAACTTGCATAGGAAGAAAACATTAAATGAAGTAAGTTAAAGTTAATAGATTTTATAAGAAGCTCTGTTAACTTTACAATATCCAGAGGACAGTTTGTTGTGATTAACTAAATCTCTCTCTCTCTTTTTTTGGTGTACTGCCAGTGTACTTAAATTGACATTCCTCTTGGCTGACAATAAAGAATGCGCTAGCCATTTATTGGGAAAAAAAAATTAGTTACAAAATTTGTCACTATATGGCAATACAAATCACTTGAACAGCACTACAATTGTTCAATGTATCCTCCATTTTGGCCAACAACAGATTCCATTCAAAGAACAGCATTTTCTACAGCAGAACTTAACATGTCAACTGGAATAGCCAGCACATAACGTCTAATGCTGTCCTTCAGATCTGCCAGAGTTTGACATCCTTCCCAATACACCTGGTTCTTCAAAAAATCCTACAACCAGAAGTCGCATGGTGTGAGGTCCGGTGATCGGGGTGTCCAAGATGTCTGGAAACAATGGCTGATGACCCGTTCATCTGTAAAGTGTTGCCTTAGCAATCTTTAGACACAATGGTGGATGTGGGATGATGCACCATCTTGCATGAATATGGTATCCTGAAGGCACTCATGTTGTTGCAGCTCTGGTATTGCGAAATTTACCAACATTTCATAATATCGCTGTCCAGTGATGGAACAGGGGCAGGGTACAGTCTGTGTTACCTGTTCAAAAAATAGGGCCCAATCATGAATGTGGCCATAAATCCACACCACACTGTCACTTTTAGAGAATGCAATGAGACCCCTTGGATTACTCAAGGGTTTTCTGTTGCCCAAATACAACAGTTATGTGTATTCACTTGTCCATTTAAGCAGAAGTGGCTTCATTGTTCCAAAGGATGTTCCATGGCCAAGTGATATCCACTGTCATTCACGGAAGTGCGTATGTGAAATGAATATCTGCATCACCATGCTTTAGCTGCTATAGCATGTCCATCTTGTGAGGATAGTACCACACACCTGACGCATTACTAGCCTTACGGTGAATACGGTATGTCCACTTCACGAGAAACAGCTGGCACATTTGCGCTACCACATGGAGATTGACTTTAAATCCTCAACAGCCATAGCCACATCTTCAACACGAGAGGAGTCCACTCGTTTTCAACCTCTATCTCGTTGAACACCAAGATGTCCTGTCATTTCAAATTTTGCAATTATTTTGCAGACAGCACAAACAGTCATATGTCCAAACAGTCTTATGCACTTCTGACGCCAGAATTCTCTGATTGCCGCAGCTGCATTGTTGCTATTCTAATAGTACAGCTTCACTAATAGTGCCTTTTCCTGTTTTTCCTTCTCGAGCTGCAATTACAGCCTTGCAACGATCTGGCATAGAGTTATATCTTAAAACAGGCCTATGAGGCTGGGAAATTCCATACTGCAATAATTAAAGACCAACACCAGCCAGGAATTAAAAATTTTACTATAAGAATAAAATATACAGAATATAATGAAATACTGTGGTACACTATCGGAAGACTAAAATATTACAATAAAATAAAGTATGATAAAATGTTAAAATGTAGTTTGTAATAAAATTATCTAAAATAAACTGGATTAAAAGCGATAAAACCTGAAGCTTTCGGAGACTGCTGTCTCCTTCAACAGTGTACTATTAGTGCAATGACACATCCTTAAGTAGCAGGCCCATGGCACACATGCACGTGGTCCATCAGACACATGGTCGGCATTCCCCACGTGCGCAACAGAAACAGAAGTGGCTCAGGAGTGTGTCAAACAGAACCGGTCATCCTGTCTGAGGATAACCGCCTCAAACAGGGGGTGTAAACGTATCCCCCTGCCCCTATTAATAGTATTACGACTGGATGAACCGATTCGCAAGCTCTCGAGCCACTTGCGTTCCCAAAATCTATGGGCACGGTCCGTAATGACTGCGTCTTTATATTCATTATATTCTGTATATTTTATTCTTATAGTAAAATTTTTAATTCCTGTCTGGTGTTGGTCTTTAATTATTGCAGTATTGCATAGAGTTAACCAACTTTTGAATATACAGTTGCCCAATTTTGTGGTACCACACCCTTACAATGCTCTCCTGCAGCTGAATCTTACTTATTGGCTTCTTCTGAGCAATTTTAGACGACATTATGTACCAGCAATTTTCAATAGGGTTCAAATCTGCACTGTTGCCGGGCCAGTCCAACACTGTAATGCTAGCATTTCTGAGGTATGACTGCACCTTAAGGGAGAAAAACGAGGGAAAACATTGGTGTAAGTATGTTTTAAGCCTTGTGAGACAAGAAGACAAACTCATCATCAAATCTAAATAGCATAAAACTTACCAATTTTGCTGTGTGGCAAGGTGCTGAGTACTGTTGAAAAATGCAGTTTTGGACGTCTGTGGACGAGTTTTAGGCACTCCTCCAAGATAGCATTGTACGTTTCTGCATTCACCGTTCCATTAATAAACTTAATTTGCCCCACCCCTTTGCTTGTTATGCATCTCCAGACCATTTGATCAGCGAGGAACTTTACAGTCTGTGTTATGCAGTCAGGATGGCATGCCTCCGATTTTCGTTTTCTGACTTATCACTTCACATCCGAGCCATTCAGGTTGAATTTTGATTCATCAGAAAAGATGACTGTATCCAATTGCTCTTTTATCCATGAAGCATGCATTTTAGCCTAAGGAAGCTTCTTCCTCATTTGTTGGGTCAGCAAAGGCTTCTTCTTCTTGGGCCAATAGGCATGCTGACCACATTCCAAAAGCCGTCTTTGGATAGTTCGTGCACTTGTTTCAACACCAGAGGCCATCTCAAAGTCTAGTTTTAGATCAGGAGCACTAGCATGGCGATTTCTTCAAAAATAGCCATTTCAAATATCGATCTTGGGAAGGTGCAGTCACTCTCTTACGGCCTGATCCAGGTCTTCTCTTCACATCACCGGTTTCACACTTTAATTTCAGCACCTGGGATACTGTTGACTGGTGGCAGCCTATTTTATCCGTGACACTTTTTTTTCTTGGTATCAACTGAACATATGGAGCCGTGCTTGCACCTCCGCAAAACAGGATACTAATGAGCTTGTATATGCTTTCAATGTTCATAGAAACAGCTAATGCAATACCTTGCAATTACTGTTTGATACAATACCTTTGCTTTCCGACAAACAAAATTACTGTAATCAAACAATATCTGGTGCCTCTGTAGCCAGGTGGGCAGGAGCAGCAGTGCGTAGCACACGCTTCTTGATTTGACCGGGGTTCAAGCCCATGCCCACCAAATATGAAGGATATAGAAATGTCGGGGAATGACTACCGCATATCCCCGGAGCAATATGGCCTTAGTTTGCTAATGCTCCTAAAAACCAAATAACAGACAAACAATATCTTATATGTTTCACTACAAATGTGACTTTTTTAAGGTGATGCAGTTTTTTTTGTCCACCACTGTGTGTATCCTAGTTGCAAATTGAAAATTAAAAAAAAGTTATTTATTATAAAGCAGTTTCCCTATTAATCCTTAATTCTTTGTAATTTACCTGTTGTATACAATTGTTGTGTTGCCCCCATAATTAAATTAGATTTTTAAAAATCCTTTTAATTTACCGTATTTTATAAAAAAAAAAATTTGTCATTTACCTTAGCCCCAAGAGAATGAAATGGATATGTTGGCCGATCGTAGGCCTTCTCCATTCTCTAATCTGTCTCCTGCTCATCATGGACCAGTAGGTCATGCTGGGTCACCATTGCCGCCGCCTTCTCCATTTTCACATATTCTTCCAGATCCGTCAGGAGGTTTGCAAAACCAGCCAGACTTTTTATGTATGGTAGGTTATTCTAATAAAGTAATTAAATATTGTTTGCTATTCATCTATACACAGAGTGCCAAAACAGTCAGTGCAGCATATTTTTAAATGGTCACATCTCCTGAACAGAGAGACTGAAAATATATTTTTTATTTCTAGTAGTACGTATCAAGAAACACAAAACAAGTGTTAAATCATAAATGTTAAACTCACTATAATGCAAACTTGCATACTATAATTTGTGAAACAGACATAATGTATCTCATTATGTCTGTGTTTCACAGTTTTAATGTAAAATCACTAATTTACACCATATTATGTTTAATATCACTGTTTGAAATAAAAGGATAATCTTTCTATACATTAAAAAAGTTTTCTTCTTAGTGATATTCGACCAATGAGAGAAAAAGACGAGGCAATTACATCACTACAAATGCAATTAATTATTGACAGCTGCCTCCATAATGTTCACCAACCTCATCCATGTGCTTCACTGTCTAACATTTGATGTTCCATTTTAAAGTTTTTTTTGTATATTAATGAATATTGTATATTTGTGAATAGTTTAGAATTTTCTAAATATTCTAAATATTTGTATAGTTTGTAAATGTTTCAGTTAAATATTTTAGTCCTGCTTTTTTGGATGCAACAATATTCTTTGCACATTATGGATCCCGAAGCAAAAGGCAGGTAAATAATTACTTAGTGATATTTATTCAACTTGGGAATGCTGTGCACTACAAATACACGGGTAAATAATTACATAGTTGATTTTCTGATTAGATATTGATCAATGTGTTTTGACAGATGTGTTTTTTATGTAGAAAAGATTTGACTTACTCCATATACCTCTACATTTTACATAGAAAACAGTGTGCAGGGGTGAACAGGCAAAGCGAGCAGGAGGCCAAGCCACCTAGTATAATATTTTAGCATTAGCATTAGTAGAGGCATATGATGCAAGAAAGCACGCTTATGCAGCATCAGCCAAAAAAAAAAAAAAACCCACTCCCATTTCACCCCTTCATTCGTTCGAATTACCTGTCCAGCTGAGCCTTATATTTATTTAGGCTATCAACTTCCACAACAAGAGATGGAAGTCTGTTCCACCAACCAACCACCCGCTGGCTAAAGGCAAATTTCCGCACGTCTATCCTACATCTGTCTTTCCTCAATTTGAATTTATGCCCTCTCAGGTGATTTTTCTGAGCTAGAGGAAGAATCCCATCAGCATTGAGCATGCTTAAACCATTCAAGGCTTTATACACCTCTATCAGATCACCTCGCTGGTGCCTAGTCTCCAGACACTGTAATTTGCAAAACTTAAGCCTTTCTTCGTAAGAGCAACCCTTCATTCCGTTCACTAACCTTGTTGCCCTTCTCTGTACTCGTTCCAGCAGCTCTACATCCTTCTTGAAATGAGGCCTCCAGACCTGGATACAGTACTCAAGGTGTGGCTTGACCATTGCCTTATACAAGGAGGTGAATAATCACCTCCTTATCCCTGCTAGAAAAATTCCTGTACAGTAAACCCCCGCTATTCGCGGTATCTGTATTCGTGGTTTCGCGTATTTGCGGTCGCTGATTTAACATAAAATGAAAGCTAAAAAAATATGAATTTTAAAGAGCAGTTATCATTTTCTGCTCTAAAAAAACATGGGCGTGGCTAAAATTATCTTTCCCGGTCAAAACAGCGCTCAGTGGGTGGGGGAGCCATAACTCAGTATTCGCTGCATTTCTCAGGCACATAACCCCCGCGAATAGCGGGGGTTTACTGTATATCATTGACAAGACACCATGAGCTACTCTTGCAGCCCATCTGCACTGCTCAGAGAACTTAATATCTGCCTGCCCAGTTACCCCCAGGTCTTTTTAATTTTTTCCACCGTCAGTGTAGTACCACAGAGTTGATACGTTGCTCTGGGGTTACTGTTTCCCCATATGTAGTACTTTACATTTGTCAATGTTAAACTTCATTTGCCACCTCTCAGCCTATCTGCTCAACCTTTCCAGATCCTGTTGCAGCAGCATAGCGTTAGTAGTGTCCTTAACAACCCTGCCAACCTTTGTATCGTCTGCAAACTTGGACATTAAGCTTGATATACCATCATCAATATCATTTATAAATACAGAAAACAATAATGGATCCAACACTGAACCCTGACGGACTCCACTAATAACATTAGTCCACGTTGAGCAGTGTCCATTGATTACCACTCTGTCTTCCCCTCAACCATCCCTTTATCCATAGCAGCAATTTGCCTCCAGTGCCACACTGCTCCAATTTGTGGAGCAGTCTTCCATGTGCAACAGTATCAAAAGCCTTTCTAAGATCGAAATATATAATATCAAAGTTATTCCCTGCATCCAGTTCTTTTGTGACTGCATCATAGTATCCAGTCAAATTGGTCAGGCAGGACTTTCCCTTAACAAAACCATGCTGTGTCCGAGCTATAACTGAAGTCTTGTCTAGATGATCCTGCAGTGCTTCTTTAACCAGTGCCTCCATTAATTTTCCGGGAACAGAAGTTAAACTCACAGGTCTATAATTACTTGTGTCAGCCTTTGATCCTCCTTTGTGAATTGGTGCCACATTTGCACATCTGCAGTCTATGGGTACCTCCCCTGAGTCCAAAGAAGCTCTCATAATTATGGCTAAGGGTTTGATTACTTCTTTTGCTGCCTCCTTTAATATAACTGGATAGATCCCATCCACCCCGGGTGCCTTTTTTATGGTTATCCTCAACAACTTCTCCTCCACTTTCCTCTCAGTTATTACAAAATCATCTAGCTCACTACCAGATTTTACTTCACCTCTGGCATTTCCCTTCCTGAATAACTCCTTATGTGTGAATGGAGATGCAAAATACTCTTTTAGTTTAACAGATATTTATTTAAAGTATACCCAGTAAAATAAAATAAAATAAAATATTTCCAGAAGCTTTCGGAACTCGTGTCCCTTTCTCAACTGACAGAATTTTTGAATACATTACAAGCAAAGTGTGGCACGTTACTCATTCGTCATTGTTGTAGCACGGACGTGTGCTGCCTTGCGCCAGTGATCATCCATCAATAAAACGGTTGTCTCCAGGATTGGATGTATACGCATGCCTTTCTGGCGATTTAATGCCTTAGGGTTGTTCATTATGTTTAGTGACTCTAGCCATAGGCGGTGGCGAAAGTGTCGCGCGTGGTCCACTATCTCAAAGTCGCGCTTGGGGTCAAGATCGTGGTTGGTAGCCCAAAAAATGTTCTGCAAGCGCGGACTGGTCAGTTTCGGCAAGCCGGATTGCTCTGTCGTGTTCCGTGAGGCGATCCTGGAGACGTCTCGATGTCTCACCTACGTAGCAACTGTTACAGGCCCTACAGGTGATACGGTACACTACATTGCTGCGTAAGACAGGTGTGACAGGGGTCTTCACACTGGAGACAAGTGAACGTAGGTTCCTACCTGGTAATTGTACACATTTTATGTTGTAACTTCTCAGGATCTTCGAGATACGTCCTGACACTCCTGGATAGTACGGAATGTAGGCGGATGATATGCCGACTTGCTTCGGAGGTCTTGGGTTGGAAGTAAGTTCTTGTGCCTGTAACAAGCATCTGTTTAGTACATGGGATGGATAACCGCATCTGGTTAAGTCCGCCTTCACACGGGAGATCTCGTTACGTCTAATTGTGTCGGTGCTGGAATGGCTCCAGGCCCTGGAGAACAGGGTGCGGGCAGTGCTATTGAGATGGCTTGGAGCGTGGCCGGACCCGTAGTTGGTGAATTGACCGCACCACATGGGTTTGCGGTATACTGAGGTCTCTAGATGTGGGCCTACGCGATGCACTAGCACGTCCAGAAACCGGAGCGAACCGTCCACCTCTGATTCTACGGTAAACTTGATGAAATTGGATAGAGAGTTGAGGTATTCTAGTAGTACCGTTTCAGAACCACGTGGTATTATGGTAAAAATATCGTCGACATATCTACACCACGTTGTAATAGGTGTAGGTGGGTTCTGGTGTATCTGCTTCTCCAGATCTTCCATGGCGATGTTAGCTACGGGTCCGGCCACGCTCCAAGCCATCTCAATAGCACTGCCCGCACCCTGTTCTCCAGGGCCTGGAGCCATTCCAGCACCGACACAATTAGACGTAACGAGATCTCCCGTGTGAAGGCGGACTTAACCAGATGCGGTTATCCATCCCATGTACTAAACAGATGCTTGTTACAGGCACAAGAACTTACTTCCAACCCAAGACCTCCGAAGCAAGTCGGCATATCATCCGCCTACATTCCGTACTATCCAGGAGTGTCAGGACGTATCTCGAAGATCCTGAGAAGTTACAACATAAAATGTGTACAATTACCAGGTAGGAACCTACGTTCACTTGTCTCCAGTGTGAAGACCCCTGTCACACCTGTCTTACGCAGCAATGTAGTGTACCGTATCACCTGTAGGGCCTGTAACAGTTGCTACGTAGGTGAGACATCGAGACGTCTCCAGGATCGCCTCACGGAACACGACAGAGCAATCCGGCTTGCCGAAACTGACCAGTCCGCGCTTGCAGAACATTTTTGGGCTACCAACCACGATCTTGACCCCAAGCGCGACTTTGAGATAGTGGACCACGCGCGACACTTTCGCCACCGCCTATGGCTAGAGTCACTAAACATAATGAACAACCCTAAGGCATTAAATCGCCAGAAAGGCATGCGTATACATCCAATCCTGGAGACAACCGTTTTATTGATGGATGATCACTGGCGCAAGGCAGCACACGTCCGTGCTACAACAATGACGAATGAGTAACGTGCCACACTTTGCTTGTAATGTATTCAAAAATTCTGTCAGTTGAGAAAGGGACACGAGTTCCGAAAGCTTCTGGAAATATTTTATTTTATTTTATTTTACTGGGTATACTTTAAATAAATATCTGTTAAACTATGGACCCCAGTACTCCAGGCCCATTTGTCACTACTCTTTTAGTTTATTAGCCACCTCAGCAGGATCCTCAACTGTTGAACCATCAATATCCAGTGGACCAATCTGATTCATCCCTTTCCTTCTAGAGTTTACATAGGTATAGAACTCTTTTCTGTTTTTCTTTGTATCCTTTGCCAAGGATTTCTCATAATCTGCCTTTGCCTGCCTAATCTCCTTTGTGACTTGGTTACAGACCAGCTTATATCTATCATAGGCTTCCATGTCACCAATTAATTTATATGTATCCCATGCATTTTTCTTCTCTACCATATGTCTCATTTGTTCATCTGACATCCATTTAGGCCTAAACCTTGAACAATAAGGTAATATTTAAAAAAAATGTATAGATATGTATACACATACAGTTTCAACAAAACAAAAGTATGAGCATAATCCACTTTTTTTTTTTCTTTTAATAAAAATCTCAAACACAAATTTAGAACCTTATAACAATTATTACTATGAAAGCTGAGAAGACAAAAGATACTTGTTGCTATTAGACTTAAATTTCTGCAGATTATAGATTTTGTTTGGCACCTCCATAGCCAGGTGGGCAGGAGCAGCAGTGCGTAGCACACGCTTCTTGATTAGACCAGGGTTCGAGCCCGTGACCACTAAATACAGAGGATGCAGAAAGGTCAGGTAATGACCACCGCATATCTCCGGAGCAATATGGCCTTAGTTGCTAATGTTCCTAAAAACCAAATAACAAACAAACAACATTATAGTTTTTGAGAAATATGTGGATGAAGATTGTTCCAGAGAACAGAAGTAGCAGAGATAAATGAAGAAGCGGGAAAAGTTGGTTGTTTGAGTTTGGAGTTGAACAGTGAATGGGTGTTGCCTGGTTGAGGCATATATTGGCTGGTTGGGAGAGTAAGGGTGGGGAATTATAAAGGCCATTTTAGAATACAGCCCATGGAAGAATCTATAAAAGGTATGCAAGAAGAAACTGAATATGTATGAAACAGAGTGGAGAGTCTTTGTATAAGATTGATCATTAATTAACCTTACTGCCTCTTTTGATGTGAAAACATCTATGGCAGCACTGGAGTAAAACAGATTGATAACGTAATTTTCTTATAAAAATGATGCAGTTGATTGGTAACGAAATTTTTTATGGAAATGACTCAATTGACGTCACTTCCTATTAGATGGCTGTTAGATTTTAAATGATATAAATGACATCACTTCCTAAATGGCCCTAATGATGCTAACTCAGTCACTAATGTTGATTCGGTAGAGTAAGTTCTTACCAAGATATGGAAATGACGTCACTTCCTAAATGATGCCAACTCAGTTACTTACATAGATTCGTTAGAGTAAGCAGTGGGTAGTAATATTATACAAGAATAAAAGCTTCAAAGTCACCAAAGAAGCCTCTCATGTCGAAAAGAAAGGAGTTCAAAAACATAGAGAACAAAAAAATGCAGACTTTAATAAAATCTGCTTCTCAAAATTTTGATCGACATCAGCCTTCTAAGTAGCTTTTTTTTTTTTTAAATAAAAATCTCAAACACAAATTTATAACCTTATAACAATTATTACCATGAAGGCTCAGAAGACAAAGGATACTTGTGTTGCTTTTAGACTTAAATTTTTGTAGATTATAGTTTTTGTGAAATGTGTGGATTTAAGTCATTGAAGATGACTCAGATAACATCAAATATAAGCATAGGAATAGAAGACTTCTTTCCTTTGTCTCATTGGAGAATTATCTGGAAATTGGGATTTAAGGAATTGATGGTGGATATTCAAAATGGAAGCTGTTTATACAGTGCAAGTTTTCATTTTCTCAAACTGGAAGGTGGAATGTAATGTGTTATCAGCAAAATTATGGATAGGATTTCCATAAGTGAAAAATTGGTCATTAATGTACGAGTTGGAAAAGAGTGGGAGAATGAACAGAACAACCTTGGGGAACATCAGCATTAGTGGGGGGGTTAGAAGACAGAGCTCCAACTGTAATCACCTGTAGTGAATGGTCTGTGAGAAAACTCTCTCTGACCATTCACTACAGAATCAGAAGCATTAGAAATGTCAAGAGCAGCTGCTTGAGTTTCATCATATTTGTCCATTGAATTTGTCTAAAAATGGCTAATGTACGCCAATTTATCACTAGTGGAACAATACTGACAGAATCTATATTGGTAATCATCAATTTGATCGAAGAGTTCAGGGTAGTTTAAAAGTTGGCATTTGGTGGGTTTAAACATTACTTTGGAATGAATAGAGATAAGAACAATGTATTGATAATTACAAGGAGGGATTTTGCCACCTTTTGAGGAACTGACTGTATAAGCAAATTTCAAAGCAGAGGGTTTCACACCAGTGGAATAAGAAAGTGTAAAAAGCAAACACAAAACCAGAGCAAGCTCAAGAGAACCTAAAGCTTTCTTGGCATTAAGAAATTTTTAAACCTTTCAGCCTAACAACCCTTCAGAGTATACAGTCAATGTTTATTGGCCCTCTAGGCACTTCAGATATTAACTTGGTAATGGTCTCTACTCCGGTGATGGATTGGGGAAGCAAATGCCATTCTCTACTTTACATTGTTTGGCATTACAGGAATGTGAAATCATTGATATGCATAATTTCTGTTCTTTTCCTTGGTAGGATTACTGTTTTAATTCTTCTGCTCACAACATTTTTGCACAGATTGTGTCAGTGAAATTATTCTTGTAGGGAAGATCCTTTCACACTGATATCTCATTCTTTATCTAAACCTTGGTTATTCGATAAATGTGCTACAGCTGTTCAAGATGCGAATGTAGCGTATAGCTGTTGGCTTGTATCCAAAGCTCCAGCTTCAATTTCTGCCTACACTAAAACTTGCACCAATTGTAAAAGTTGTTAATCCATCCAAACTTGATTTTAAACAGACTAAGAGACTAACTTGTAATAAATCAGGTTTGCAAAATTATGCTTAATCATACCAGCCAACTTTTCCAGTTAAGTAATAACTTTTCTGATAATCAGATGCCTTAGTTTGTTTTATTCTGGTTTTCTTTGGTTATTTTTCAAATATGCATATATTATTTATTTTTATTTTTTATTTATTAATTTATTTTTTTTTTTCAATTCCAGATCTGCTGAATTTAATGATATATGCTTAAAAGTCAATATTGGACGTTTCTGCGCATTCACTTGCTTTCATTTAATAACAGCCCATTTGTTTTGTATGAGTTTTCTTACTATAGCTTTTATAGCTAGCACCAGTTCTCTTGGCAGAGAAATAAAAGTTTGAAAAATTCATCCAGTCAGAATAAGGTCTATAGTTCCATTCACTCAACCTAAAGGGTGACTAGTAATATGAAATTTTCAGTAATATTTTTGCATTGGAATCCTTTGTTAGCTGAAAGTATGATGATTTTTTTGAGAATTAAAGTCTATAAAAGTGGTTATGTCAAAAGAAAAAAAAAAAAAATAAAGTTTTTTACATATTAAGGAAGAGAAATTGTCTTTCATGTAGTGGAATTTTGTAAAAGGAAGCTGAAAATAAAAATCCTGTGATTTCCCCTGTTCATTGCAGTTCAGTGCATTTCTTCAATGGCTGAATTGTCTACATAAAGTGTGCATCAAATGAAAAATGAAAAACAGAAGTGTAACAGACATGGTGAATACTGCAAGTCAAGACTCAAGGTGGAAAATTTTATGAAATGAAACATTTAAAAATAATGGAATAAAAGAGTTAATGCATTTATGTGACATGATAGTGCATGTGACAAAACAATGGTTTTTCATCATGTTACAAGCCCTAGTCTTAGTACTCACAATGCAGCAAACTCCTGTGTTATCAGTTACCTAGATATTGCATTACTTTTAAATAAATGGGATCATGAAAAGACTAATCTGCTATTTATCTCATCTTTCCATTTATTTGTGTTGTCATTATGTTTGTCCTTTAAATAAATGCTAGGTTAGACATGGCTGTGTTATTTGTTCTCAAGTGTAATACCTAGGCATCCCATAGTACAATAGGTTAAGTACTATGACCATTGCAACATTCATTGCAGGTTAAAATCAGCTGGTGGCAAGGGCATACATAAATGGACACAATAGTCCAAGTGCTTTTATATAAATACAGGCTGGTCTCTATTAACATGATTAATTCGTCCCATGAGTGCATCGCAAAACGGAAATGCGTTAATCGAATATAATCAATAGGAAAAATTATAATTTGTCCTTGTCCTTGACCTTCAGGAATGTCCATAAAGAATTTTAAAAATACTTTTAAATAACTTTTTAACTATATACTATGTAAAAGATAATGAAAATAATCATGGAATTAAATGTTTATTGCATAAAACAGCATTTCCAAAACTGCACTGTGAAATATTCGTGCATCGGACACCGCACGAACTACTAGCTCGAGGTAATTCACAGTTTCAACATTACTTATTAAGTTGTTTGGACCTAACTACAGTACTTAATGAACGGAACTGTTAGGTATTTCTTTTTGCCTAGGGGCACTGTGAACCAAGAAAGTTTGGGAACCTCTAACATAAAATACACAATGAAGAAACTATTTGCTACGGAAATATTTGAACAGAGTCGTTTGAACAGTGTTGGCTTTCTTTTTTGAATCAATCAATTTCCGATAGCAGACAACAATTTTCTCTACACCCTGGCGAAATAAATATCGCAGAGGAACCTCAAACCCTTTTGTTTGAGGTTCTCTGCGATATGAAAGATTTCATCTAGTTCTTTTACCGTTATCACCTTTGCAGTAAGATTTTCATCTGGCTCATTTAAAAATTAGAATTTTTAAATGCAAGTCTGCAAGTAACTTTATTAGCAGGAGACAAACAAGTAACACGTCTTCTTCCGATGGTTGATGGAAAACACTGAGGCGGGCAGCGGTCTTTATTGCCTGTCCGATACAAGGTAAGCTTAGCACTGTATTCAAATCAAGAAAAGTGGTATAGTTTTTTCAAATAGCTCTAACTGAAAAACGCGTTAATCGAACTCGCATTTTGCAAGGTGTGTGCATGTGTGTGCGTGCGCACTCAGAAATTTTACTGGGTTTTTAAATATTACTTCTTTCATTAAGTTGTTTTAATGACAAATTTCAATAAACTTGTTTAGATTTAGGTAAATTTTATTTCCTAATGGTAAGTTGAAATCATTGTTAGATTGAAAATGCAAACTCAGTAGAACCTCCTAAAACAGAAGGACCTAATCCTTGCCAGACCTTGGAATTTCCTGCATAGCTGCCGACTCTTTGAATTTACAATCAAGAATCTTTTTTTCTTTTTTTTTTACTTGATTTTGACTTCTTCTCTGTCTCACCATCACAATATAGTTGGTGACAGTTTTTCTGTCCTTTTATTTTCACAAAAAAAAGTAAAATTATGTTAAAATTTAAATTTTTTGAAACCTTTGTGAATTTCTGCTTATTTTTGTTAATGAATTGGCCATTGAATTGCTAATCTGTGTAAAATATAAATGTGTGATAATAGCTTTATTCTCCGTAATATGTAATCATAATTTTATAATAGTTTTGCAAAGCCAGTTAGCATCTTTTGAGATGCCAATTGCTTTTATGCACCATGAGATGCCTTTTATGCATCTCATGATTGAAATGTGTTAAGGGCTTTAGCTTCAGGCTGCGAGAGATTTAGACAACGTACAAGTTAGTGCAAACGCATCATATTAGTATGCAGCTTAACACAAATATGCAAAGGCGGCATATTTGTTAAGTTATATAGGCGGCATCGTTAAGTTATATCTCATATTGTTATACACCATCAGGCATCTCTCATATTGTGGAGTTATACTTCATAACTGTTTTGTCATCATTGCATCACTAGGGTACCTACCCAGCCACCGAAGAAGGGCCAAATAGCCCTGAAACAGTGCCGTCTGGGTGGTAGTATCTGCTGAGAATAATAAGTCTTCTCCTTTATTATTCGAAGTAGTGTAATATCACGGCAACTCGTTATGAAGGCATTCACAATATGAGATATAACTAAATGATGCTGCCTTTGCATATTTGTGCTAACTCAGAGTTTAGCTTCATACTAATATTTGCACTAACTTGTACGTTGTCTAAATGTCTCGCAGCCTGAGGCTAAAGCCCCTAACACATTACAGCCTTAATTTATATTATACACCATCAGGCATCTTTCATATTGTGGAGTTATACTTCATAACTGTTTTGTCATCATTGCATCACTAGGGTTCCTACCCACCCATTGAAGAAGGGCCAAATAGCCCTGAAACGGTGCTGTCTGGGTGGTGATATCCACTGAGAATAAGTAACAACAGTCTTCTCCTTTAGTGAAGCGTTACTTATTCGAAGTAGTGCAATATCATGGCAATTCACAATATGAGATATATCTTAAACGATGCCGCCTTTGCATATTTGTGCTAATTCAGAGTTTAGCTGCGTACTAATATGATGCATCTCATGATGTAACACATGCTGAATGTTTATTCTCATATTCTGTCATAGAATGTAATCTTCCTCTGAATGTTGCTGATTGTTGAAGGTGGATTGTTCAGAAATATGTTTCCTGGATAGTGAAATAGCAAAAAAAAAATATGGTTGTGAAAGAACAAGAGTGATGGACATTATGAATAGAGAAAGAAGAGGTAGTGATGGCTGTAAAAAATGGGTCATTATTGTTAGCTACAGATGGCAGTAATCAAAGTCATTCCAAGTTGTATCTTGTCATAGTGACCTTTCATCATAATAATAATAAAGTTGAAAGCAACTTACTCTGAATACCACTTATAGTATATCTAAAAACTGGAATATCATGAGTATTAGAAGAGGGGATTGAGTACTTGAGTAGTAGTTGTAGTAATGGCAAATGATGCAAGAAAGCAAACTTATATAGCATCTGCCAAAACACACACACACACAGTTCACCCATCTGTACCCTCCAAGAATTTGTCTGGTTCTCCCTTAAATTTATTCAACCCATCCACTTCCATAACAACAGGTGGAAGCCTGTTAGAAAGGAAGGTTACTCTCAAGTTTATTATTCTAATAAAGATTTTGTTACAGATCTTTGTAAGCAGCACAGAAACAAGATAGAAAAGAAACCTTGAATTATTCTTGCATTCCATTTATCTATTCTGTCATTTAAGGAGCTTAGAGAAATGTAAACATCATGGTTCATCAGTGCTGGATTAAGGCATGGGCTAGTAAGGTCCTTGCCTGGGGTGCCATTCTTTAAGGATCACCAAAAACAGAACGGTGAAGAAAGAAATATATATATCCTTAGTAAGAGAGCACGGAAATACCTTGGTCCAGCTCTGTGGTCCACACACTTATTGGATCATTTGGATACATACATATTTCATCTAGGGTTTAGAGAGCCAAATTAAATCCTGTAGAAGATAGGGTTGCCTTAATTACAGAATCACAAGGTAATATTTATAAACAAATGGCAGAAGTTGTTTGTGTTTCGGATTCTAACTAAAGTTAAGTGTGAAGCTAATGCTGTATATCTTTGAATGTCTGGAGTTATTGTTTTAGTAACAACAGATTATAACCATATAATGAATGTTTATCCAAGCTTATTCAAACTATTCTGATCCATTTGTCTAAACTTCTATGAAGGCTGATACAAATTAGTTTTATTATATAATGAAATCCTACCCTTTTAATGAAATGGAGCACTCCTTCATTAACAGCATCAAGTGTTTGTGCTATGTGATATAAAGCATTCAGGCAGATAGAGATGGTGCATGTGTACAATTCAGTGTGAGAATGGGCAAAACTAAAGATTTAAGTGACTTTGAATGTGGCATAGTATTTGGTGCCAGATGCAGTGGTATGGGTATCTTGACCACACCCCTACTGAGGTTTTCATGTATGACTGGCTCTCATGTGTATTGAGATTGGTCCAATAATCAAATAAGCCTTTCTCTTACCCTGCACAAGTCTTGTCTGACTACAGGCAATGGAGGCTGATAAGGCTTATGCAGGGTGAGAGAAAGCCAGTACAACATTAGTAACTAAAGAGGCATTTTAGAACACAAAATTCATCATATCATGTCATGGATGAGATATTTCAACTGACAACCAAACTGAATTTTACTTCTGTCAGCAAAAAACAAACCACTGAGTTGAGGATTGGAAAAATGTTGCTTCTGCATCCCAGTTCCTACTGTTTCATGTCAATTGGAGGACCAGACTATAGTGAAAACAGCATGAGTCCCTGGTCAAGTGTCAATGATGTAATCTGGTGGTGATAGTGTGGCATGTGAAGTATTTTCGTAGTGCACATTGGCCTCTTTTATACCAGTGGAGCAACTTTTTGATGTCACATTATCTATAAATTATTTCTAACTAGGCATACCCCTTCATGTCTGCAGTGTCTCCATCTGCGAATGAGTTCTTCCAACAGTGTGATACACCATATTATGAAGTCAGAATTGTACAGAACTAGTTCCAGGAACACGAAAGTGAATTTGGCCTACTGTGGCTGCTCCTCAGTCACTAGATCTCAATCCATTTGAGCACCTGTCAAGTGAGATGGAACTGAGCTCTTTGGGTGGTTGTGGCTCTATGCCAGTTTGTAACAATTTGTGGGAAACAATTGAGCTAAGATGGATCAGAATCCCTGTGTCACACTTTCAATACCTTGTTGAATCCTGGGGGGGGGGGAAAGAGGACCTACTGATTATTAGGCAAATGTACCTAATAAAGTGGCCACTTAGTGTATATGAAATGAAATATACAATAGAACCCGGATAAGAAGTTTTCCAAGGGAGTGGAGGTTTAGAACTTCTTACAAGAGAAAAGTTCTTTCAGACCTAAAAGGTATAAAATATTAACTATATAAATAAAAATTAAAAGATGCACATACATAAGTTAAAGATTATTTCAGAATTTATAAATATTTTATTCTGCCTATGGGAGATACATTTTTAAACTGAGGATTTCTAATTCTTAACATTCTATTTGTTATACTCATTACCAAATTGGAAGAATTGAGCTCCTTTGGAGTTTAAACATACCTAAAAATGGACATCATTGAGATTTCAACTGAGACCATGTATATTTGTGAAATGAATGAGGAATTGTTTGGTAGGTTTAGCCCTTATCATCAATAAAGCCTCATCATATTGACCAGCTGTGTCAGTTTCACTAGAAAATGGAAGCCAGTTTCAATTGTGAACGTTAAAATCACCAGGGAAAATTACCTCATGTTAAGAAAGTTTGACTGAAGAAAGTCAAGTTTCAATGAAAGGAAGTCGAAGTGTTACAAGTGATTGGTGGAATTGGGAGATTGATTGAGGCAGAAATTGAATTTGTCATAATGGAATATAGAGATTGTAAGCCAGAGAAGATTGAAAAGAGGAGATTCCAAATTACAAAGTCTCTGACAGGGAATATCAAAGAGACATATGCATAAGTGCCCCCTTTGAAGCGAAAGGAATCATACAGTGAATGAGCAACTGCGATAAGGGGTGTTTGAATCAACCAATAGTTGGGATTCTGTCAGAAAATTAAGTGAGCCTGACAGACTGTAAGTGAAAATGGACATCATTGAGATTTCAACTGAGACCATGTATATTTGTGAAATGAATGAGGAATTGTTTGGTAGGTTTAGCCCTTTTTGCAGATAAGTACAGTCTCTTAGTTTGACTATTCACGATGTATTCAGTAATAAAGAAAAGGTAGAGGGGGTGTGGTGTGAAGTAATGAAATTTTCACTTGATCTTAGCATGTGCATTAACTTGATGTTTCCTGTTGCTTTCTGTAATTGTAGTAGCTTCCCTAACTTTTTTTTTTTTTTAATGAAAACCCCAAACACGAGAGGTATTAGAACCTATAGTACTTAGTATTGTGCTTGGGTTAGAGGTTGAGAAGATGAAAGGAAATATTTGTAGACATTAGACTCGAACTTCTGTAGACTGTAATCTTCAGTAAATACATATGAAGGAAGGTGTTCCAGAAAATGGCAGTTGAATGAATAAATGAGGAAGATGAAAAGTTGGTTCTGTGAGTTTGAAGTTGGACAGTAAATGGATGTTGGCTGGTGGCATCACGTGTTCGGACTGTTTTGAAAGAGACAGTGGAAATTATAGAAACCAATTTAGAAGAACAGTGCCCATGGAAGTATCTGTAGAAAAGGCATGCAGCAGAAACAGTATACATCTATTAGACAGTTAGTGGAGAGACTCTGTTAGAGAGGAGTCATTAATTAACCTAACCGCCCTCTTCTGAATTGAATCTAGAAGCCTAAGAGAGGTTTTGGGGGCACCATCCCAGATGTGGGAACAATATTCCATGGTAGGGCGGATTTGCGATTTGTACAGAGTGAACAGCTGTTTGGAAGAAAAGTAACGCCGAGAACGAAAGAGAAAACCAAGTTTTTTGGATGCAGAGGAAGCAGTATTTGTAATGTGCTTGTGCCAAGAGAGATTAGAAGTCAGGGTAATCCCCAAAAGAGATATCATTTTGCCTATAAATTGTAGTGTCACCAAAGATAAGCATAGGTGCAGAAGAATCCTTTTTGCAAGATATAAGACAAGACTGAGTTTTAGAAGGGTTGAAATCAACTAAGTTGTCTTTGCCCCACTGGAGAATTACCTGGAGATCAGCATTCAAGGAATTGGTAGTGGATATTCGAGAAGTTGCAGCTGATTGGGCAGAGCAAGGTTTCTCAAAATGGAAAGTGGAATACAATGCTATCATCGGCAAAACTATGGATAAGATTTCCAGTCAATGGA
The DNA here is from genome assembly GCF_048544385.1 of Mastigoproctus giganteus. Classification (NCBI taxonomy): domain Eukaryota; kingdom Metazoa; phylum Arthropoda; class Arachnida; order Uropygi; family Thelyphonidae; genus Mastigoproctus; species Mastigoproctus giganteus. The sequence continues at coordinate 115,606,335 of NC_143585.1, forward strand.
AGAAGGTCATTAATATACAAGAAGAAAAGATTGGGGGAAAGAACTGAACCTTGGGGGTCACCAGCATTAGTGGAGAAGTTAGAAGACAGAGAGCCATCTACCATCACCCTCAGTGAGTGCTCAGAGAGAAAAAGCTTGATAACTAATTACAAAAAACAGTTGGAAAACCGTAAGATGGAAGCTTGTTTAGAAGACCTTTATGCCAAACATGATTGAAAGCCTTTGAGATGTCAAGAGCAACTGCTTGTGTTTCACCAAACCTTTCCATTGAATTTGCCCATAAATCGGTAACATAAGCCAGAATATCACCAGTGGATCGACACTGACGGAATCCATACTTGCAATCGTTGATCAGACGGAAGGTTTCAAGTTAGTTTGAGTTGATAATTAATTGATTTCTCCATTACTTTAGAAAGAGTAGAAGTAATTGCAATGGGATGATAATTGGATGGGAAGGATTTGTCACCCTTTTTAGGAACTGGCTGGATATGAGCAAATTTCCAAGCAGAAGGAAAAACACCTTTGGAATAAGAAAGCAAAAAAAAGGTGGCAAAGAACAGGAGTAAGTTCAGGAGCATAGGTTTTGAGAACAAGTGGAGAAATACAATCAGGACCTGGAGCTTTCTTTGCATCAAGATTCATCAAAATCCTTCTGACATCCTTTTGACGGAAAACCACAGGAGGCATTGAATGGAGCGTGTTGGGAACAGTGGGAGGTGTTTTACCAAGATCATTAATACATGAGTTGGAATAAAAAATGGGATGCTAGCAGACAGCTTTATCCTTGGCTGAAGTGACAACAGAACCATCTGGTTTTGACAGAGGGGAGAAGCAGAGATGGGCAAAAGTTGCGGCCGATATCTTAGGCAAGAGACCAGAATGCTCGGCTACCATTTGGATAAGAAACGAGTTTTCTGCTCTGAGCCTGTTTAGAATGATTATTAACTGCTTTACAATTGTTGCGATCTTTGGTGTAGGTAGAAAACGAAACTGAAGAATTGGAAACAAGCCAATTACGATATGCAACGTTCTTCTCTTGAACAGCCTTAGCACATTTATTGGAAAACCAAGGTTTAGATGGTGCCTCCATAGCCAGGTGGGAAGGAGCAGCAGCGCGTAGCACACGCTTCTTGATTAGACCGGGGTTCGAGCCCGTCACCACCAAATACGGAGGATGCGGAAATGTCAGGGAATGACTACCGCATATCCCGGAGCAATATGGCCTTAGTTGCTAATGCTCCTAAAAACAAAATAACAAACAAACAACAAGGTTTAGATAAAGGACGAGATTTTAAAGTGGAGTGTGGAATAAAGGATTCCATTCCTACAAGAATAATTTCACTGACATGAACTGAGCAAATGCTGACATCGACAGTTTTGATACAGTAATCCAACCAAAGAAAAGAAATCTCGTAGGTCATCCCATTTTGCATTCTTGTAATGCCAAACAATACGAGGTTGGGAATAGTCATGAGATAAAGGCCCCATTGGAGAAGAGACAATCACCAATTTGTGATCTAAGGTGCCTAAAGGACCACTCACTTCGACCGTGTACTTAGAAGGGCTGTTTGTGAGAAAAAAATCAAGCGTGTTGGCTGTATGGTTAGGATTGTCCAGTATCCTTGTAGGTAAATGAACAATCTGTGCAAGGTCGTTACTAATTTCAAAAGCCTCAGCATCTCGTCCAGCTGGGTCGATGTGACTAGAAAACGGAAGCCAGCTGGAGTTGTAAACATTAAAATCACCAAGGAAAATTACCTCACTGTTAGGAAAGTTGGACTGCATAAAGTCAAGTTGCAAAGAGAGGAAGTCAAAGAGCTCCAAATGATTAGTGGAGTTGGGAGAACGGTAGAGACAACAGATGAATTTGACACAATGAGGTAGAGAGATTTTAAGCCAGAGAAGATCGAAAAGAGGAGATTCCGAATTACCAAGTCTCTGACAGGAAATATCCGAAAGGACATGTGCACAAGTACCATCTTTAAGGCAAAAGGAATCATACAGCAAATAATTTGGACAACTGAGATGAGAAGTAGTGGAATCAACCGATAACTGAGATTCTGTCAGAAAAAGTACATGGGGTTTGGCAGACTGTAAGTGGAAATGGACATCATTGAGATTAGAACTGAGACCACGTATATTTGTGAAATGAACTAGGAAGTGTTTGTGAGGTTTAGATCTTTTCGCAGATAAGTTTGCTCTATTAGTTTGACAATTCATGGTGTATTCAATAGTAAGAAAAAGTGGTGGGGGGGGGACATGCTGTATGAAGTAATGAAATTTTTGGATATGACATACACATGGTAAGAATATACCCAGATCCTTGCCATAACGTGACCTCGACAATCCCCCCCCCCCCCGCATACACACTACTCGGACTACCTACAGTCACTATCTGGCAGAGTAGAGGTAGCAAGATTATATCTAGCTGATCCTGAAGCCTTCAAAAAAGTTAGGTTCGGTCCGGTGTACTTACTACTGGCCTATGAACACTGTTTTAGAGCTGTACCCTCGAAATGTAAGGATGATTGGATCTCGCCATGATGTTCATCATAACCGCAAAAGTCATCAGTCATACTGCATGATGGAAGAGATGGGGAAGGGTTGAACTGAAGCTGTTTGCTGCCATTGACCTCTTTAGGTTCCTCTACCACCAAAACTCGGATTACCAGCCTACCTACTGGTAACCAGATATGTAGGCCCTGTCTTCATAGCATGTTGAAGGAAAGGCCCTAAATATCCTTCCTTCTCTCATCTGCATCTGACCTATATTCCTGCTGGGGTTGAAACCCAACCTTCCTCTAGGTTAGTCAGGTCCCAGCAGCCACCCCGTGAGGAGAGAGAGAGGAATTGAGATGGATAGACTCGGTGAACCCGTTGGTGGGTTTGTGTATTCCGCTTGCGCATCCTAATTCCTGTACATCTCTACAAAATTTCCAATTTTTCATGAATATTACTAGAAGCAGGCATAATGGAACCATCCATTTTGGCTTGGAATAGCCCATTTATAGTGATTGAGAAAGAGGATAGAGGCCAAGGTAGGTTTAGTAAAGTCATTTTGCCTTGTAAGGTATTTAATTTGTTTATTCGAACGAGGATAATTATTAGAATGGACCGTAATAGTGGCATGTGATACAAGAAAGCAAGCGTATGAGCTTATGTAGCATCAGCCAAAAAAAAAAAAAAAAGAAAAAAAAATTCACACAACAAGAGTCCAAGGATTCTCTTGTAATTATGGCCTAGGGTTCTTAGTTCCTTTGCTGCCTCCTTTAATATAACTGGATAGATCCCATCCACCCCAGGTGCCTTTCTTACGTGTAACTTCAACAATTTCTCCTCCACTTTGCTTTTGGTTATTACAAAATCATTAAGCACCCTGCTAGAATTTGATAACCTTCTGGCATTTTCAATCCATAATAACTCCTCATGTGTGAATGTAGATGCAAAATACTCATTCAGTTTGTTTGCTATCTGAGCAGGATTATCAACAGTCGAACCATCAATATCATGTGGACCAATCTGGTTCATCCCCTTCCTTTTAGAGTTTATATAAGTAAAGAAATCCTTGCTGTTTTTCTTGGCATCCTTTGCCAAAGATTTCTCGAAGTGAATAAAGGAAGTGAATTATACCTGTTATGATGTTCTGAAAATTGATCATCTGCTTGGGAAGAATACTTCGTTTTTGAACGAATGTTTATAAATGTTCAGCATTGTATTTCTAAAGGAAACAGACCCAAATTCTGCAAGGAAAGGAGGATTATCTGTACTTTTTTTTTTACAGATACTTTGTAAGCAGTGCAGAAACAAGATAAGAAATAAACTTTGAATTCTTGTATTTCATTCATCTTTTCTCCCATTTAAAGATTAACTTGATTTTAACATTGCTGATGGACCACTTTCTATTGGTTTAGAGAGGGAGAGAGAGAGAGAGAGAGCCAGATTAAATCCTATAAAAGGAAAATGTTATCTTACATTACAGAAGTGTGGGTTAATATTTATGAAAATATGACAGAAGTTAAGTTTAGATTCTGATTGCGGTTAAATGTGAAACTAATGATATTAATAATTAAAGGAAGACACTATAAGCCATGTGTGAATGTTACATACATTTATCGGAATGGTTATAAGGCAACAAAAGTTAATAACAATATAACCACCACAATGCTTGTACCTAACAACCAGGCCAAAAAGGTTGGGAAGGGGGAATTACAGAGTTAGAAAGAAAAATACTAATTTACAAGAATAATATAACTTACAAATTAAAGTTAAATTGGTAATAACAAACAGAATTCAATGCTAAAACAAAACTGCAAATACTATTAAATAAAACATAAACTAAAGACTAAGCACTGGTCACCTACCTTGTTTGTCAGATGGTAGAGCTAAATTTATATAATGCTAACTTCCCAAAGCAGCTGATATCACTCAGCTTTATGCAGTGACATTGGACAGTCTCTTGATAAGTAAACTCTATAAAAATTACAAGCTTTTAAAATTTCTTCAGGATTAACTTTTATCTATATGCCAAATTAATTATAAATGATATATTAACAGTTACTAGCATAACAAAGTAGCATAAAATTAAAAAGGCACAGGAGTAATAAAATATCCCTGAGTTACAAGTACCTAATTTAGAATCATGAATGCAAACAGTCTCTACAAAATAAACAGTGTAATGTTTTCAAATAAATAACCTGTAAATATTTATGCATTTTTTTATCTGATAAATTAAAAAAGGATAAAGTGTGCTGTATCAATGTTGAATAAGAAACTAATGAGAAATGCCTTTAGGTAAATTCAATTTTCGTGCTATCCTAATAAAAGCCATATACAATTGGCTGGGCTACTATTCTTCATCACATTCCTTCAACCAGTAAGATTTGTTCCATGAAATAATACTGTTAATAGTGTAGTCTCCATAGAGTTCATTCTACTGTGATTTCTTGAGTCTTGCTATCTTTGCAAGATAAAGATGCAGTTGTGTGTGCACACACAGTATCCACTGATTAATTTCTTTTTTGGTTAGTTAATCAGTGGATACAAGAATATTTTTTTGATGTGATTCCTGATGTTTAATTAAGGTCTTTTTTCTCATGCTTACTATTATTTTTGTATCAGATATTGTTTTGATGGTAATAAATTTATATTTAATTGTTTGCTTTTGCAATATCCCTGTATATGTGTATATATATATATATATATTTATTTATTTTTATTTATTTTTTTAAATGTAGGGTACTCATCCTAATGCCAGGTGGATTAGTCAAGGAAGGCGTAATATTAATCGAAGATGGAGAGGTGCGGTACTTCCTCCTGCTCCCCCACATTATCCAGGGTTCCTCTTTCATTTTCTGTAAGTTTTAATGAGATGTCAAACTTTAGTATTGATAAATATTATATGGTTATGATATAAACATGCTCAAGTAACAGTTATAATTTAAGTTTTGAATTTTATTGTGGATAGAGGAACCTTATACTCAAAAAAAAGTGAATACTTAGAGTTATAAAGATCAGTGCTTTGACTTGTCATTAATAGTGATATTATACTGTCAGTAACCTAGAAGAGGGTGGGGAGTGAGAAACAGAAGTTTAATGGAAGGGGGAATTATAAATGAAAGTAACAGTCCTTAGACAAGGGTAATTAAAAGCAACTGAAACACTCAAAAGGGTAAAGTAATTCAAAGAATGCAGTGTGTACATTCATTATTAATTTTTTGAAGATTAAATGCACAAGGCATAATATGTTATGGGTTAAAATTAACTATATAATATCGGTGTAAATACACCATAGTTTACCCATAAATTTAACTACATAAGTAGGGTAACGGCATCATTTTGATTTTATCTCATTGTGGCTACCTTCACAATGAGATACCAGGTATTACACTACTTCAAATAAATAACGCTTCTCTAGTAGAGGAGACTACTGTTGTTTATTCTCAGTGGGCACCACCAGCACCCAGACTTGTTTCGGAGCTTCTTGGCTCATTCATAAGTAGTTAAAATTTTTGGTAAACTATGGTGTATTTACACCAATATTATATAATTAATTTTAACCCATAACATATTATGCCCTGTGCATTTAGTCTTCAAAATATTATCATTATCATTATCTTCACCATTTGGCATCTCTCATATTGTGGAATTAACTTCGTAACCATGATGGCATGTTTGCATTATTAGGGTACCTGCCCATCCACTGATGAGTGAGCTAACAAGCTCCGAAACGTGTCTGGGTGGTGGTGCCCACTGAGAATAAATAGCAGATACATTAGAGTACCGGTAAGTTGCCGATTTTTTTCGTTTTTTCCGTTTTAATTTCTGGAGGGTATCATACGGAAGTGTTCTACGTACTATATTGAGGTAAACTCCTCTTATTATTTTACTAATCCTTTTCCAATTTAATATTTGTATATTAGTATTAGTAGTGTCAAATAATGCAAGGAAACAAGCTTATACAGCATCTGCAAGAAACAGAAAAATCCACGCAGTTCATCTGTCTAGCCCCTCTAATAATTTGTCTAATTAAATGTATTTATTCTGCTCACTTTCACAAAAACAGATAGTAGTTTGTTCCAGCAATGTTACTATCTTGGTTTTAAGGTTTAAGGTTTTTTTTTTTTTAAGGTTTAAGGTTTCCTCGCTGCAATTTTAAGAAATGAAATCTTTCGTGGTAAGAGTTTCATTTTGTGTCTTTGAAGAGTCTGGTTGCTTTAATTTACACTGTTTCCAAGAGAGCCACATCATTCTTTAATGATGTGGCTTTCCAACATATAAAGCTTCCAGACATATAAGTGGTTCTACAGATATTGCCCCATTGCCTTATATATAGTTTGTCTAGTGGCACTGGTGGTTGCCCACGGCTCGGCTTTTGTTTCTCTGTGAAGCATACAGAACTTCATAAAGTCCAGGAATGTGTAATTGTGTCAGTGAAGTATAAGGTTGTGTTGTTCTTCTGGCCATTTATCTGTGGGGACCCCGATGGAACTCCATGTTGCCCCTCACTACCTTGTGGAGGCAGGCCAGGCAGCATTGGGCGATAGCTCAATTAAATTTATTATCAAATAAATTTATAAATCTTATTTATTTTTATTGTTAATTAAATTGTATTTAAATGGAAATCATGCCCCAGACTAGAGCAGCAAAGTAACGTGCACAAAATAGCAGAAGTGCAGTGGTTCAGGGGAGAACCAAAGGGAGCTATTCTCCAATGCATCACAGTCTAAAAAAATCAGAACATGATCTAGCTATGGAGGATGTCTTTATGTGAGTTCTAAGTACAGAGAACGTTAAGAAATTAGGCCCCAACTAAGCAGTCTGATGCGGTTTATGAGAGTTTAAAGAGTTTTGTAGATTCCCTTCGAAGGAATTAAATGGGGGGCCCATCAAGCTCTCAACTGCCCAACTCAATGCCAGAGCTCACTCTTGTGCACCAGGCAACACAACAGCAATCTTCAGGGCAGAATGTGTCGCACAGACGCTAGTTATTGTTGGTAACTCGATTGTCAGGAAAACGGGAAATATATTGTGCAAAAAAGGATAGGTGGAATAGGACCAGGGTATGTCTGCTAGGGGCAAAAGTTGATGATGTTGTAGAGCACATACCATATCTTAAGGGCTCAAAAGGTGATATCGTACACGTTGGCACTAATCACATTAGCCGACCGGGCTAGCCGAGTGGGTCAAGTACCTGCCCGGCAACCCAAAGGTCGTGGGTTCGATTCCCGCCTCGGGCTTGGATCAAAGTACTGCAAAAACTTTGGGAGGTGCAATATGGCCACAGAAGCCGATGCGCCAACAACTACCAAATCAAAAAAAAAAAAAAAAAACTAATCACATTGTGTAGAAGATCTGCGGATTTACTTAGCAAGTACAGGTCAATGTTGAAAAAAAAAAAAGTCACGAGTTAGGGTTAAATTTGAAAGTGTTTGCCATTCTGCACAGACACAATAAGAGGAAGTATATGATGAGGGCCTTGTCAGTCAGTTCGACCTTGATGAGATTATGCAAGGCTCAAAGGATAGAATATTTTTCAGTGTGGTATATACTTGTTAACAGGAGAGACTGCTTCTGCAGGGATGGGGTACACTTAAATAGATAGGGTGTAAGAATATTTGCTGATGCTATCGAGGCAATATTAGGTGGATCGGAAAACCACTAGTTTGGGAGGGGGATATAATACATTAACAGTAGCCACAAGCAGAAGTGGAAGTGATTCTTACGCTGCTTGTATTGGAATGAGCAGAAGCCAGGAAAGCAAGTTGCTGGGGATTTCAGGAACTGGTAGGAGTCGTGAAACAAGTAAATACTTGAGCTGTGTTAAAGTAACTAGGAGTAAGAACTGGTGCATGTACACCAATGTTAGGAGAATAGTAAATAAATTTGATGAATTTGAAGTGCTAGTCAAGACATCAAAGATGGATATTGTTGGGATATCAGAGACGTGGTGTCACACAGATATAAGAAATGCAGAATTGGAATTTGGAGAGTACAATGTGTACAGAAAGGATAGGAAGGGAGGAGGGGTTATGCTGTTAGTTATGAAACATAAAATCTAAAGAAGTGCATCCAGTTGACATTGGTGGACAGAGCAATGTTGAGTCACTTTGGTGTCACATAAACACTGGGAAAGCAAAAATGAGGATAGGAGTTTGTTATAGGCCTAATGACTCTGGTGAGTACGATGAACAATTATACAAAGAAATAGAGTGAGCCAGTAAATCAGTGTCTTATAATGGGGGATTTTAACTACCCAGATAGACTGGAACGTGTGGGTTGGTCACTTGAACACAAGCAAGGCTTTTGTGGATTAATTGGATGATTGTTTTCTACAGCAGCATGTTAGAGAGGGAACCATAGGGAGTAACACTCTTGATCTGATTATCAGTAGTGATTCTTCATGCATTGAAAATCTGCAGATAAAGGAACCACTAAGTGGCAGTGATCACAGTGTGCTGAAGTGGGATTTACTCAAAGAGGTAACTACCATCAAGGGTAAAGGGAAGGGTTTTTGCTTTCATAAAGGTGACTACAGTGATCTGAGACAGTTTTTAAATTCTATACATTGGAACCAACTGATGATGTTATCAACAGAAAATTCTCATTAGGAAGCATTCAAGGAATTAATCTTGCGAACTACAAGGATTTCATTAATTAAGAAATATTATTCAAGGTTTAGGCCTAAATGGGTCAGATGAACTAATAAGATTTGTGGCAGAGAAGAAACATGCATGGGATGCATATAAATTATCACATGATATAGAAGCCTATGGTAGATATAAGCTAGTCTTTAATCAAGTCACAAAGGAGATTAGGCAAGTGAAGGCAGATTATGAGAAATCTTTTGGCAAAGGATGCAAAGAAAAACAGCAACTTCCTTACTTACATTCACTATTTGTAAAATAATAAGGGTTTACTTCAGTATAGTACATAGAACACTTCCGTATGATACTCTGCAGAAATTAAAACGAAAAAATCGAAAATCTTACATTAGAATAACAATTGAATAAAAATCAATTTAAGATTGATTTTCAAAAAAATAAAACTTTTCAATTTTTTTCGTTTTAATTTCTGGAGAGTATCATGCGGAAATGTTCTACGTACTATAGTGAGGTAAACACTTATTATTTTACAAATATTGATATCTACGTAGAACGTATTGAGCATTACAGCTCTGGTTCATACTATCTAATTACGTACACTATAGAAGGAAGGGTATAAATCAGGTTGGTCCACTTCATATCGATGGTTCGACTATAGATGATTGTTCTCTGATAGCTGCCAAACTAAATGAGTATTTTGCATCTACATTCACACGAGTTATTCAAGGAGGAGAAGGCCAGATGTTTATATAACTCCAACACGGAGTTAAATGATTTTGTAATAACTGAGAGTAAAGGGGAGGAGAAATTGTTGAAGTTAAACATAAGAAAGGTACCGGGGGCAGATGGGATCTATCCAGTTATATTAAAGGAGGCAGCAAAGGAAGTAAACAAACCCTTAGCCATAATTATGAGAGCATCCTTATACTAGAGATGTGCAAGTGTATCTCTAATTCATAAAGGAGAAACAAAGGGTGACAAGAGTAATTACAGACCTGTTAGTTTGACTTCTGGTCCAGGGATAATAATGGAGTCACTGGTTAAAGAAGCATTGCAGGATCATCTACAGAAGACTGCAGTAGTAATTTAGAACAGCATGTGTTTGTTAAGGGGAAGTCTTGTCTGAACAATTTGATTGGATACGATGACTACTTGATCACAAAGGAACTGGATGCAAAAAATAATTTGGTATCATATACTTGGATTTCTGGAAAGCTTTTGATACTGTTGCACATGGAAGACTACTGTACAAATTGGAGCAGTTTGGCTTTAAGGGCAAGGTGCTGCAATGCTCAATCCATCTAACAATAAAAAGATGGTTGGATGGATTGAGCAGGATCAATGTTGATGGGATTCTTCCTTTTGCTCAGATTACAAAGCTGAGAGGGCATAAACTGAAATTGAGGAAAGACAGTTTAGTATTAGTAGAGGCATATGATGCAAGAAAGCAAGCATATACAGCATCAGCCAAAAAAAAAAAAAAAAAAGAAAGAAAGAAACCATTCCCATTTCACCCATCCATTTGCTCCAAAAGTTTGTCCACTTCTTCCTTGAATTTATTTAAACTATCAATTTTTCACAATGACAGATGGAAGTTTGTTCCACCAATCAACTTGCTGGCTAAAGGAAAATTTCTGCACATCTGTTCGACAACCGTCTTTCCTCAATTTGAGGTTATGCCCCCTCAGGTTTGTAATCTGCACAAGAGGAAGAATCCCATCAGCATTGAGCCTGCTCAATCCTTATACATCTCAATCAGATTGGCTTGCAGGTGCCTAGAGACCAGAAGCTGCACTTTACAGAACTTTGCCTTTCTTTGTAAGAGTACCCCCTTTGTTCTCCTCACCAGTCTTGTTGCCCTTCGTCGTACTCATTCTAGAAAATCTACATCCTTCCTAAAATGATCCTCTTCCAGACCTGTATACAGTACTCAAGGTGTGGCATGACCATTGCCTTATACAAGTGGATAATCACCTCCTTATCCCTACTAGAAAAATTCCTGTATATTCATTGACAAGACACCATGTGCTACTCTTGCAGACCGTCTGCACTGTCAGAAAACTTCATATCTGCCTGCACAATTACCACCAGGTCCTTTTCATTCTCTACCACTGTCAGTGTAGTACTTTACATTTGTCGATGTTAAACTTCATTTGCCACCTCTCAGTACATCTGCTTAACTTTTCTAGATCCTTTTGCAGCATCGTACTGTCATTAGTGTTATTAACAACCCTGCCACCCTTCGTATCGTCTACAAACTTGGACATTAAGTAAGCTTGATATATCATCATTAATATCATTTATAAATAATAGAAAAGAACAATGGACCCAACACTGAACCCTGATGGACTCCACTAATAACATTAGTCCACGATGAGCAGTGTCCATTGATTACCACTCTGTCTTCCCCTCAACCATCCCTTTATCCATAGCAGCAATTTGCTTCCAATGCCACACTGTTCCAATTGGTGCAACAGTCTTCCATGTGCTGCATTATCAAAGGCCTTTCTAAAATCCAAATATATTATATCAAAATTATTCTTTGCATCCAGTTCCTTTGTGACCACATCATAGTATCCAATCAGATTGGTCAGACAAGACTTCCCCTAAACAAACACATGCAGTTCTAAATTACAACTGCAGTGTTGTCTAGATGACCTGCAGTGCTTCTTTAACCAGTGACTCCATTATTATCCCTGGACCAGAAGTTAAACTAACAGCTCTGTAATTATCTGTGTCTCCCTTTGATCCTCATTTGTGGATTGGGGTCACATTTGCGCATCTCCAGTCCATGGGTACCTCCCCTGAGTCCAAGGAAGTTCTCATAATTAGGGCTAAGGGTTTGCTTACTTCCTTTGCTGTCTCCTTTAATATAATTGGATAGATTCCATCCACCCCAGGTGCCTTTCTTATGTTTATCTTCAACAATTTCTCCTCCACTTTACTCTCAGTTATTACAAGATTATCTAGCTTACTGCCAGAGTTTAATACACCTCTGGCATTCCCCTCCCTGAATAACTCCTCATGTGTGAATGTCGATGCAAAATATTCATTTAGTTGTTAGCTACCTGAGCAGGATCATCAACAGTTGAACCATTAATATCAAGTGGACCAATCTGATTCATCACCTTCCTTCTAGAGTTAGCATTAGCATTAGCATTAGCAGAGGCATATGATGCAAGAAAGCAAGCTTATTCAGCATCAGCCAAAAAAAAAAAAAAAAACACACCACTCCCATTTCACCCCTCCGTTCGTTCGAAATACCTGTCCAGTTGAGCTTTAAATTTGTTTAGGCTATCAACTTCAACAACAAGTGATGGAAGTCGGTTCCACCAACCAACCACCCGCTGGCCAAAGGCAAATTTCCGCACATCTATCCGACATCCGTCCTTCCTCAATTTGAATTTATGTCCTCTGAGGTGATTATTCTGAGAAAGATGAAGAATCCCATTGGCATTGAGCATGCTCAAACCATTCAAAGCCTTATACACCTCTATCAGATCACCTCGCCGGTGCCTAGTCTCCAGACTCTGTAATTTGCAAAACTTAAGCCTTTCTTTGTAAGAGCAACCCTTTGTTCCATTTACTAATCTTGTTGCCCTTCTCTGTACCCGTTCCAGCAGCTCTACATCCTTCTTGAAATGAGGCCTCCAGACCTGTATACAGTACTCAAGATGTGGCCTTACCATTGCCTTATACAAGGGAATAATCACCTCCTTATCCCTGCTAGAAAAATTCCTGTATATCATTGACAAGACACCATGCGCTACTCTTGCAGCTCGTCTGCACTGCTCAGAGAACTTCATATCTGCCTGCACAATTACCCCCAGGTCCTTTTCATTCTCCACCACTGTCAGTGTAGTACCGCAGAGTTGATACGTTGCTCTGGGGTTACTGTTTCCCATATGCAGCACTTTACATTTGTCGATGTTAAACCTCATTTGCCACCTCTCAGCCCATCTGTTCAACCTTTCCAGATCCTGTTGCAGCAGCATAGCGTCAGTATTGTCCTTAACGACCCTGCCAACCTTTGTATCATCTGCAAACTTGGACATTAAACTTGATATCCCATCATCAATATCATTCATAAACACCGAAAACAACAACGGACCCAACACTGAACCTTGAGGAACTCCACTAATAACATTAGTCCACGTTGAGCAGTGTCCATTGATTACCACTCTCTGTCTTCTGCCACTCAACCATCCCCTTATCCATAGCAGCAATTTGCCTCCAATGCCACACTGCTCCAATTTGTGCAGCAGTCTTCCATGTGCAACAGTATCAAAAGCCTTTCTAAGATCCAAATATATAATATCAAAGTTATTCCCTGCATCCAGTTCTTTTGTGACTACATCATAGTATCCAATCAAATTGGTCAGGCAAGACCTGCCCTTAACAAAACCATGCTGCGTCTGAGCTATAACTGAATTCTTGTCTAGATGATCCTGCAGTGCTTCTTTAACCAGTGCCTCCATTAATTTACCTGGAACAGAAGTTAAACTAACAGGTCTATAATTACTTGTGTCAGCCTTTGATCCTCCTTTGTGAATTGGGGTTACATTTGCACATCTCCAGTCTATGGGCACCTCCCCTGAGTCCAAAGAAGCTCTCATAATTATGGCTAGGGGTTTGCATACTTCCTTTGCTGCCTCCTTTAATATAACTGGATAGATCCCATCCACCCCAGGTGCCTTTTTTATGTTTATCCTCAACAATCTCTCCTCCACTTTCCTCTCAGTTATTACAAAATCATCCAGCTCACTGCCAATGTTTACTTTACCTACATCATTCTCCTTCCTGAATAACTCCTCATGCGTGAATGTAGATGCAAAATACTCGTTTAGATTGTTAGCCACCTGAGCAGGATCCTCAACTGTTGAACCATCAATATCCAGTGGACCAATCTGATTCATCCCTTTCCTTTTCGAGTTCAAGTATGTAAAAAACTCTTTTCTGTTTTTCTTTGCATCCTTTGCCAAGGATTTTTCATAGTCTGCCTTTGCCTGCCTAATCTCCTTTGTGACTTGGTTACAGACCAACTTATATCTATCATAGGCTTCCATGTCACCCATTAATTTGTATGTATCCCATGCATTTTTCTTCTCTGCCACATGTCTCATTAGTTCATCTGACAACCATTTAGGCCTAAACCTTGAACAATATTTCTTAGTTGGTATGTAAAGCCTGGTAGCCTCCAAGATTAGTTCCTTGAATGCTTCCCATTTTGAGTTTGCTGTTGGTAACATCATCAGTTGGTCCCACTGTATAGAATTTAAATACTGTCTCAGACCATCATAGTCGCCTTTACGAAAACAAAAACCCTTCCCTTTACCTCTGATGGTAGTTACCTCCTTGAGTAAATCCCACTTCAACACACTGTGATCACTGCCACCTAGTGGTTCATTTATCTGCAGGTTCTTAATGCATGAAGAATCACTACTGATAATCAGATCAAGAGTATTGCTCCCTCTTGTTGCCTCACGAACATGCTGATGTAGAAAACAATCATCCAATAAATCCACAAAAGCCTTGCTAGTGTGCGAGTGACCAACCCACAAATTCCAGTCAATATCTGGGAAATTAAAGTCCCCCATTATAAGACTCTCAGATTTACTGGCCCACTCTATTTCCCTGTACAATATCTTATTATACTCATCAGAGTCATTAGGCCTATAGCACACTCCTACTCTCAATTTTGATTTCCCTATGCTTATGTCGCACCAAACTGACTCGACACTGCCCTGTCCATCGATGTCGACTGGCTTCACTTCCTTGGACTTTATGTGTTTCTTAATTAATAGCATAACCCCTCCTCCCCTCCTGTCCTGTCTATCCTTTCTATACACATTGTATTCCCCAAATTCCAGTTCCGCATTACTTATATCTGTGTGACACCACGTCTCTGATATCCCAACAATATCTGCCTTTGATGTTTTGAGCAATACCTCAAATTCATCAAATTTATTTACCAAACTCCTAGCATTGGTGTACACGCAGGTATACATGCACCTGTTTCTATTCTTAGCTACCCTAACACAACCCATGTGTTTACTTGTACCGCAATGACTACCAGCAGTCTCTGAAATATCCTGCATCTTGTTTTTCAGACTTCTGCTCATTTCAATAGAAGCAGTGCAAGAATCACTTCCACCTCTGCCAGTGGCTACTGTTAATCTATTAGTCCTTGTATCCCCCCCAACTAGCAGTTTTCCGACCCACCTAACACTGCCTCGACAGCATCAGCAAAAATTCTTGCACCCTTTCTATTTAAGTGTATCCCATCCCTGTAGAAGCAATCTCTCCTGTTAACAAGTACAGTCCAGGCTGAAAAAAATTCTACCCCTTGAGCCTTGCACAATCCCTCCAGGGCCGAATTGATCGACAAGGCTCTCATCATATACTCCCTCCTATCGTGTCTGGGCAGAATTGCAGACACTCTCAAGTTCAACCCTAATTCACGGCTTTTTTTCAACAGTGACCTGTACTTGCTAAGTAATTCCGCCGGTCTCCTACTCGAATAGTCGAGTTTACATAAGAGAACTCTTTGCATCCTTTGACAAAGAGTTTTCGTAATCTGCTTTCGCCTGCCTAACCTCCTTTGTAACTTGGTTACAGACCAGCCTATCTATCACAGGCTTCTGTGTCACATGTTAATTTATATGCATCCCATGCATTTTTCTTCTCTGCCATATGTCTAATTAGTTCATCTGACATCCATTCAGGCCTAAATCTTGAACAATATTTCTTTGTTGGTATGAAAAGCCTAGTAGCTTCCAAGATTAATTTTTTGAATGCTTCCCATTTTGAATTTGCTGTTGGTAACATCATCATCAGTTGGTTCCACCATATAGAATTTAAATACCGTCTCAGATCACTGTAGTCACCTTTACGAAAGCAAAAACTCTTTCCTTTACCCTTGATGGTAGTTACCTCTTTGGGTAAATCCCACTTCAGCACACTGTGATCACTGCCACATAGTGGTTCCTTTATCTGCAGATTTTTGATGCATGAAGAATCACTACTGATAATCAGATCAACAGTATTACTCCCTCTAGCTGGCTCCCGAACATGCTGCTGTAGAAAACAATCATCTAATAAATCCACAAAAGCCTTGCTAGTGTGCGAGTGACCACCCACAAATTGCAGTCAATCTCTGGGAAATTTAAATCCTTCATTATAAGACACTCTGATTTACTGGCCCACTCTATTTCTCTGCACAATTGCTCATTATACTCATCAGATTCATTAGGCCTATAACACACGCCTATTCTCATTTTTCCTTTCCCAATACTTATGTCACCACACCAAACGGACTCAACATTGCATTGTCCACCAACATCAATTGGATGCACTTCCTTAGATTTTATGTATTTGTTAACTAACAGCATAACCCCTCCTCCCTTTCTGTCCTGTCCTGTCTATCCTTTCTGTACACATTGTACTCTCCAAATTCCAGTTCTACACTGCTTATGTCTGTGTGATACCACTCCTCTGATATCCCAACAATATCTGCCTTTGATGTCTTGCCTTAGCACTTCAAGCTTATAGAATTTATTTACTATACTCCTAGCATTGGTGTACATGCAAGTATACATGCACCTGTTTCTACTCTTAATTACCTTAACACAGCTCATGTATTTACTTGTTCCACTATGACTCCCAGCAGTCCTGGAAATCCCCATTGCTTGCTTTCCAGGCTGCTGCTGCTCAATTGCATTTCAATCGAAGCAGTTGAAGAATTAGTTTCACTTCTGCCAGCTTCTACTGTTAATCTATTAGTCCGTGTATCCCCCCCCCCCAAGCTAGCAATTTTCCGACCCACCTAACTCTGCCTCGATAGCATCAGCAAATATTCTTGCACCCTTTCTATTTAAGTGTTTCCCACCCCTGTACAAAGGGTACTAGGAAAGTTTTGCAATATGACGCAACAATGAATCACAGGAAGCTCCTTGTTGCTGCATGTTGAGACATGTTCATACGTGCATAGTAGCCGCCGCGCCAAGTCGATGGGCTCAGTTATTCATTAGTAGTGAGAGTGTAAAGTGCTTGCGATGGCATCGTGGTCACGAAATGAGATAAGGACAGTTTTGCGGTATAATTTCGTGTGTGGTTTAACCATAGACCAGTGCTTAGAAGAAATGACTCTTGCACTAGATGTTGATTGTCCACATCGTACAACGATATTCAGGTGGTATAGAGAATTCCAAAGGGGAAATTTCACTCTGGAGGATTCTGAGAGGCCGGGAAGGCCATGAACGTCAGTTACGAAGGAAAACGTTACTGCTGTGAGGAAACTGCTTGACGAAAACAGGCGAGTGACCTACCAACAGATAGAGGATACTTTGGGCCTAAATGCACCAGCAATTCGTTCGATTCTGCAAGATCATTTGCACGTGAAGAACCTTTGTTCTCTCTGGGTGCCGCATCAACTGACTGAAGAGCAGATGACACAACGTGTGACTTGGTGCCGGGAGATGTTAAAAAAGTTTGATAAGGGACAATCTCGGTATGTGAACAACATCGTGACAGGTGACGAGACTTGGCTGTACTATTACGATCTGCCAACCAAGGCTCAAAACAAAGTTTGGGTCTTTGATGATGACGACACCCGTAATTGTCAGAAAATCCCGATCTGTAAAGAAGAAAACGATAGCTGTATTTTTCAAATCGAGTGGAATTGTGGAACGTGTCGTTTTGGACACGCAGAAGACAGTCACAGCTAAGTGGTATACTGAACAATGCCTGCCTAAAGTCATTGGATCTATGAAGAACCTGCGGCCAAAGTCAAGAATGGACACCTGGTACCTCCATCACAATAATGCTCCAGCTCACCGCGCCAAAGCCTGCACCGAATATTTGACCACGACAGGACTGAAACTACTCGAGCACCCTCCCTACAGTCCAGACCTTGCTCCCTGCGACTTTGCACTGTTCCCGCATGTGAAAATGAAGCTAAAAGGGAGGTGGTTTTCCAGTGATGAGGACCTTCTACGGGCTTGGGACAATGAGTGTGCTTTACTCCCTAGTGAAACTTGACAGAACTGGTTTAAAGATTGGTTTCGGAGGATGGAGAGGTGTATTGAATGTAGAGGAAATTACTTTGAAAAAATTAAATAAACAATGCTGTATTGCAAAACTTTCCTAGTACCCTTTGTAGAAGCAGTCTCTCCTGATAACAAGCACAGAACAGACTGAGAAAAATTCTACCCCTTGAGCCTTGCACAATCTCTCTGGTGCCGAATTGATCGACAAGGCTCTCTCATATACTCCCTGCTATCGTGTGTGGGCAGAATTGCAGACACTTTGAAATTCAACCGTAACTCATGTCTTTTTTTCAGCATTGACTTGTACTTGTTAAGTAATTCTGCCGGTCTTCTACTCTTAATATCGTTAGTATCAATGTGTACAACAATATCACCCTTTGTGCCCTTAAAAGATGATATCTGCTCTACAACATCATTAACCTTTGCTCCTGACAGACATACCCTAGTCCTGTTCCCTCTATCCTTTTTGCACAATACGTTCCCCATTTCCCTGACCAAAGAGTCACCTACAACAACTAGTTTCTTTGGGACCAGCACATTCTGCCTTGGGGGTTGCCCCTGTGTTGCGTGATGTTCAAGTGCAAGCTCTGGCATTGATATGGGCAGCTGAGAGCTTGATGGGCCCCTCAATTTAAATCCTTCGAGGGCATCCACCCTGTCCTTCAAGCTCTCATATAAGCCCATAACAATGCTGAGTTGGCACCTGATTTCCTGACACTCCTTACATTGCATGTATACACACAAAGACATTCCTTTTGGCAATATCATGTCCCATTCCTGATTGTCCACAAACATCAAACAAGCAGTGCATTTCAATAGACTGTGATTCAGAGGACAGTCGCCTCATCATTTCTCCTCTGAGCCACTGCACTTCCATTAGTTTGAGCCTTTTGCTTTGCTGCTCTGGTCTGAGTCATGATTTCTATTCAAGTTCAATAAAATTCCAATACAAAATATAACTCTAAACTTATATCCCAAGATGTCAGTGTCCTTCCATTTTGATGACCTGGCATATTTTTACAATTGTCCACACTTTTCAATTTCTTGTCTAGCGTATAAATTAGTCTATTCCACTAATAATGTAAGAACTTCATCCGAAAAATATAGCTCTGCCAATTTTTGTACACTAAGATCTGTTGTGTCCATTTTCAAACCAGTGTTCTCTTCAAAAATAAATTTTGGAGGATCTTGTGCTATCTCATTTGACAAATTATTATCATTATTTGATATAACTTGTCTGCAGAGATTTAGGATTATCTTGAGGCTGGGAGCTGGCTTCACCTTTGCTATCCTCAGTTGAATCGGTAGAAGGTTCATAATTGTCACTGTCAGAAACAGAACCGTACGGCTCGTAAAAAATCTCTTCAAATTCCGAGT
Organism: Mastigoproctus giganteus; assembly: GCF_048544385.1. Lineage (NCBI taxonomy): Eukaryota > Metazoa > Arthropoda > Arachnida > Uropygi > Thelyphonidae > Mastigoproctus > Mastigoproctus giganteus. Next base: position 115,625,860 of record NC_143585.1, read on the forward strand.
CACTTATATTAGCATACAGCTCAAGCTCTTCTTTGGTCAGTGGTCTCTTATCCATGTTTTAGGTTCTTTGTTTTTTTTTTTAGAAACACATAACAAATTACTAAATACAACATACATACACTGCACAGTCTATGTCACTACTACAGATTTACGTGCAGTGCTGACTCATATACGACGAATTCTACAGGTAACAATACGTTGAGCTAACTCATAATTGGCTGTGCCGCGAGAAAGGTCAGGGAATGACCACCGCATATCCCAGGAGCAATATGGCCTTAGTTGCTAATGCTCCTAAAAAAAAAAAAATAATAAATAAGTAAATAAATAGTTGCGCTGTGAGGAATTTTCTATTACACACGCCATCTACAAGATAACTTGAGAAGTTTTTTTTTTTTACAACAATAAGCTTTTTTAATGAGTTTTGGTGATGAATATATATTATAATTTGGGTTTTGAATAATTTAACATGCCTAACTCAGATTGGAGACGCAGACCCATTCACCCAAATAAGCCATAGCAGTCAACATGTTAATATTTGTCGATTGGCTCTTGTTTTCAAATTACAGTTGGGGTCTCATATTAGCAAGTTACTCTACATTATCAACTAGGACTCTCAGCAAAATGCATGGCAACACTCATAGTTTCAGTACCACCATGCTCTTATCACGTGATAGGAACTAACTAAACCAAAGCACATTGTTTCCTTGGGAACAAAACAACTGAATCCAACTAATATGGAAACAGATGATCAAACAGAAGAAAGTGATGCATTGTTGATCCTACATGCAAAAAATGACATGGATGGTGGTTGCCCTATATTCCCAAAGGAAGATAAGCCAATGCAGGACTGGTATAAAAGTGCCTCCTCAAAGAAGCAGTCAGTTCAAGCATACAAGTCTGAAACTGAGTAATGCAAAATATAATGCAATGAAATTGCTGAGACTTGTGGAGCAATATTGACAAGCTAGGAGATCTAGTTGAATAATATCCTGTTACCTAAACCCTTGGTTGTCTCCTGCAGTAAGAAACTATACCATGGACAGACTTGGCAGAAGCACTGAATCACCTGCTCATAAGGGAGTTGCAATTATTGTTAAATCCAATATCCCATCTAGACATATTCCTCTCCAAATGAACTTAGAAATAGTGGTGGTACACAATGTTGGAATCACTTTAATCCTAGTCTCAATTTATACCTCACCAAATTTTTAGCTTGCATGTACTATCCTTAGAAATGCAATATTTCAGCTTCCACCTCCACTTAGTAATTTAAAAAATCTGAATAGCCCCAACTCATTATATGGGTTCTTCTTACCAAGATGCTAGATGTAGGCTAATAGAATCTTTACTGGACAACTACTAGCCCACTTTTCTAAACACTGGGTCTCACACCAGTATCCATTTCATCTGCTTTAGATCTGTCAATATGTGCCCCAATGGATACTGAAATTTTGTCATAATGTGGCCTCGACAATCATCTGTTTTGACAGGAGCTTAAAAATCTGTTTTGACAGGAGCTAAAAATCCATTTTTGTGACTCAATTTTAATTTAATATAACTTGTTACAAGCCTGTTCTCTCTACATCTGTGCCCATTTAAGACTGCATGCATTATGGATTACTTTCTTAAAATCCATGTAGGGAATTAAAGAAGACTGAGCCAAATGGTCAGTTTGTTTAGCTGCATGATCTCCATTTCATTTCCAAGAATACTAGTGTCTCGATATCTAGCAGAGTGTTATTTCTTTACTGTGTTTTTGACAGTGTTGAAGGCATAGTGTTTGGGGTGAGGCACCACCAGTGCTTATCCACAACTGTGCCTTTAGTACTCTTGTGAGGGAAACCGTAGTCTGTGAATGCCAGAAGTGTGTGTGTATATATATGGTTTATTTAGTTTTGTGCCGTGTTCTGTTGTTCTCCTGGCTACTTGGCTGTGGGGCCCCTGGTGGGACCCCAAGCTGCCTGTACACATCATTAGGAGGAGGTGAGCCAGATAGTAAAGATTGCTTCTCTGGCAGGTCTATGCCCGGGTCGCCTGAGCTTCCTGGATGGAAACCAGGTAATAAAAAAATAAATAATAAATAAATTAAAAAAAAAATTTGCAAAGGCAGAGGAAGGGGAGGTTCAGTCAAGTGGAAAGGGGGAATAGACAATTTTTGGGGGATGTAGTTAGAGGCATCCCCAAAGAAACAGTGGTAATGAATCCATAGGCGAGTATTGAAGGCAATGTCTTTCAAAATCAGAGAAGAAGAAAAATTGATTATTTTGAATAGCTTATACTGCAGTGAGGGAATCAGTATAAATTATGACAGGCCATAAGGAAAGATTGCAGATTTTTATGAAGACTAGCTGGATTGCTTACAGATCAGTTATCAGTATATTACATTCCAGGAGTAGTGAAATACTGTCTGAGAAGGAAGGAAAAACCACTGCTGAACCTGCATGACTGTTAGATTTTGCACCATCTGTGTATACTATAAATTTATGCGAATTTTTTGAAGTATGGAGCAGCATGCAATTGTTGGAAACTATTTCTACTCCACTGAATGAGGGAGAAGGCAAAGTCCTGTAGGTTGACTCAAGGTTTTGCCTTTCAGCTTTTCCTTACTACTGAATGCATCATGAATTGTCAAACTAATAGACCAGAATTATCTGCAAAAGGATCTAAACCTTCCAAACACTTCCTTGTTCATTTTTCAAATATACGTGGTCTCAGTGATTTCCATTTACAAGGTCAAGGTGTGTTTGTTTTGATTGTGGTCTCCAAGGTTTCCTCTATAAGCTGCAGTAGCATTTGAAAGGCAACACCAAGGCCGACAAGTGTTTGTATACAGGTGTGTAAGTATGTGTGTTGGTGGTGCCTCCGTAGCCAGGTGGACAGGAGCAGCAGTGCGTAGCACACGCTTCTTGATCAGACCGGGGTTCGAGCCCGTGACCACCAAATACGGAGGATGCGGAAAGGTCAGGAAATGACCACCGCATATCCCCGGAGCAATATGGCCTTAGTTGCTAATGCTCCTAAAAACCAAATAACAACAACGTGTATGTTGAGTGTGTCTGCACCTGGCAACTTCGCAGGAAATCCAAATTGATTTTGTGCATTCAAACCTTTGTCCAGATGGTATTTTTGGAATCTGAATACAATTAATTTCTCTAAAGTTTTTCCCAGGATTGGCAACAGAGCAATAGGTCTATAAGAGGAAGGGTTGTTTGGGGTTTTGTTATAGCTTTTAAGGAGGAGCTTCAAATGCACCTGCTTCCAGGGAAAACTCCATCAAGCAAGTATTAAGTAAATTTGAAATAATTTGAGGACAAACCCGCCAAACTCGCTTAAGAACAGCTACTTCCAACAAATCCAGACCAGGACACTTTCCATCCTTCATGGAAAGAATTGCAGTCTCAATTTCATCACATGAAAATGAATCCTCCTGACTAGAACTTTGGTATGTTAGGTGCTCCAGTTGCATAACAGTCTGAACCAAACCCTCCGGAGATGGGAGATCTTTGTGAGTAATACCATCTAAAAGAGCATTGATAGATTTGTGACAATCCAAGGTTTCTGAATTACCAAGACAGACAGAGAAGAAAAGATATTCCCAGGATGGATCTTCTCAGTAACCAATTTGTATGGTAAACCCCAAGGATAATCTTTCAAAGTCGATTGCACGAACCTAGCCCAAGCTGGTCTCTTTTTCGCGATAAATTGAATTAAAGTACCATTTTCTTTTCGATTTATAAATTTAATCTAATCTGTCAATTTCATCTCTGGGTCTATTGGCCCTCTTAGCCCTTTGAAAATTTCTTCGTGCAGCCTTTAAGTCATTTCTCAAAACAGTCAAATTTTTTGTCCACCAAGGGACATAATTTAGTGATCTGTTTTTCTTCTTAAGTGTTGCTTCGCAAATATTATGTAATATCTTTTGAACTTCAAGTTCCTGACGGGAAGCAGGAAGAGATCGTATTTGTTCTATAATTTCTGGAGAAATAAGTTCACGGACTTGAGTCAAAGGCATTCCAATCCGCATCCTTGGTTTTAAAACGTGGGAAGCCAAAAGAGCACCTAAAAGAACGGAATTTAGAATGTAGTTTAATTTCACATCTGATCACTAGAACGCCATGAAGAATGAACCCTCCAGTCGAAAATACCCTGTCCAAATGTTGAGTTGGACAAGGTAATCACAAATGATTGACCCAACGAAGAAACAAAAGTGGGCAAATGACCCAAACTATTCCACAAGGTAAGGCTCTTAGATTGAATCAATTCTTCAAGAAGTTCTCCTTTTGAATCAGAGTATGGACTGTTCCAAAGTGGTGAGTGGTGAGTTAGCATCCATCATGATAACGATCGGACAACCAACAAGTTAATCAGCACCAGCTCGATGTAATTGAGGAATGATTCAATGGACTGGTGAGGCTGGCTGCATTGAGCATACAGTGAAACAGCATAAAATTTGCCAAAAGAACCGTCCAGACAAGCACAAACCACATGTTTATTACATAAACTAGTAATTTTTTTAATCGTGATATGAGGATCTGCAACAACCAAGGCAGCCCACACTCTAGAGGCAGCAGAACCTTGGTCCCTCGCTGCATTAACAACCGAAAAGACAATCTGACAGCCAGAAGGAAGCCCCTTAACAACCTCTGAAAGAATATAATTCCTGCAGTCCCAATGGTTGAATTTTTATTTTGTACTATAATTTTGGACAGATCTCCCATAACTGCTAAAGAACATTGACAATTTAGTTGTACTGATAACAAACTCAGAATGATGAGAATAATCGGTCTGAATTCTAGGCACTTCTTGTTTGTTTGTTGTTTGGTTTTTAGGAGCATTAGCAACTAAGGCCATATTTCTCCGGGATATGCGGTGGTCATTCCCTGACCTTTCTGCATCCTCCGTATTTGGTGGTGATGGGCTTGAGCCCCTGTCTAATCAAGAAACGTGTGCTATGCTCCTGCTCCTTCCCACCTGGCTATGGAGGCACCAGCCACTTCTTGGGTTCTCACAAATTCAGGGCATTTAATATCCCTGTATGAATGATCTGATTTCCTTTTCCTCTGTTTACAATTTGGGCACACCACAGGCACGTCTCCATTTGAGCATTCCTCAGTCTGGTGCTCCAGACTACCACAATGTCCGCAGGTATTTTCAGATTGATGGCAATTTTTGGCCAAATGGCCATAGCCCAGGCACTTAAAACAGTGAGATGCTGTCGAGAAATCTTTCAAAACCATGAACGACCAGCCAATATAAACTTTACTGCTTAAGTCCAAAAGAATTTTCCTAATTATGTTTTGGCATCTCCAAGACCCAGTACATATTATTTCTATTTCTAGATTTAAATTTAAAACAAACCTTAACATCAACTCTTAAATTCTTCTTCTGATATGCCCTGCTTGGCTAAATTTTTATCATATAAATCACTTAAGAAGTGTAGATCACTTACATCTTTATGGATGTCATACACAATAAATGTGGGATTTAATTTCTTAGGGAGAAAAAATTTAAAACTTAAAAATTTAACTCTTTAAATTTGTTACAACACTTAAGTTTTTCAAGATCTTTACTAGTTGCAGTTTCAATTATTATTACCTTATCCTTTATTTTCCTTACTGATTTAATTTTTAAACACTTAAATTCTGATCTGAAACTCTTTGTAACTTCACCAGTTTTACATGAGCTGTTAGAATCAGCTTTCACTAAAATAACATGTTTGGGTTGTGTACCCTTAACACCAATGTCACTCTGTGTTTGTTTGCTGGAGTTTAAGGCAGCCACATCTGCATAGGTAGGTGCCTGAACATCCGACAGCAATTTATTTTGCTCTTTCCTTTCTTTAGTTACTAAATCCAACTTGGTTCTAAGCTTCTCATTATCCAAAATTAAATCGAAGACAAGGCTCTCCAATTATTCCAAGTTTTTGAAAGTTCAACAATCATCAAAGGAGTTACCATACTTCCTTCCTTGACTGCATCCAACATTAAATTTTAGTGCATACATATAATCCAATTTGGCAGCACTGCCAGATTGTTCCCATTCAAAAGAATAATTTACATTGTGGAGAGTTTCTGTTTTTCTCCTAGAGAGGGAATTGGTCCTCCAGCAATTTCTTGACAACCACTGAAGGTTCTTTAAAGCTGGAATCCACATAATCTGGGTCCAAATTAGGTCCCCAGTCATTTCCACAGAGGCAGATCTCTTGTCAGACATATTTATACTTGAATAACCTTATTAATATTCTTATCAACAGTTAAAAACAAGGAACAAGGTCAATTTATCAATTTACTTACACACAGTTACTGAATGATAAAGTCATTCAACCTGTAACCTTGCTGCTAACAGAGTGGATATAATGTTATCCTATGTCACAATGGAGTGTTCTTGCAACTAACACAGTGAAAACCCAACAAGGCTGTAAAACAGCAGATGTCCTTACTGCTAACACTGTGGATGCACAGTTAAATCTCCAAACCATACAGCCTTGCTGCAGACGCAGTGGACAACAGTGTATATCCCAAGTTTTAGGCAGTATCCTCACTGCTAACGCATTGGAAAGAACAAATATACATTTCAATATATAGATGCAACAAAGGGAGAAGTTTACAAATTGCAAAACACACTTAATATGTGGGAATTTAATTATACTTGGACAATTTATATCTCACTCCAGTGACACCAGAGAGCACCAAAAAAACTCTTAAAAATAAGTAAATGACAGAGGAACACCCCTGTGAAGTTTCAATCATAATCCACCAATAAGAGGCCAGGAAACAGCAGTTTTATGTCGTCTTTTCAGCTCCAAGTAATCCAAATCAAAATTGGAAGTGCCAATTGAGACAAAAACAGGAAATGTCTTATAACTCAACAAATATTAAGATTTAAATGTAGTAAAAGGTACCAGGGTCCTCAGCACACTAAAATACACCTATATCCAAGTAATAGGTGCACCTTTGTCCATTATTTTAGCAAAATACATTATTACCCAATATTATGCAGCACAGTACTGTATATACTTTAGCTATGTACAAAAGCCAAAATGGTGACCTCAGCAGTAGTTTTCCGCCATTTCACACGTAGAAAGCCATTACTATGTCATCCAAAAGTACAAAACCAACACAAGGCAGTCCAATATTCTGTATCACCTATATATTCATGTGCTTTTGCTTGATAAATCTTTGTGAATTTCATCATATGAAACTAAGCATATTTGAAGCTCCCTTTTGAACTTTGGGCTCCTTTCATTCAAGAATCTGCATTCAAAAAAGAATATTCTAATCGCTCGGCTAACATTATGCCTTCTATGCTTTTTATTGTAAAGTTTGGAAGTTTAGAATTTTCATCTATGCTGTCATCCTCTGAATTCATTTGGTTTTACCTCCGATGCCATTTGCACCAAATCCACTATGCCAGCCTCTTTTTCTACCAATAATTCTTGAACGTCTTCAGTAATCATATCTTTAATTTTTTAGGAGTATAGGTGACTAAGGCGATGTTACTCTGTGTATATTGTCTATAAATTGAATGTGTGCTGAGGTCGATTTTCTGTTTTACTGGACGAAAAACCTGAGTTTCTGGGAGAAAAAACCATGCTGCCCGAGCCAATCTAACTCAGCCACGTTTTGAAAAAGACCCATAAAAATTCCTCCCTTCATTGACAGGATTCGAACTCTGGTCTTTTCCACCCGGTGTGGGGAGGACAATTCTGTCAACTGTGCTACCCACGAGGGCTTCAGTAGTCATATCATCAAAACCCTCCCCTCCTACCGACGTAGCAAGTTCTACTATCGCACCGATTCCATTTTCTGCCGGTTTGATCATATTTCCTGAATGAACTGACTCTGGCCATACATTTTTCCACGGGCATTTAACATTGATGGTTTTACTTCTTTGAGCGATAAAGCTGTGATTCTGATACAGTCCACAATTGAGAAATGTTTCCATGCCTCCATTACTTCAATAGATTCGGAATCAATTTTTTCCAAAATCCATTGCAACAATTTTCTGATGTAATGAGTTTTAAAGGTGGATATAATGCCTTTATCTAACAGCTGAATGAAAGAAGTTGTATTAACCCAACACGACTGTGGTGGTAGGAACATAACTTCAACTTTTGGATGGCCTGGTGTGCTTTCCAATAGTAATAAAACTTTGAAATATAGATTTTTCCACAAGTTCAATAGCACAGAACGTAACACGGGAATTTCCCAACAAAATAAAATTCATGGATTCCTCAATTTTTTTTTTTTTTTTCAATTCCTACTATTAGTTCACACTCTCCCTATATATATTTATATATCTTGTTCAAATTTTCAATCGTTAATAAAATACTTTTTATTCATCCACTCAAGTTCAAATAAATTTTTTTAAACTTGTAATGGATGACACTTGATGTTAATACAGTTTTTTCAAATATTAATTAAATTTAATTAATTAATTTTTGTTTTATATGGGAGAAAAAAATTTCTCTTATATAAGATATTTAGCAGGATATAAATTTAGGAATAAAATTGAAATCAACAGGCAGTAGCTCAATCGGTAAAATGCAAGGATTTCAGTATTTTTCACGTGAAGGTGAAGAATGCGAGTTCAATTCTTGCGAAAATCAATAAATTTTTGATAAATTTTTGTTATTCATCCACTCAAGTTCAAATACATTTTTTTAAACTTGTAGTGGATGACACTTGATGTTAATACAGTTTTTTCAAATATTAATTCATTAATTAAATTTAATTAATTAATTTTAGTTTTATATGGGAGAAAAAAATTTCTCTTATATAAGATATTTAGCAGGATATAAATTTAGGAATAAATACCGTCAGTGGCGAAGCGTGTAGATCGCTGGAAAAAAATTTCTTTTTCAGATTCTTTTTTCATTCTGGGTTCTAGTCTGAGTCAAGGAGGGAACAAAATGGAAAATGAAACATGTGAATAAAAATAATAGTCCAACACCATATATAGAAAGGAAAATGGAAAATTGCAAGGAAATTCGCTTTCTATTTTGTCACTTAATATTGTGATTCTGTCATATGTATATACATATTTATATTAATTGTAATTATTTAATAAAAAGTAACTAAAATAAAATTTTTCTTTGTTGACCTAAGTAGGAATTGACTTTAAAAAATTTTTTTTTATATTACTTGTTTTGTTTAGTGAGTCAACAGCGAGGATTCAAAAAGAGTGGGATTTGTTGAAAAATTACATTCAACATAATAGCAGGGTTTCCCCTGCACAAAAGCTGAAAAATTCTCTAACCATGTTATATAAGTACTGTGTTGTTGTGCAGGATTGCTGCAATTTGTCAACTGTGTTGTGTGAGGATTCTGCAATTTCTCAATCGTGTTAGAGCAAAATCGTGTTGTAGAAGTACCGTGTTATACAGGGGTTGCCTGTATTCCCTGTATCCATTTTCAGAGGGATGTCCAAAACGACAATTTTAAAGGTAAAATCCAGGAGCCTGACTAAAGTATGTGTGAACACAGTCGTATACAGTGCAATTGCCTTTTCCACTTACAGTCTGCCGATCCCCCATGTACTTTTTCTGACAGAATCCCAATTATCAGTTGATTCAACTACTCATCTCAGTTGTCTGAATTATTCGCTGTATGATTCTTTTCGCTTCAAAGGTGGTACTTGTGCGTATGTCTGCTCTGATATTCCCTGTTAGAGACTTAGCATTTTGGAATCTCCTCTTTTCGTTATTCTTGTTTATACTCCAGCACAACCATCAGGTCAGTGGAGTTTACAATAACTCAATCAATACAAATGTATATCGTATTTAGTAGTCATGGGCTTGAACCCCGGTCTACTCAAAGAGTGTGTGCTACCGCACTCGTGCTCTTGACCGCTCGGCTACGTCAGCCTAAATTGTCTGGCTTAAAATCTTTCTACCACATTTTGTCAAATTCATCTGTTGCCTCAATCTTTCTCCCAACTCCACTTTACACTTGGAGCTCTTTGATTTCCTCTCTTTGAAACTTCACTTTCTCCAGTCAAAATTTCTTAAGAGTGAGATATTTCCTTGGTGATTTTAATGTTCACAACTCCAGCTGGCTTCTGTTTCCTAGTCATGCGGATCTAGCTGGTTGAGATGCTGAAGCTTTTGCAATTACTAGATACTTTGAACAGATTGTTCACTTACCTACCAGAATACCAGGCAATCCTAACCACACAGCCTCATCCTTTGATCACCTGTGATCCTTTTTTTTTTTTTTTTCCTTCACAAACAGCCCTTCTAAGTACATGGCCAAGGCACCTCAGATCACAACTTGGTGAGGGTCTCTTCTCCAATGGAGCCTTTTTCTCATGAGAATTCTTAACCAGGTTTTGTTTTGCATTACAAGAAGGCAAAATGAGATGATCTGCAAAATTTATTTTGTTCTTTTCCATGGTCTGATTACTGTTTCAACTCTTCTGATGTTAACATTTGCTCATATCGTGTCAATGAAATTATTCTTTTAGGAATGAAATCCTTTATTCCAAACTCCACCTTAAAATATTGTCCTTTATCTAAACCTTCGTTTTCCAGTAACTGTGTTAAGGCTGTTCAAGATAAGAATTAGTTTCATATCATAATTAGCTTGCATCCAAATCTCCAGTTTCATTTTCTGTCTACACCAAAGCTTGCAACAATTCTAAAGCAGTTATTAATCAGTCCAAGCGAGATTTTTAACAGGCTAAGATTAGAAAAGTCGCCTCTTGTTAAATGATAGTTGAGCATTCTAGTCTATTGCCAAAGCTATTGGCAGAAACGTTTGCCCATCTCAATTCCCAGCTCTGTCAAAACCAGATGGTTTTATTGCTGCTTCAGTCAAAGATATAGCTGACCTGATAGCATCCTACTTTCTTTCTAACTTGTGTATTGATGACTTTGATAAACCACCTCCTACCATTCCCAGTACACTCCATTCAATGCCTCCTGTGGTCTTCCTAATACTATGAAAGCTCCAGGTCCTGATGATATTTCTCCACTTGTTCACAAACCCTGTGCTCCTGACCTTACTCCTGTTCTCTGTTGCCTTTTTTTCACTTTCTTATTCCAAAGGTATTGTCCCTTCTGCTTGGAAATTTGCTCATATCCAGCCAGTTCCTAAAAAGGGTGATAAATTGCTCCCTTCCAATTTTCTTCCCATTGCACTTACTTTTACTATTTCTAAAGTAATGGAAAAATCAGTTAACTGCCAACTCTTAAACTATCTGGAAACTATCCATCTGATTAACAATCGCCAATATGGATTCTGTCAGTGTCGATCCACTGGTGATATTTTGGCTTATGTTTCCTGTCTATGGACAAATTCAATGGAAAAATTTGATGAAATTTAAGCAGTTGCATGTAACATTTAAAAGGTTTTTGATTGTTTTTGGCATAAAGATCTAAATAAACTTTCATCTTATGGTTTGCGAATTGTTTTTTGTAATTGGGTATCCAGTTTTCTCACTGACTGCTCTTGCTGTGGGTGATGGTAGATGACTCACTGTCTTCTAACCTCTCCACTAATTCTGGTGTTCCCCAAGGTTCAGTACTTTCTCCCTCTCTTTTCCTCTTGTATATTAATGACCTTCTTCCATTGACCAGAAATCCTATCCATAGTTTTGCTGGTGATAGCACATTGCATTCCACCTTCCAGTTTGAGAAACTTTTCCATGCACATACAGCTTCAACTTCTTGAATATCCACTACCAATTTCTTAAATGCGGATATCTCCAGGTAATTCTTCAGTGGGCAAAGATAACTTAGTTTATTTCAATCCTTATAAATCTTGGTCCTGTCTTCTCTCTTACAAAAAGGATTTTTTTGCTCCTATGCTTATCTTTGATCACACTCTGATTTCTAGACAAAATTATATATCTCTATTGGGGATTACCCTGACTTCTAATCCCTCTTGGCATAAGCACATTACAAATATTTCTTCCTATGCATCTAAAAAACTGGGTTTTCTCTTTTGCTTTACTTTTCTTCCAAACAGCTGTTCACTTTGTACAAATTGCAAATTTGTCCTACCATGGAATATTGTTCCCACATTTGTTGGTGGTGCCTCCAAAACCTCTCTCAGGATTCTAGATTCTATTCAAAAGAGCAAAGTTAGGTTAATTAATGACTCGTCTCTAACCAAGTCTTTCCACTCTGTTTCATAGATGTTCCGTTTCTGCTGCATGCCTTTTCTATTGATACTTCCATGGACACTGTTTTTCTGAATTGGCTTCTATAATTCCTGTTTTCTTTTCTAAACATGTGCTGCAACCCATCAGCATCCTTTTACTGTCCAACTTCAAACTCACACAACCACCTTTTCTGCTTCCTCATTTATTCTTTTTTTTTTTTTTTTTTTTTTTTAACTTCCATTTTCTGGAACAGTCTCCCTTCATGCATAGTTCCTGAAAACTGCAATCTGCAGAAATTCAAGTCTAATGTCAACAAGTGTCTTCTTACTAAGCACCCTAAGTTCCAATACCTCTCATGCTTGGGGTTTTCATGGGGGAGGGGGGAGGGGAAGTATGAGCAAAAAAAAAAAATAAATAAATAAAATAATAATAATAAAATAAAAAAAACTTGCTGACTACAATACATTAGAGCAGAGTTTACCAAACTTTTATACCTTACATCTCCCCACAGAATGTTTCATAAATTTTGTGCATCCACACCTTGCAGAAGTGCGAATAAATTTCATATAAAATTCCTAAAACTGCGAAGGATCTCAGAGTTTGAATTCAACAGTGTGATAACTAAACTGTCAACTAAGCCAAAGATTAAAAAAAAAAATATATCCCCAGTGGGGCATACCAGCACACTATGGGGTAATCCTGATATCTTTCTGGGAAGTGGAGTTAGCACTTAACTACACAGGAGAAAAGGTTCATTATTATTATTTTCAAAAAAAAAAAAAAAAAAAACCTTATGATCATTTACTTTTCATAAGTGGTTTTTTTTTTTTTTGGAAATCCCTTTAAGGTCTATGTACCAAGGCCAGATTTACTGGAGTGATTAGTACAGACCTCTCTGTCACAGAAAGACCTGAACCAATTTCAATTGATCCAGAGATCTCACAATCTTATTTTTGTTTGTCATCAAAAAATATGTGTACCATAGCTAACTGTCTTAAATTGGCATTGCTTGTAAGAGTCAAATTTTAGACTATATCAAAGTGTCCATTTTAAACACCTTGTCACCTTGCCGTATCCTTAGACATGGCCAAAATCTTCACCAAGCTCTTAAACAGTGACTTCTCAAACAGTGAGTTCTTAAACAGTGAGTTCTCAATATGATCATGTCCTTTTTCCTTACTGCTTTCACCTTGCTTTATCTGAAATTGTCAGAACCCTCTCTCTCACACATCAGTTGCAAAACTCATTGTCCACAACTCTTCTTTTGTCAGTGAGATGCCTTTCAGATCTTTCACTGCATCATACTATCACCCTTTCAGCATGATTTATCTAGAAATTCCTTTGTATTTATTGTACAGTCATTAATGTTGCACCTTTTCTAGCAATTGCTGATTGACAGGGGAGAATCATTCTCCATTGTCTGGAATACCAGCAAATATGCAGCGGTGTAATATGATTTAAATATTTCTATGAGAGACTCTGCTCCACCTGTTGGATAATTATCTCTTCTATAGCTTAGCAGAATAACAACATCTCATTAAGTAAGGTACATACATGAGTATTTATGCTGGAAATGTATCATAGGTTTGCAGAAAACTACCCAAAAATGTTAAATAGGTATATTATACAAAGAGATTGCCTGTGAATGTTAAATCTGCCATTATCAAGAGTTTATTGTATGTTAATCTAAACAGTAAGGTTACCAATGTTTATCTTTTGCAATTAAAAATTTTCTTAATGAAAACAACATTTTCATTTTTGTAATCCTATAAAAAATTATTTTTAAAGTTGAATAAAAAGAACATACTAGTTACAAAGCAATTTTTCCTTGTATTTAAGGGCTATGTTGTCCAGTCCTTCTATGCCAGCCTTTGCTCAGGATATTACAAGTCCTGAATCACCTGAAGCTGAAAATTATGAAGCCCTTCTAAATTTAGCTGAACGACTTGGCGAAGCTAAACCTAGAGGACTTCCTAAAGCAGGTAATTGTAAACTTTGTTTTATTGAATGATACAATGATGCATGCAGCATTGTATTTCTTAAACTGTTGGGATAATAATCTGGTAATTAACCAATTACAGCAATCAAAGCCACTTAGCTTCACTTTACTTAATCCATCCAGCATAAGATAAGAGTATTGCTATTTTAATACAAAGTTATTATGCTTAAGTGAATATCGACACTATTTAAAATAAGATGGAACTACTCTTTACCCCTATGAAATATATTAATTTAAGAAAAATATAAAATAAAATAATTTTGCAGCCTTATCATGCAAGTCTTGTACATGTTGTACATTGTGGCCAGATGTGCCGGTGTGCTAAAATACTTGCTCATAAAGAATTCGAGTGGACATTCAACTAGTATCACCTTGCCCATTTAATGTTCTGATGGGTATTTTTCCTTCTCCATCCACTCTGTGACTACATAGGTGGTGGGGGAGAGAGAACACACTTTCTGTTGGTACTAAAAATGTGTTTCATCAATCTGATCTAGCTTTGTGACATTATGTAAGAACTGGGAACTACACTCTAAGAATTAACCCATTATCTACTATTCCAGATACATTAAATTTTAATGCACCAAAATTAGAATTATAATACAAATCTTCATTATCAGAATGACTAATAATTTTCAAACACTCATTGCAAAATATCAGATACAAATCACATTAATAGATTTATGAAAAAAAATGGACCCATAATATTTCATGTGAAGATCAGTTTGAGAACTGTATCTACCAATCTAGGATTCTCATTGCTTCAGTATCAGTAATTTTATGTCGCAGCTATTCCATTCAAATGGAAGCATACTTCATCAACGAAGTGAATGCCTGAAAGAATAGTCTAGTTCTACATGTATATTGATGATATCCACTTACAGAATTTAACTTTGATATCATGACGCCTTTATCGATTCTTGGAATTTGTCAGCTGCCTGGGAGTGATTTGGTATGATTACTGGAGGGGGGGAGATACAATTTGTAGTTTTGATTCTGGATCTAAATCATGAGTGCTACTTCTGGCATATCATTAGGGACTTAGAACCTGTACCTATTTTCTTTTGCTGCAGGGTATCAACCTACTTTCTTAGAGACCAAGCCTTGTAATAGTAATAGCCATATAGTGCAACCAAGCCACAAGATTTTGCTGCACTGGCCGAAAACAACAACAACAACAAAAAAAAAAGTAGATAAGAAAATACAAATTATTTTCTTCCTTCCACGCGTAGGTAACTATCCAGTTGACCTTTGAATTTATTCAAAATGTCAGCCCAAACTACTTGCATATGTAACTGTTCCAGTACTGAATGACTCGATGGCTAAAAGAAAATTTCCTACAATCTAGTCTAAATCTCTTTCCCTGTAATTTGAATTTATCTCCCCCCCCATACTGGAATTCTCTATAACAGTGAAAATTCTACCTTCATTCATTTTACTAACTCTCTCAGAGCCTTATAAACCTCAACCAGGTCACCTCTGAGGTGCCTGGTTGCCAAGCTCTGTAGCCCACATAATTGCAGTCTTTGCCCATGTGGTCACCCTTTTGATGATCTTGTCATGCAATTTGCCTATCTTTGGACCCTTTTAAGAAGATCAGTGTCTTTTTTTGAGATGTGGGCTTACAATAGCCTTATACAGTGGGACTATGACCTCCACAGGATAATGTTTGATAAATCATCGATAGGACACAGTGGGATTTCCTAGCTGCCCATTTACACTGGAAAGAAAACTACATATCAGTCTGTATTATAACTCCCAGATCCCTTTCTTCCTCTGTTGTTTTTAATTCAACCCCACCACATGTAATTTGGTGTGGTTGCTATTCCCCAAGTGCATTACAATCTCGCATTTTTCTGCTTTAAAACATATCTGCCACTTCTCTGACCATCCTTGCAGATTGTTCAGTCATCCTGAAGGAGTGCTGCTTGGTAGTGTTCATTAACTACTCAGAAAATCTTTATGTTGTCTGCAAATTTTGACATCGAACCTTCTATCCCATCGTCGATGATGTTTATAAAAATTGGAAACAGTAGTGGTCCAAGAACTGATCCTTGGGGGCCCACTTCTGACTTTACACCAATCTGAAGAATATCAATTAATTTCAACCTCCTGCCCTGCAGCCACCCAGCAATCCATTTTAGAATTTTTCCAGTAATCCCAGTATGTTCCAGCATATATAGTAAACTCTCATGAAGGACTGACTCAAATGCTTTGCTAAAATCCAAATAAACTATGTTTAAATTTGAAAATGTTCTGTACACCCAGCTCATAAGTAACGTGTCAAAATAGGTTACTAGGTTAGCTAAACATGATTTTCCCTTAGCCAATCGCCGACCGGGCTAGCCGAGTGGGTAAAGTACCTGCCAGGCAACCCAAGGTCGCGGGTTCGATTCCCGCCTCGGGCTTGGATCAAAGTACTGCAAAAACCTTGGGAGGTGCAATATGGCCATAGAAGCCAATGCGCCAACAACTACCAAATCAAAAAAAAAAAACCTTAGCCAATCAGAATGCCATATCTATCTAAATGTCCTTGGATTGCATTCTTAATCAATACCTCTAAGATTTTCTCTACCACTGAAGTCAGACTAACTGGTCTGTGGTTATCAACTTAACTCTTAGAACTGCCTTTGTGTAAAGTGATACATTGGCACCTCTCCAGTCCAAAGATGCCCACATAATTAACATAAATGGTTCAATACACTCCCTGGCAGTATCCTTCAAAATTACTGGGCCATCAAATCCAGGAGCCTTACTTGCCTTTATGCTTGAAAGTTTTTCTAATAAACAGTCATCTGTAATTTCAAAATCACTAATTTGATAAGACCAGCCTCATTCATACAGTACTCATCTTAGCACGAAGGGTCTTTCTTCAGTAAAGGCAGATGCAAATTTAGCCATTCAGTTCATCCGCAACATCAGCTGCATTTTCTATGACTTTCCCATATCCAATGCACAAGGGTCTGATCTGATTCACTTTTTTCTTCCTTGTATTCACATACATGAAAAATTCCTTGTTCTGAATCTTTGCTCTCTTAGCCAGTAATTTCTCATATGCAGCCTTGGCCACTCTAACCTTATGTGTGGTACTATTACAAATCAACTTGTAACTGTTGTAGGCTTCCAAACTTTTCATCACTCTGCTTGGATAACTGTGATTTTTGTATGGGAAAAGGTTTGGTAAATGTGCAGTTGCAAGACCAATTTTTTGCTGTTGTGACAACTTCTGTATTGATTTTGAATTATTTTGCAAAATTAAATCTGAAATATACAGAAATTTCCTCTTCTCTCAGTTTCGGTGGCCATCCACTATGCTCCACATCATGTACAGTATCTGTCTCACAAAATTGGTCTAATAATGCCTGCACAGCATGCCCCGATGTACTGGCATATTTAGAAATTTCTTAAAATTTTCTCGGATGCTTTTCATATACTTGCCATGCTTGATAAAAACATACTTAACCAAAAAAATACCCTCCATCAATGACAACCACCATTAATGCACTCCACAATTGACTGCCACAATATAGTAGCTATCTCACAGCCAACTAACCTTGATATGCACCAATAGGTGCAAGGGGTCTCATATCACACCACACCACACAATGATGCACAGCCGCTAATATCATTTTACACACTGTCATCTGCTATCGTACCAAATACGGAGGATGCGGAAAGGTCAGGGAATGACCACCGCATATCCCGGAGTAATATGGCCTTAGTTGCTAATGCTCCTAAAAACCAAATAACAAACAACTAACATCTGCTATCGTATAGGTGTATAATGACTTTCTGAACACCCTGTCTTTTCCCTGACAGTAGTCTCCTAATAAAACTAGATCACTTTCACTCGGGTATGCACTTCTCTGTTCTTATCTGGGACCTGAATCGGGGGTGTAGCCCCCTGACAGATCACAACATACTTTAGTCTCTGACATGCTCCCAGTTACATTTGTTTCTAGGATGAGCACTTGTCTCTTCAGTGACCGAAATTCCTCTTGTAATGCACGAATTTCTAATTTGAGGTTGGTACACTCCTTGCATCAGGGTGCAAAGAAAAGAATCATCACTTGAGCTAGGTTTCTCCACTAGACTAACCTTAGAATACATGCAACAGGCTATGCATATGATAAACTCGTGACTCACACTGGAAATGTCCACAGGTATTTCTGTCCTGGTCACAATGCCCTTGGACTTTGTATTGTAAGTAGATCTTGTAGCAACCATTACTAAGGTAAAATTTGAACTTCAGAAAGATCACAAAAAAATTTAAATATAGAATATATTACAGGATTTTAAATTACAGATTTAAAATCCTGTAATATATTTTTAAATTTTAAATTAACAAACTATTACAGAATTTAAACTGTTAACAAAACTTTAACCACTAGAGAAGTTAAATTTAAGCTACCGAATGGAAGTTACGAAGTTCCTACCAAAATATCAATAACAAAGATCTTCTGAATATTAAGCTGTTGCTTTATAAATACTTAACTAAAGACAAAAAGAAACCTAACATGCATGACTATATGAATTCAAACTATATATTAACTACAGTTTAGTATATTAAATTTTAAAAAAATAAAAAACTCAAAATTATTCCAAAAACTAATCTGCTATGAAGTTCCGAAATACACAGCCGCCATATACAACAAAGTGCAGCTACGTGCTATACGTCTACATTGGTTGGTGTCCAACCAATGAATCCAAGTATGGTGCTATTAAGGTATGTTCGTGTTGGATGGCACCTGGGATTTCTCCCATCTCCGCGTGTGTTTCTCTGTATCGAGGACAGTACACTGTCAAGCCAGAGACTTGAAAGTGTGTGGGCCGTGTCTGTGCAGTGTGATATGTTGTGCCCATTGTTCATCCGGCTTATTGTTCATCCAGGCCCCTAATGGGGCCCAACGTTGCCCATACCCTGCCACGTGGAGGCTAGCCGGGTGTATCCAGTATCACAACAAATTGCTCTGGCAGGTCTTGCCACCTAGTTTCCTGAGTATGGTGCTATTGTGTGGTAATACATGAAGTTTTTATTTTAGATCATACTCCCTGCAGCTAGTACACAGAAATGAATCATCAGTAATTTTGTGATCACCTTCAGGGGTGATCCTCAAATTCATAGCATGAAGCCTGCACAAGTATTAAGTCCCACTAACTGAAATCAATTGTAGCATTTCCATTCTGAGTCATGATCCATGGTATTTGGATGCTCTCATGTAAACTATAGTTATAACTAACATACATTCAAGATTAAATTTACAAAATATTTCAGAAATTAAATGTAGCTCTTGCTACTATAGCAGTACTTAGTGAGAATCCAAAGGCAAATGTGCATCATTGGCAGAATGAGGATTGCCATAAAGCTTAAAGGAGAACGATAAAGCATGGAACTTATGAAAGAAGTTCTTCCCGCCAACTAACTTTAGCTACAATTAATTCAGAGCAAGAGTGCAATGCATGAAGGTAAAAAAAAAAAAAAGTTTAAAGTGATATTTTTGGGTATGACTTGCCTCCACTATTAACAAGAATACAATGGCAGACTTCATGAGTTATAACTTGGAAAGAAATGATTTTGTGATAGTATTAGCCACGTAGTGCAAGGAAAGCTTTTGTTGCACCAGCCAAAAAAAAAAAAAAAAAAGAGAGAGAGAGTGCATAAGAAAATGCAAATTACACAACACCCTTCTCATGTAGGTAACTATTCAATTGACTTTGCATTCAACTGCCTGCATGGGCAACTTGTTCCAATAATGAATAACTCACTGAGTAAAGAAAAGTTCCTACAATCTAGTCTAAACCCAGTAATTTGAATTTATGGCCCCTAGTTCCGGAACAGTGCAAATTCTGCTTTCATTCATTTTACTAACCCTTTTCAGAGATTTATAAACCTCAATCAGTTTCCCCCTCTAAGGTGTTTGGTTGCCAACCTCTCCAGCCCACATCAAAATCTTTCCTTGTACGATCACCCTTTTGCCAATCTCACCATCCAAATTGCCCATATTTGGACCATTTCAAGAAACTGTCTTTTTTCAGGTTTGATCTCGTACTTGGACAGAGTATTACAAATGTGGTCAATTGCCTTATACAGTGGGATTATGATCTCTCTATCTCTACCGGTTTACAAGGTGCATTCAAATTATAAGGTCTCCAAATTTATTTCTCATAAAGTAGTCAAGGTACAGAGTTGACACGTCTCACTTATCAGCATTGTCTCCTAGAATCGGTGGCGCCTCCGTAGCCAGGTGGGCAGGAGCAGCAGTGCATAGCACACGCTTCTTGATTAGACCGGGGTTCGAGCCCGTGACCACCAAATACGGAGGATGCGGAAAGGTCAGAGAATGACCACTGCATATCCCCGGAGCAATATGGCCTTAGTTGCTAATGCTCCTAAAAAAACCAAACAACCAACCTAGAATCGGCTGGCTA
This sequence comes from Mastigoproctus giganteus, assembly GCF_048544385.1. NCBI lineage: Eukaryota > Metazoa > Arthropoda > Arachnida > Uropygi > Thelyphonidae > Mastigoproctus > Mastigoproctus giganteus. Next base: position 115,646,393 of record NC_143585.1, read on the forward strand.
GGGAATCTTCTGACACAAAGAGCATCCTTAATCATTGGGAACAACTGAAAGTCACTAGGTGCAAGGTCAGTCGAGTATCGTCATTGTGGAATAACCCGAATGTTGTTTTCTTCAAAAAAATTTTGCACATTTCCAGACCAGTGGAGTGAAACAATGTCCTGATGGAAATAAATGTGATTCAGTCTGTATGGACATTTTTTCTGAAGAGATGGGAGAAACTTTTTTCTTTATAACTTCTTCATATGAGTTTCCTGTCACTGTAGTGCCATTGAGTACATAATGTGTGAGAAGTATTCCATCATTATCCAAGAAAACAGCAACCATAATTTTCTTTGCACTTATAGCAACACAGAACGTTTTGAGAAGTGGTGAATCAGTGTGCTTCCACTGGGCAGACTGACATTTTGTTTCTGGATTGAGGAGTGAGCAGAACCCATATGTTATCTTCGTGGTGACAGTCAAGGAAGAGAAAGAACCATTCACTGTGGCATCTCAAGTGAGCATTGCTTCACACAAGTTGACATTGTCTTTTTGTTCCTGGGAAATCTAATTTAGAACCCACCGAGCTGACAGCTTGCTCCTTCTGAGATCTTCACAGAGTATGGTATGCATGGATCTAATAGAAATGGCTGTAGCTGTTGCAGTTTCATCTACTGTCGATCTTCTGTCACCCAAAACCATTTTCACCTCGGATCGAGTTTGACGCTTCATTCTTACAAGACTCCTGTCCTTCATGAAACTTATGTACCCAGCTACAAACATTTTTCATATCCATAAAGCCTATACATTTCTTACATTTCCCAATAGATTTCAATCGGACTTTTCCTGGTGAGATGCAAAAATTAAATAACAACATTAGCATTAGCAGAGACATACAATGCAAGAAAGCAAGCTTATGCAGCATCAGCCAAAAAAAAAAAAAAAAAGAAAAGAACCCTCCCATTTCACCCCTCCATTTGTTGTTCCAAACACCTGTCCAGCTCAGCCTTAGATTTATAGGCTATCAACTTCCACAACAAAAGATGGAAGTCTGTTCCACCAAACAACTACCCGCTGGCTAAAGGCAAATTTCCACATGTCCATTCTACAACTGTCTTTCCTGAATTTGAAACTGTGCCCCCTCAGGTTCTTAATCTGAGCAAGAGGAGGAATCCTATCAGCATTCAGCTTGCTCAACCCATTCAAGGCCTTATACACCTCAATCAGATCACTTCGCAGGTGCCTATTCTCCAGGCACTGCAGTTTGCAGAACTTAAGCATTTCTTGGTAAGAGTACCCCTTTGTTCTCTTCTTTGTTGCCCTTCTTTGTACTCGTTCTAGCAACTCTGGCATTCAATTTTGGCATTCGAGGTGAGCGGACGCGCTTAGACAGGGCTCCTCAGTTAAGTGGTTTACTTTTGGATAGTGCTTTTAAATATTTGATTTATTTAGATATTGTTGAATTATTTTGTTATAGGTTTTCCTGTAACTGTTTGATTTTAATAATATTATAGATATAATTTTTTAAAGTTACTTTCATTGATATTTATTTAATTTTATAATGGTAGTTACGAGATCTGCCTTAAACACGTCACAGGGTATCGTGACTCACGCAGAAATAGCAGATGGCGATTTACGGGTGAGTCATGATTTAATCCATTGTGGAACCTGTGGAATGTTTTCCAAGGTTGACCTGGTGACTAATCCTACCTCACTTGGGGATTCTTTTCTTTGTGATTGATGTAAGGAGTGCACCGATCTTAAATTACAATTTGGTGCACTGATGGAACAATTTGAGTCCCTGAAAAAACGAGTGCTTGCCCTCGAAAATAATGCATCTGGGAGCTCGTCAGGGACTCAAACCTCCAGCAATCTACCAAGTGATGCACATCCGATTCGAGCCTCAAAACAGAAAAACCAAGTGCAAACTACTCTGGTTAAAAAGGACATTGTTTTATTAGGAGACTCCATTGTCAGGGAAACGGGGAATATTTTTTGTAATAAAGATAGGTGGAGCAGAACCAGGGTATGTCTGCCGGGAGCAACTATTGATGATGTCACCAACAGATTGTCAGATTTTAAAGGGGGTAAAGAAAATATTATTATTCATGTGGGGACAAATGATATTAAACGTACACGATCTGACAATTTGTTGGAAAAATACAGGACCATGCTGAGGAAATGTCGCGAGCTAGGCCATAATGTCTGTGTCTGCAATTCTGCCCAGACATGATAGGAGGGATTATATGTTAAGAGCCTTGTGGATTAACTCAAGACTTGAAGGAATCTGCAAGGCTTTAGGGGTTAAATTTCTATCAGCATGGCCCACACTTGTAGGTAGAAGGAATTTGTTTTGTAGAGACGGGATACACTTAAACAAAGGTGGTGCAAAGGTTTTTGCCAGTATTATTGAGGATACCTTAAAGGTTCAGGGAAACTGCTAGTTAGGGGGGATGTGCGTAATACTGACACGTGTTTATCTGATAATATTGGTCAATGTAACTCTTGCACATACCTTAAGAGTTCTTATCTGTTACCCCAACTGGACGTAATTATCTAGATGTTCTGGGGGCCAAAGACGTTTCACGTGAGTGGGTAGCTAATATCAGGGAAGAGAGCCTAAAAAACTTCAAGGGTTGTGTTAGGGTTGTTAAATATACAAGAACAGTAAATCTTAATTGTTTTATACAGTAACGTTAGAAGTGTCGTCAATAAAATGAGCGAATTCGAACTGCTGGTTTAAAACAAGTAACGCGGACATAATAGGGCTTACAGAGACGTGGTGCCACCCGGAAATTGGGGATGATGAGTTTCAGTACGGTTTGTATAATGTATTTAGGAAGGATAGGTTAGATAGAAGGGGGTTGGTGGGGGTAATGCTTCTTATCAGAAGCAGCCTGAGTGCGATGATAGCTTTCCCGGATTCAGACATTTCACATGCTAGTATAGAGTCTGTATGGTGTGAGATAGTTGGAAACAAAGGTATAATGCGAGTAGGAGTAATCTACAGACCAGGTGATTGTGAAGATTATGACAAAAGCCTCTACATGCAAATGGAATGGGCAAGTAAGCATCAGTGCCTTATTATGGGTGATTTCAATTTGCCTCTAATTGATTGGAGTAAATGGAAGGAAACTCGACATGGGGAACAAAATTTTTAAATCAACTAGATGACTGTTATTTGTAATCAACATGTCAGGGAAAGTACTAGAGAAAAGAATATCCTAGACCTCATCATCACACATGAATCAGATAACATAACAGGGCTGACAGTAGAGGAACCAGTAGCAGGAAGTGATCACGGAGTTCTACAGTGGATGATGACGAGAGCAGGTAGCAGAAGTAAAAGGCAAAAGGAATGGGTTTTAATTTCAGAAAAGGAAATTACGATGCCTTAAGGTACTACATGGCCTCTATTAACTGGGTAGATATCGCGCATGAGAATGAATACAATTGAACTGTGGTACGCTTTTAAAACATTAATCACAGATGCCTTGAATGCGTATATACCAATTAAAAGAATACTCCACGAGAAGGGTTCCAAGTTGGATGAAGAGTGAAGTTGCCACATTACTTGAGCAGAAAAAGGTGGCATGGAAAGGTTACGGAGCAATAAAAAGTACTGAAGCCTATAACAGCTACAAGGTGATGTGTAATAGAGCCACAGAAAAGGTTCGACAGGCAAAGGCAGTGTATGAGAAATCACTAGCAAACAGAGCAAAGAGTGGGGGATAAAGAATTCTTCACATATATAAATGCTAAGAAGAGCAGAACAAACCAGATCGGATCTTTACGTAAGGGGATAGTAATAAATACACCAGCTGCCGTTGCAGATGAACTCAACAGTTATTTTTGCATCGATGTTTACAAATGAAAAGCCTTTTGTGACAATGGGAAATTGTAGGGAGCGAAGTTAAAAAATATGTAATTAATGATATTGAAATTTCGCAAGATTATTTAATGAAAAAACTTTCGAGCCTACAGACCAGTAAGGCTCCTGGAGTTGATGGAATATACCCTATAATCTTAAGAGAGGCAGCAAGCGAGTGCATTGAACCATTGAGGATAATTATGCGAGCATCACTAGACTCTGGGGAGATTCCCTTGGATTGGAAAAGTGCAAATGTATCTCCCATACATAAGGGTGGCTCTAAAAGTGAAGTTGGAAATTATCGACCTGTCAGTCTGACTTCAGTAGTAGGGAAAATCATGGAGGCAATGATCAAGGGTGGAATTCAGGATCATTTGGATCGAATTGAAATTCTCAAGGATACTCAGCATGGTTTTGTAAAGGGAAAATCATGTTTAACAAATCTGGTTCGCTATTTCGAAAGGGTCACTCACGAGCTGGATTTAGGGAATAATTTCGACATTGTTTATTTAGATTTCAGCAAAGCTTTTGACTCAGTCCCACATGAGCGTTGCTTTATAAGCTGGAACAGGTTGGAATCACTGGGAAAATCCTTAGATGGATAGAAGGATGGCTTCAGGGCAGGAGGCAGAGGGTTGTGATAAATGGCTATTCCTCAGATTGGGTTGATGTAAGAAGTGGGGTTCCCCAAGGATCAGTATTAGGACCACTGTTGTTTTTAATTTTCATAAACGACATTGATGAAGGGATAGAGGGCGTGATGTCTAAATTTGCAGATGATGTTAAAATTTGTAGAGTAGTTTAATGATCACTGTCAAGCTGAGCTTCTTCAGAGAGACCTAGATAGACTTCAGGAATGGTCAGAAAAATGGCAGCTGTACTTTAATCCAACAAAGTGTAAGGTATTACACCTGGGAAACAGTAATCCCAAAAAAACTTATTCACTTGGTGGAGTTCAACTAAACACAGTACTGGAGGAAAGCGACTTGGGTGTTACGATACGGTTAGACATGAAATTCTCTGAGCATTGTAAACAGGTTGCAAGGAAGGTTGCAAGGAATGCCCATAATGTCCTATCGATGATCTATCGAACTTTTGCAAGTAGAGATAGGGACGTGATAATCCCATTATATAAGGCTTATGTTAGACCACACTTGGAATACTGTGTTCAAGTATGGAGACTGCACCTAAAGAAAGACATCGAGCTTCTTGAAAGGGTGCAAAGAAGGGTAACTCGCCTGGTGAGATCAGCAAAAGGGTGTCCTTATGAAGAAAGACTTCGAATATGTGGGTTGCAGAGTTTGGAAACTAGACGCCTTAGACGAGATTTGATTGAGCTGTTTAAGGCTCTGAGAGGCATCAGTAAAATGAATGAGGACAAAATTTTCAAGATTATAAATGATGCTAGAACTAGGGGACATAAATTCAAGTTACAGGGTGAATGTTTAGATTGGACTGCAGGAAGTTTTATTTTAGCCAGCGAGTTATAAATTACTGGAATAAGTTGCCTTCATGGGTGGTAGAGGCCGACAGTTTGGGGAAATTCAAAGGTCATCTGGATAGTACTTTCGGGTAAGGGAAGCGCATAGGTTGATAGGTTTAATTTCCTTTTTATTTATTTTTTATTTATTAATTATTATTATTTAGTTATTTATTTTATTTATTTTTATTATTTTTTTTTTGTTTTATCATTGTTTTTTTTTTTTTTTTGGCTGGTGCAGCATAAGCCATAGGCTTTCTTGCACCATGCGGCCGTTACTAATACTAACTCTACATCCTTCCTAAAATGATGCCTTCAGACCTGTACGCAGTATGGGATAATCACCTCCCTGTCCCTGCTAGCAAAATTCCTATATATCATTGACAAGACTCCATGACCTGCCCTGGCAGCCCGTCTGTACTGCTTAGCAAACTTAATATTTGACTGCACTATTAACCCCCAGGTCTTTTTCACTTTCCCTTCCCTGAGTGTAGTACCACACAGTTGGTATGTTCTCTTCGGTTATTGCTACCCATATGCAGTACTTTGCATTTGTCAATGTCAAACTTCAGTTGCCACTTCTCAGCCCATTTGCCCAACTTATTTAGATCCAATTGGAGTAGCATACTGTCTTTACTGTTGTTAACAACCCTGCCAACCTTTGTATCATCTGCAACCTTGGACATTTAAACCCGATATACCTTCATCAATATCATTGATAAATATACAAACAATAGGCCCAACACTGAACCTTGGGGAACTCCACTAATAACATTGAAGAGCAGAGTTCATTGATTATTACTCTCTGTTGTTTCCCACTCAACCATCCCTTTATCCATTGTAGCAACTTACCTTTAATGCCATACCCCTCCAATTTGTATAGCAGTCCATGTGCAACAGTATCAAAAGCTTTCCTGAAATCCAAGTATATGATATCAAAATTATTTTTGGCATTCTCAGTTCCTTTGTGACCACATCATAGAATCCAATCAAATTGGTCAGACAAGATCTCCCTTTAACAAACCCATGCTGTGTCTTAATTGTTACTGTAGTCTTGGCTAGATGATCCTGCTATGCTTCTTTAACCAGTGATCTTTAACCCTGGAACACAAGTTAAACTAACAGGTCTATGGTTATTTGTGTCGCCTTTTGAACTCCCTTTGTGAATTGGCGATACATTTGCACACCTCCAGTCCAAGGAAGCTCTCATAATTATGGCTAAGGGTTTTCTTACTTTCTTGTTGTTCTTAATAGTGAAGGATGCCATTTTAAGTATTATGAACATACTATATTGTTTAGGGTGCTGCAATAAATGTGACATACTGCATTGTGCTGCCAACTTCTGAAAACATTCGGAACTAATTGGCAGTTAGACTGAAAGCAGTCCCACAAGTACTTCGATTATATTGTGAGAAATAAATTTGGAGACCTTGCTTTATAAGGGATTTTTGTGGATTAAATCATCCTTAAAAGAATATGGATGGGTACCACTGCCACTTCAAAAGACATAACTTTCATTAATCAGTTAGCCTTTAATAACATTAACTGACTATATTTGTGTATTGTATGTGTGTGTATCAGTGACACCATTGGCTTTCCTCACTGCCTATTTGCTTGCACTGTAATTCCCAGATTCCTTTTTTTTCTCTACTGTTTTTAATTCAATCCCACCAATGGTATATTTTAGGGTTACTATTTCCCAAGGGTAAGACCTTGCACTTAGCTGCATTAAAACATAGCTGCCACTTTACTGACCATTCTTGAAACCTGTTCAAGTCACCCTTGAAGAAATGCTACTTGGCACTGGTCATTAACAACTCTCCCATTCTTTATGTTGTCTACAGACACTGACATCATATCCTTTATCCCTTCATCGATGTCATTTATGAAAATGAGAAACAACGAGGGTCCAAGGATCAATCCTTGGGAACTCCATTTCTGATGTTACACCAGAAGAATATCCATTAATCACAACTACACTGCCTTCTGCCCTGCAGCCACCCTGCAGTCCATCTTAGAATCTTTTCAGTAATCACAAGTTCATTTTATACAGTCACTCATGAGTGACTGAATCAAATGCTTTGCTAAAATCCAAATAAACTATGTCAGAATTGTTCCCTACATCAAGCTTATGAAAAATATGGTTTTACTTTAATAAAACCATGTTGTGTTTCCTTTAGAATGCTATTTCTATCTGAATCCCTAATTTGCATCCTTGATCATTGCCTCTAAGATTTTCCCCACCAATGAAGTCAGACTAACCAGGCTGTAGTTACCAACTTCACTCTTAAAACCACCTTTAGGTACTGGTGATACATGGGCACTTCTCCAGTCTGAAGGAATCTCTTCTAAGTCCAATGAAACCATCGCAATTAACCTCAGTGGATCAATACACTCTGTGGCCACCTCCCTCAGAACTGCTGGTTATATACTATCAACTTGCAGAAGCCTTGTTGCCTTTAGACTCAATTTTTTTCTAATAAACATCATCTAATTTTGAAATCACTAATTTCATATTGGTTAGTGTCACTTGCACAGAGGGGCCTTTTGTCATTAAAGACTGATGTGGAGTACCCATTCAAGTCTTAGGTGGGTTATCTAAGACTTACCCACATGCAGTACTCAAGGGTCCGATCTGATTGGTTTTCTTCTTTGTGTACATGTACATGAAAAACTCCTTGTCCCCGTTCTTTGTGTCTTAGCCAGTGTTTTCTCATACTCGGCCTTGGTCTCTCTAACCTTATCTGCATTACTATTGTCTCTCTAACCTTATCTGCATTACTATTACTGATCAACTTATAGATGTTGTACGTTAAATACTTTTCATTGCTCTGTAATTTTCCATGCAATCTTTTTCTCTATTAGAATGGCAGCTCCATATTATTCCATCTTGACATCTTCCTCGTGCTATATTTTCTTAATGGCATATATGTGTTCATGGCTTCTGATTATTTCTTTAAAGATATTCATGATTCTTGTGTATTCCTCCTCCCTCTGCAACCTGTTCAATTAATAGATGCAATGTAGCACATTAACTGCCATAGTCCCCTTTTTGAAATAAAACCTGCCTTTACCTTTAACTACTGCAACATCTTCTCTTATTCCTAAGGTGCCTCTCCACGCAGGTGTAAAGGACCAGCAGTGCGTAGCATACGCTTCTTGATTAGACCGGGTTCGAGCCCGTCACCACCAAATATGGAGGATGCAGAAAGGTCAGGGAATGACCACCGCATATCCTGGAGCAATATGGCCTTAGTTGCTAATGCTCCTAAAAAAAAAAAAAAAAAAAACCAAACATCTTATTCCACGAAGGAAACTTCGAATGCTAACAACTGCTTGATCAATCTCTGTTCATAGCATTTTAAGCCCTGGGATTGTCATCTGGTTTGTGAATGATTGATGAATTCAAATATTCATACTCCTAGTATTTTCTCTAACTTGTTGGTCCATTTAATGATCATATACTTTAAAAGTTTTGTTTCCGCTCCAATTATTCCAGTAAATTAGGGCAGAACTGAGAAGACAGTGGAGAAAATTTGTTGAAGATAAAGGTAAATAAGGCACTTGGACTGACAAGATCTATCCAATTATATTTACCTGGCAGTTGTGGCACTCAAGATGTAGCAAAAATGGTGTCAGATCACCTGCCAGCCATTTTCGCTACATCTCTTTTAATTTTGTAATTTTTTAAAATTTATTATGCTGAAACAGTGCCATATTTCATCTTTTCTTAATAAACTGCAGTACTTATTGTATATACTTTTTAAGTTTTAATAAAAAATAAAAAAATTTAAAAACATGCTATGTGTTTTACACCTTTTATTTAAAAAAAAAACATAAATATTAATTCTGTTGAAATTGCAAAATATATTTTAGACATAAAATAGAAACATCAACATCTTATTCTCTTCTGTTTTCCAGTTTAAAGGATCATTAAGTGCTCAAAATTTCAATATATGAATGTGTATATATTTTATGCATGTACGTATTGAAAAATATTTAGGCTTGGCATAGCCAAGTGGTCCAGAATGAGAGTGTAGTCGCACATGCTCTTGAGTGGACCATGGTTCGAACCCATGACTGCTAATATGATTAACGATTGTACTTAAGATTTATTTAAACTCCTCTGATCTGGTGGTCATGCCAGAGTACAAACAAGAACATATTTTTAAAAATTTTTAATAATTTATATCGATACTTTTAGTTACCTCCTATTTTCAGGTTATTTCAAGTTTGGTGCACTTCACAGTGTGTGAAATTTCTTTCCTGATTACACATCAGGGAAAGAAAATGTGTATCTTGTTTTCTGCACTGTTGTGGCCAGCTAGAGAGAATATCAGTAATAGTAGTGACAAAATTATGCAAGAAAGCAAGCTTATAGAGCATCAGCACAAAAAAAAAAAAATTGTAATTCTTCCTTCAAATTCAAACTACCTACTTCCACAACAGCTAGAAGTGGGGTGGTTCCAGCAATCAACTACCCCTTCTGACTCAAAGCAAACTTCCATACATTATCTTGCAACCATCTTTCTCAATTTGAATTTATGCCCCCTTATGTATGTAGTTTCAGCAAGAGGAAGATGCCATCAACATTCAGCTTACTCAATCCATTCAAGAACTTTAAACACCTTATTCAGATCACCTCGCAGGTTCCTAGTCTCCAGACACTGCAGTTTGCAGTATTGAAGCCTTTCTTGGTGAGAGTACCCTTTTGTTCCCTTCAGCAAGTTGGTTGCTATTCTCTGCACATGTTCTAGCAGATCTACTTCACTTCCTAAAGTGATAATTTTTGTGTTATCATATCCTGCAGTGTAGTAACCATAAGAATATCAGGTGTTTGTCTTATCATCTTTACAATGTTAAATTAATAATAAATCTTTCAGAAAAAAACTAGGCCAAGACATTTATTGAATTTGGGAGAAGAAAAACAAGTATCTGAAACTTTAAATAAACACATCATTGTTTGTCTGTTATTACACTAGTTTAGAAGCAAAAAACAAAGTAGTTTCAAAGGTGGTGGCAGGCTCCTGACAGGTTTTTGTGTGCAGTTTCTGTACAAACCCATAAAAAACCGAAACTATTGCAATAAAGGTTCGACTATTTAGGAAGGTTGAAAAAATTTCAAATATTTAACATTGATTTATAGTTGATGTGTGAATGTCATTTTCAAGGTTCAACTGACCTGCCACTAAGTTAAAAGAAGCAGTAAAAGGGGTAAGGAAACAGTCTTATCTGAATTTCCAGTTCTGAACTGTGAAAACAATATCCATTCGTTTGTTATTTTACTGTAACTCATGCGGTATTCGGCAGAGTTAACAGACTCGTTTTGAACAGCGAATGAAGATTTGACCTCGGAAAATGAAAGGCAGGTTAACGTAATCCAACATGGAATATATTGTTACTAAATAGAAGCAAATTCTTCATGGGTTGCCAACTGTTGAAGATATGTATACCCACTATATTAATACACATCAGGGAAAGAAAAGAAAATCTGAAGAGACTTCTGGTTCATCTTTTAAAAAACAAAAAGTGAATCCTTGAAGAATCAAAAATTCAGCCCTGGAAAAAACAGAAATATGGTTCCATAATTATGAGAGCTACATTAGAATAAAGGGAGGCCCCTTTGGATTAGAGATATTCAGATGTCTCCCCAGTTCACAAGGAAATATGAACTTGACTTCTGTTCCAGGGAAATCACTGGTTAATGAGTAATGCAGGACCATTTGGACAGGAATGTGCAGCCATACAGCAATCAAGGCATGGATTTGTTGGGCAATCTTTCTGGTTGCATGTTATGACCATTCTGGTTGCATGTTATGACTCAGTAACAAAAGAACTGGATGCAAAAAATAATTTTCACATCATATATTCAAATTTCAGAAAGATTTTGATACTGTTGCATGCAAAAGACTGCTATACACCTTGGAGAAGTGTGGCGTTAAGGGCAAGTTACTGCTGTAGATAAAAGAATGATTGGGTGGGAGAAGACAGAGAAAAGTTATCAGTAGGCACTGCTCTTCTTGGACTAATGTTATTAGTACTGTTCTCCACCAGGTTTCAGTGGTGAACCAGTTGTTGTTTTTTGTATTTATTAATGATATTGATGAAGGCATAATGGGCTTAATGTCTAGGTTTTAAGATGATATAAAATTTGGGAGGGGGTTAATGACAGTAATCAGGGTATTCTATTGCAACAGCATCTATAAAAATTAGGTGGATGGCTGAGATCTGGGAATTGAAGTTTAACATTAACAAATGAATGGATTTAGTAAGATCAATACTGATGGAATCCTTCTTCTTGCACAGACTACATGTATAAAGAGGTTTAAATTCAAATTGAGGAAGAATGGTTACAAGATAGATGTGCAGAAAAATGCCTCTGACTAACAGGTAGTTGATTGTTGGAGAAAACTCCTATCTGGTGTTATACAGGTGGGTAGTTTGAATGAATTCAAGGGAGAACTAGTCCCTCCTTGTGGACTACAGCTTTATCGTGGTGAAGAGGTTTGCATACCCCAATGACCCCTGAGAGCTATGCTGGCAGTAGCTTAAGCTCCTAGGAGGACCACTCTAGTCAGACAGTTCAAGTGTGATGGGTGAGTGAGACGAAGTGTAGCTCGCCATGAAATAGAAGGTCTAGCAACTCACCCTTTAGATGTAAAATTAAAATGCTCAAAAAAAAAAAAAAAAAAAAGATAGAAACCGGACTAACAATAAGGAGACTAGGAATAGATTAGAGAACCCCTATATAAAAAAGAGTAATAACTAATGGAATTACAGTTCATATTCACTTCTGGGATGAAACGCTCAATTAAAATTCATAATAAAATAAGTTTATATTTAAGAATGTCATCACTTCCTCTAGTTTTTACTTTTTTACCTGGTATTGAAGAAATAGAAATTTAAATTGCAAAAATGCTGTCATTGTTGGTGAACTTAGATATGGGCCTATATGCTATTCCACTCACCAATTTTGTTTCCATTCAGTATGTTTTCATTGTGTTCACTTGAAGAAGCATGCTATACTGTGTATATGTGAGCAGAAATATCACTTTTAAAACTGCATTTAAAAATATGGTTTGTATGCATGATATGTTTGAAATTAAAAACAGCATGTTATTTGATATTATTCGTAATTGTAAAGCACAGAATTTTAATAAATTTTCCTGCTTCTTACATAAATAATGAACGGCACACTCCATCATCTAATGTTTTTAGCATTAGTAGAGGCATATGATGCAAGAAAGCAAGCTTATATAGAAGCAAGCATCCTCCATTCACTCCAAATATTTGTCTTGTTCTGCCTTGAGCTTATTTAATTTGTTGACCTCCACTACAACAGATGGGAGTTTGTTCCAACTATTAACCACCTGCTGGCTAAAGGCAAATTTCCACACATCTATTCTACAATTGACTTTCCTCAATTTGAATTTCTGTCTCATCAGCATTCAGCTTGTTCAAACCATTGAAGACCTTATACACCTCAATTAGATCACCTCACAGATGCCTAGTCTCCAGAAGCTGCAATTTGCAGAACTTAAGCCTTTCTTGGTAACAGCAACCCTTTGTTCCACTCACCAATCTTCTTGCCCTTCTCTGTACTCATTCCGGCAGCTCTACATCTTTCCTAAAATGAGGCCTCCAGACCCGTATAAAGTACAGTCAGTCCTCGTATAGCACGATAATTGTGTTCCTAGAAACCCTCGTGCAATATAAACAACAGGCCCTATGGGAAAAATAGGGTTAGGTGCCGACTACCCAAGATTGAACACACATTTGTAATCAAAACATTACCAAACACAATAAATAATCGTAATAAATTATTATACGTAATACGTAAGCATTTTAATTAAGTATTTTAAGTAATACATAAGTATTTTATTATGACTATTACGTAATAAAATATTGCTAATGCTTTTGCTTCTATTGTAAGCAAACTTTTTTGTTTGATTTTCTATCCAAACAGATGACAGCCATTCCACCTCTTCCAATTCTTTGTCTCTTAATCTAATGGATTTTAATTACACTTTGAGTTGTTCCTGCCATGAAAGTTGTTTTTTTTTCCCTCTGCATTCTTTGTAATTCTCGGCGTTGCCTCATTTAGGTCTGTAGCACGTGCAATATCACATGGTCTTTCATTTCACTCAAAGCGTTTCACAATTTCATATTTTTTCTCTATCGACAGAAGCGGACTGGCCATAAGCCTTACCGGGGAAACCCCGATGGGCCAGAGACCAGTGTGATTTTGGCCATAAACCATATTATGAGGCCACTATAAATTTTCTGAGGTAAGAATTTTTGACCCAGTCCGCCTCTGTTTATCGATATTGCTTTTGTTTTTCTCTGTGAATCTGTAGCGTCTTCACCAGGACGCTTCCTTTTCACACCTTTTAAGTATTTTACTCATTTTTAGGGAATAAAGCACAATTACAAAACGAGGAGCACGCTTGATACACATAAACAAAGCTTTGCGCGTGTAGCAACTGAATAAACAACACCGTAAAGGCAGAGATACACTATTAACACCTCACATTTTACTAAAGCACATTTCTAGGGGTTACTACCATAAAACAATTTCCAGTTGCGTTTCTGCGAGTGGAATCTGTTATAAACTGGTAGTAAACTCGATCTAATTGCATTTGCGATTTTTTTACGTTACGTTATTATGGTGAAATGTGTTTCCCCTTCACTGATATAAAAAAACAAATACATTTTCTGAATCTTCTCTTCATTCCTATCGTGTTGCGTTCAGTTGGGGTGATTCCGCGTTCGACTGCCATTTCTTGTAAACACAAAGGTGAATCGTGCATAAGCGAATTCGGTTTGTGTTATGTAAGATATCGTTCCCCTATTTATAAATCGTGTATGATCGAATTTGTGTAGTGTAAACACGTGTTATACGAGGACTGACTGTACTCAAGGTGGCTCCTGACCACTGCCTTATACAAGGGGACAATCTTCCCCTTATCACTATTGGGAAAATTCCGGTATATCATTGAAAAGACACCATGAGATACTCTTGCAGCCTGTCTGCACTGTTCAGAAAACTTCATATCTGACTGCACAATTACCCCCAGGTCACTTTCATTCTCCACTACCCTGAGTGTAGTACTGCCCAGTTGATATGTTAATCTGGGGTTACTGTTACCCATATTCAGTACTTTACATTTCTCAATGTTAAACTTCAGTTGCCACTTCTCAGCCCATCTGCACAACTTTTTCCAGATCCTGCTGTAGCAGCATACTGTCATTAACAACCTTAACAACCTTTGTATTGTCTGCAAACTTAGACATTAAGCCTGATATAACTTCATTAATATCATTAATAAATACTGAAAACAACAATGGGTCCAACACCAAGCCCTGGTTAACTCCACTAATAACTTTGGTTCGCGAAGAGCACTGTCCATTAATAACCACTCTGTCTTCTCTCACTCAACCATCCTTTTATCCATTGTAGCAACTTGCCCTTTATGCCATACTGCTCCAGTCTTCCATGTGCCACAGTATCAAAGGCTTTTCTAAAATCCAAGTATATGACATCAAAATTATTTTTTGCATCCAGTTCCTTTGTGGCCTCATCATAGTATCCAATAAAATTCGTCAGACAAGACTTACCCCTTAACAAACTCATGCTCTGTCTGAACTATAACTGAATTGTCCAGGTTATTAGTGAGCTGGTTAAGGAAGCTGTTTAATTGTCCAGCTGGTTAAGGAACCAAAGTTATTAGTGGAGTTAACCAGGGCTTGGTGTTGGACCCATTGTTGTTTTCAGTATTTATTAATGATATTAATGAAGTTATATCAGGCTTAATGTCTAACCAGGGCTTGGTGTTGGACCCATTGTTGTTTTCAGTATTTATTAATGATATTAATGAAGTTATATCAGGCTTAATGTCTAAGTTTGCAGACAATACAAAGGTTATAATGGGGGATTTTAATTTCCCAGATATTGACTGGAATTTGTGGGTTGGTCACTCACACACTAGCAAGGCTTTTGTGGATTTATTGGATGATTGTTTTCTACATCAGCATGTTCGTGAGGCAACAAGAGGGAGCAATACTCTTGATCTGATTATCAGTAGTGATTCTTCATGCATTAAGAATCTGCAGATAAATGAACCACTAGGTGGCAGTGATCACAGTGTGTTGAAGTGGTATTTACTCAAGGAGGTAACTACCATCAGAGGTAAAGGGAAGGGTTTTTGTTTTCGTAAAGGCGACTATGATGGTCTGAGACAGTATTTAAATTCCATACAGTGGGACCAACTGATGATGTTACCAACAGCAAACTCAAAATGGGAAGCATTCAAGGAACTAATCTTGGAGGCTACCAGGCTTTACATACCAACTAAGAAATATTGTTCAAGGTTTAGGCCTAAATGGTTGTCAGATGAACTAATGAGACATGTGGCAGAGAAGAAAAATGCATGGGATACATACAAATTAATGGGTGACATGGAAGCCTATGATAGATATAAGTTGGTCTGTAACCAAGTCACAAAGGAGATTAGGCAGGCAAAGGCAGACTACGAAAAATCCTTGGCAAAGGATGCAAAGAAAAACAGAAAAGAGTTCTTTACCTATTTAAACTCAAGAAGGAAAGGGATGAATCAGATTGGTCCATTGGATATTGATGGTTCAACAGTTGAGGATCCTGCTCAGGTGGCTAACAATCTAAACGAGTATTTTGCATCTACATTCACGCATGAGGAGTTATTCAGGAAGGAGAATGATGTAGGTAAAGTAAACGTTGGCAGTGAGCTGGATGATTTTGTAATAACTGAGAGGAAAGTGGAGGGGAGATTGTTGAGGATAAACATAAAAAAGGCACCTGGGGTGGATGGGATCTATTCAGCAAACCCCTAGCCATAATTATGAGAGCTTCTTTGGACTCAGGGGAGGTACCCTTAGACTGGAGATGTGCAAATGTAACCCCAATTCACAAAGGAGGATCAAAGGCTAACACAAGAAATTATAGACCTGTTAGTTTAACTTCTGTTCCAGGTAAATTAATGGAGGCACTGGTTGAAGAAGCACTGCAGGATCATCTAGACAAGAATTCAGTTATAGCTCAGACGCAGCATGGTTTTGTTAAGGGCAGGTCTTGCCTGACCAATTTGATTGGATACTATGATGTAGTCACAAAAGAACTGGATGCAGGGAATAACTTTGATATTATATATTTGGATCTTAGAAAGGCTTTTGATACTGTTGCACATGGAAGACTGCTGCACAAATTGGAGCAGTGTGGCATTGGAGGCAAATTGCTGCTATGGATAAGGGGATGGTTGAGTGGCAGAAGACAGAGTGGTAATCAATGGACACTGCTCAACGTGGACTAATGTTATTAGTGGAGTTCCTCAGGGTTCAGTGTTGGGTCCGTTATTGTTTTCGGTGTTTATGAATGATATTGATGATGGGATATCAAGTTTAATGTCCAAATTTGCAGATGATACAAAGGTTGGCAGGGTTGTTAAGGACACCACTGATGCTATGCTGCTGCAACAGGATCTGGAAAGGTTGAGCAGATGAGCTGAGAGGTGGCAAATGAAGTTTAACATTGACAAATGTAAAGTACTACATATGGGAAACAGTAACCCCAGAGCAACGTATCAACTCTGCTGTACTACACTGACAGTGGTGGAGAATGAAAAGGACCTGGGGGTAATTGTGCAGGCAGATATGAAGTTCTCTGAGCAGTGCAGACGAGCTGCAAGAGTAGCTCATGGTGTCTTGTCAATGATATACAGGAATTTTTCTAGCAGGGATAAGGAGGTGATTATTCCCTTGTATAAGGCAATTGTTAGGCCACATCTTGAGTACTGTATACAGGTCTGGAGGCCTCATTTCAAGAAGGATGTAGAGCTGCTGGAACGGGTACAGAGAAGGCCAACAAGATTAGTGAATGGAACAAAGGGTTGCTCTTATGAAGAAAGGCTTAAGTTTTGCAAATTACAGAGTCTGGAGACTAGGCACCAGCAAGGTGATCTGATAGAGGTGTATAAGGCTTTGAATGGTTTGAGCATGCTCAATGCCAATGGGATTCTTCATCTTGCTCAGAATAATCAGCTCAGAGGGCATAAATTCAAATGGAGGAAGGACAGATGTCAGATAGATGTGCGGAAATTTGCCTTTGGCCAGCGGGTGGTTGGTTGGTGGAACCGACTTCCATCACTTGTTGTTGAAGTTGATAGCCTAAACAAATTTAAGGCTCAACTGGACAGGTATTTCGAGCGAACGGAGGGGTGAAATGGGAGTGGTGTGTTTTTTTTTTTGGCTGATGCTGAATAAGCTTGCTTTCTTGCATCATATGCCTCTACTAATGCTAATGCTATATGACATCAAAATTATTTTTTGCATCCAGTTCCTTTGTGGCCTCATCATAGTATCCAATAAAATTCGTCAGACAAGACTTTCCCCTTAACAAACTCATGCTTTGTCTGAACTATAACTGAATTGTCCAGGTTATTAGTGAGCTGGTTAAGGAAGCTGTTTAATTGTCCAGCTGGTTAAGGAAGCCCATCCATTTTTCTTATCTGCCACGCGTCTTATTAGTTCATCTGACATCCGTTGAAGCCTAAACTTTGAACAGTATTTCTTAGATGGTATGAAAATCTGTTATCTTAGTCCTAATTTTAACATTTAGCATTAGCATTAGTAGAGGCATATGATGCTAGAAAGCAAGATTATGCAGCATCAGCCAAAAAAAAAAAAAAAAAAAAAGTTCCCATTTCACCCCTCCATTCGTTTCAAATACCTGTCCAGCTCAGCCTTATTTTTATTTAGGCTATCAACTTCCATACAAGAAAGGATGGAAGTCTGTTCCACCAACCAACTACCCGCTGGCTAAAGGAAAACTTCTGCAGATCTATCCTACAACTGTCTTTCCTCAATTTGAATTTATGCTCTCTCTCAGGTGATTATTCTGAGCAAGAGGAAGAATCCCATCAGCATTGAGCATGCTCAAACCATTCAAGGCTTTATACACTTCAATCAGATCACCTCGCAGGTGCCTATTCTCCAGACACTGTAATTTGCCTTTCTTCGTAAGAGCAACTCTTTGTTCCCTTCACTAATCTTGTTGCCCTTCTCTGTACTCGTTCCAACAGCTCTACATCCTTCTTAAAATGAGGCCTCCAGACCTGTATACATTACTCAAGGTGTGGCCTGACCATTGCCTTATACAAGGGGATAATCACCTCCTTATCCCTGCTAGAAAAATTCCTGTATATCATTGACAAGACACCATGAGCTACTCTTGCAGACCATCTGCACTACTCAGAAAACTTCCTATCGTCCTGCACACTTACCCCCAGGTCCTTTTCATTCTCTACCACTGTCAGTGTTTGAGCAGATGGGCTGAGCATACCTGTCAGTGTAGTACCACAGAGTTGATACGTTACTCTGGGGTTATTGCTTCCCATATGTAGTACTTTACATTTGTCAATGTTAAATTTCATTTGCCACCTCTCAGCCCATCTGCCCAACTTTTCTAGATCCTGTTGCAACAGCATACTGTCATTAGTGTCCTTAACAACCCTGCCAACCTTCGTATCGTCTGCAAACTTTGGACATTAAGCTTGATATACCATCATCAGTATCATTTATAAATACAGAAAACAACAACAGACACAACACTGAACCCCGAGGGACTCCACTAATAACATTAGTCCACGATGAGCAGTGTCCCTTTATTACCACTCTGTCTTCTTCCACTCAACCATCCCTTTATCCATAGCAGCAATTTGCCTCCAATGCCACACTGCTCCATTTGTTCAGCAATCTTCCATATGCAACAGTATCAAAAGCATTTCTAAGATCCAAATTTATGGAATCAGAATTATTCTTTGCATCCAGATCCTTTGTGACCACATAGTATCCAATCAAATTGGTCAGGCAAGACTTTCCCTTAACAAAACCATGCTGTGTCCGAGCTATAACTGAAGTCTTGTCTAGTTGATCCTGCAGTGCTTCTTTTACCAGTGCCTCCATTGATTTTCCTGGAACAGAAGTTAAACTCACAGGTCTATAATTACTTGTGTCAGCCTTTGATCCTCCTTTGTGAATTGGGGCCACATTTGCATATCTCCAGTCCAATGGTACCTCCCCTGAGTCCAAAGAAGCCCTCATAGTTTTGGCTAAGGGTTTGCTTACTTCCTTTGCTGCCTACTTTGATATAACTGGATAGATCCCATCCACCCCGGGTGTCTTTTTTATGTTTATCTTTAACAATTTCTCCTTCACTTTCCTCTCATTTATTACAAAATCATTTAGCTCACTGCAGAGTTTAATTCACCTCTGGCATTCCCCTCCCTGAATAACTCCTTATGTGTGAAAGTAAATGCAAAATACTCATTTAGTTTGTTAGCCACCTGAGCAGGATCATCAACAGTTGAACCATCAATATCCAGTGGACCAATCTGATTCATCCCTTTCCTTCTACAGTTTACATAGGTAAAGAACTCTTTGCTGTTTTTCTTTGCATCCTTTGCCAAGGATTTTTCATCTGTCTTTGCCTGCCTAATCTCCATTGTGACTTGGTTACAGACCAGCTTATATCTATCATAGGCTTCCATGTCACCCATTAATTTATATGTATCCCATGCATTTTTGTTCTCTACCATATGTCTCATTAGTTCATCTGATATCCATTTAGGCCTAAACCTTGAACAATATTTCTTTGTTGGTATGTAAAGGCTAGTAACTTCCAAGATAAATTCTTTGAATGCTTCCCATTTTGAGTTTGCTGTTGGTAACATCATCAGTTGGTCCCACTGTATAGAATTTAAATACTGTCTCAGACCACCATAGTTGCCTTTGCTAAAGCAAAAACTCTTCCCTTTGCCCCTGATGGTAGTTACCTCTTTGAGTAAATCCCACTTCAGCACACTGTGATCACTGCCACCTAGTGGTTCCTTTATCTGCAGATTCTTAATGCATGAAAAATCACTACTGATAATTAGATCAAGAGTATTACTTTGTATAGTTGCCTCCCAAACATGCTGATGTAGAAAACAATCATCCAATAAATTCGCAAAAGCCTTGCTAGTGTGTGAGTGACCAACTCACAAATTCCAGTCAATATCTGAGAAATTAAAATCTCCCATTATAAGACTCTGATTTACTGGCCCTCTCTATTTCCTTGTACAGTTTCTTATTATACTCATCAGAGTCATTAGGCCTATAACACACTCTTAATCTCAATTTTGATCTTCCAGTGCTTATGTCACACCAAACTGACTCGACACGGCACTGTCCAGCGATGTCGACTGGCTTCACTTCCTTGGATTTTGTGTTTCTCAACTAATAACATAACCCCTCCTCCCTTCCTATCCTGTCTATCCTTTCTGTACACATTGTACTCCCCAAATCTGAGTTCTGCATTCCTTATATCTGTGTGATACCACATCTCTGATATCCCAATAATATTTGCATTTGATGTTTTGAGCAATACCTCAAATTCATCAAATTTATTTACCAAACTTTTAGCATTTGTGTATACACAAGTATACATGCACCTGTTCCTAATATTAGCTACCCTAACACAACCCATGTGTTTACTTGTATCACAATAACTCCCATAGTCTCTGAAATACCCAGCATCTTATTTTTCAGGCTGCTGCTCATTCCAATAGAAGCAGTGCTAGAATCACTTTCACCTCTGCCAGTGGCTACTGTTAAACTATTAGGCCTTGTATTTCCCCAAGCTAACAGTTTTCTGACCCACCTAACACTGCCTCGATAGCATTGGCAAATATTCCTGAATCCTTTCTATTTAAGTGTATCCCATCCCTGTAGAAGCAATCTCTCCTGTTAACAAGTAGAGACCAGGCTGAAAAAAATTCTACCCCTTGAGCCTTGCACATTTCCAGGGCTGAATTGATAGACAAGCTCTCATCATATACTCCCTCCTATCGTGTCTGGGCAGAATTGCAGACACTTTCAAATTCAACCCTAATTCATGGCTTTTTTTTTTTTTCAACAGTGATCTGTACTTGTTAAGTAATTCGACCAGTCTCCTGTCATTAGTGCCAACATGTACAACAATATCACCTTTTGTGCCCTTAAAAGATGATATCCACTCTAAAACTTCAACCTTTGCCCCTGGCAGACATACCCTGGTCCTGTTCCACCTATTCTTTTTACATACCATGTTTCCCATTTCCCTGACAAGAGTCACCTACAACAACTAGTTCCTTTGGGACCAGTGCATTCTGCCTTGGGGGTTGCCACTGTGTTGCGTGATGTTCAAGTGCAAGCTCTGACATTGATGTGGGCAGCTGAGAGCTTGATGGGCCCGTCAATTTAGATCCGTCGAGGGCATCCACCCTGTCCTTCTGCTCTCATATAGGCCCATAACAACGCTGAGTTGTCGCCTGATTTCCTCACATTCCTTATATCGCGCGCACACACACAAAGACATTACCCTTGGCAATATCATGTCCTGTCTGCTTCACAAACGTCAAGCAAGCAGTGCATTTTAAAAGGCTGTGATTTAGAGGGCAACTGCCCCCCTGAGTTCTATCCCGATCCACAGTTCTTACATTAGCTTGAGTCTTTTGCTTTGCTGCTGAGTCATGATTTTGATCCAATTTCAGTACAAAATTATAACCCTAAACTTGTATCCCAACGCAGTTATAACACTATGAATCTATATATATTTTTTCAGTATCGAGTATTATCTTTGAATTTTGTCATATAACTTCCGTATCAAGTTATATATTAATTAATAATGTTATATTTGCAAAATCTAAGTCGTTATATGTATTTAGTTAAAAAGTTCAATTTAATTGACAATGAAGTTTAACAAGATTAATAAATTTTACTGATTAATTGTTAATATTATATACTATACTAAGCTGGCGTCTCCATAGCCAGGTGGGAAGGAGCAGCAGTGCATAGCATATGCTTCTTGATTAGACTGGGGTTCGAGCCCGTCACCACCAAATATGGAGGATGCGGAAAGGTCAGGGAATGACCACCGCATACCGGGAGCAATATGGCCTTAGTTGCTAATGCTCCTAAAAGCCAAATAACAACAACAACTATACTAAGCTAACGCTATCTAGTTTGGGATATAATGTTGTATCATATAACAATGGCAGCAAGTTACAAACGGTAAATCTACGGATACTTAAGGATTAATTAACTTCCAAAATCTCGCTGTCTCAATTCAGAATAAACCAAGGATCTTGACTAGGTCTATAAGCTACTTATAGAAAATAATTTAATATAACAATTAGTCAATAAAGCTTCTAAATATATCTAAAAATTTACTGTTCACCAGAGCTGCAAAATGTGTAAAACACGTGGATTGGATACTTTTACCGATACTAAGTAATAACCTACAAAATCTCTATCCAAGTTAAAATTTAAACTAAGTATCATAACTAGGAATACAAAGCTATTCTAGAAAATAAGTTATTATGTCAAATTAAGTTAATAAAACAGAAAAAACTTATATTTTCCAGAGCCGTAAGAACTTTGATTTACTACGATAAACTTTGATGAAACTTCAATTTTAATTTTACAGCTGAACTCTATGCAATCCAGATGATCCTAACTCTTCTTAATGACCTTTTAAGTTCACAGCTCATAGTATATACAGACTCTTTAATTGCAGTGATCGCATACAAAATAAATCACATGATTTCCATCCATTTTTGACACAAATCAGATTGCAATTATTTCATCTCAATGAAAAAAAAATGACTGCCAAGTTTTTCTGGATACCAAGGCATGTTGTAATAGCAGGAAATGAATGTGCAGATCAAGCAGCAAGCAACCTTTTAGCTTTGATTCCAATCCAGTTGCTTATCCTGATTACTAGTGGCACTTCCGTAGCCAGGTGGGCAGGAGCACCAGTGCATAGCACACGCTTCTTGATTAGACCAGGGTTCAAGCCTGTGACCACTAAATATGGAGGATGCAGAAAGATCAGGGAATGACCACCGCATATCCCCAGAGCAATATGGCCTTAGTTGCTAATGCTCCTAAAAACCAAATAACCAGTGCTTTTTTTGTAAAAAAAAATAGGTGCCGGTACTCATTCTTTGCTGTCAGGAAAAATTGAAAATTAAAAGGATATGAAAAGTACTCTAAAATTTTTTTTTTTCCTGATATTGTTACTTTCTTAGTAATGTTTTTGGAATAAGAACAACAAATTTCGTATATTAACACAGTTCATTATGTATAAATTAATTATTCAAGTGTATATAGAAAAATAAGTAAAATGTGAATAAAATAAGTAAATAAATTGGTCAACTACTGAGTGCTGGGCACTCAGGATGACACAAATGGTCGTTAGGAAAAAAAAAAGGTTTTTTTTTCTAACGACCTTTAGAAGAAAAAAAGTTTTTTCTAGTACCCCGGCTTGCCCTAAAACTTAGGAAATAACGAAAACATTGTCTATTTGAGTCTTTCCAGTTGTGAATGCCAAGGGTGGGAGAAGCGACTCTGACTTTTTCCTGGAGAAGCAATTAAAGTCTCAGTGGAGAAGCGATTGGCAGGTGAGGGCTGTGCAAGACTCTGTGCAGGCACCTCTCCACCACCACCGCCCCAACACTGGCTCTCTGAGTATCTCCCCTTGCCAGGACAACTCCAGCTTTGAAAATTGTTAAAAATACTTCTGGTCGCAAAATTTATAAATGACCTTTATAGAATTATTAACAACTATTTAGCAACCTTTTTGTCACCAAAAGGAGAGTTTCTTAGTACAAAGAAGCATGCTATCAAAGTGCAATAAAAAATTGTTTTTTTTTAATTTTAACAGAAAAATAAATGATAGATTTCGATCAGAATAGTTTTCCCTTGATAAGTATATTCAGGCGCCTCCGTAGCCAGGTGGGAAGGAGCAGCAGTGCGTAGCGCACGCTTCTTGATTAGACCGGGGTTTGAGCCCGTCACCACCAAATACGGAGGATGCGGAAAGGTCAAGGAATGACCACCGCATATCCCGGAGCAATATGGCCTTAGTTGCTAATGCTCCTAAAAAAAAAACCAAATAACAAAAAAATAACAAATAAGTATATTCGAATAACGCAGCTAAATTTTAGCTCCATTAGCGACGGAAATAGAGAGGGGGACACGTAAATTACTCACATTTTCCTGTCTGGCACTGCCATTTTTAATTTAAAAAATATTTTAAAATTATATTTTAAACATACTCGTTGAGCTCTTTCCAATGGTGTAGCTGTAGGTTGTCGACAACATTTTTATCCCCCCACATTTTAACCCCCCTCCATTTCTCAGACAAATTTTTGTCAACAATGATCAATATGGCTTTATGTTGGCCCAGTTGATGTGCAAACCCATGCAAAATTTCTAGTCTATAGATTGAGTGGTTTCATAGATACAATGCTGCGACAGATGGACGGACAGGCAGACAATCGAATGATATTTTAAGGGTCCTTCGTTAGACTGTGGCCCCTAAAAATAATAAGTAAAAATAAATAACATAAGTAAAATTAATTTCATAAAGTTTTTGTAGAGTATTTCAAATTTTTATTAAGTTTTCATCCGACACTCTATACCAACTTCTTTTCTTGCTCTTTGTGTGTGTCTGTTGCTGTATGATGTTTTTGAAGCAGGCCATATTTTGCTGGATCGAAGCAGGCCAGCAGTGGGCATACAATTTTAAGAAACAGTAGTGAAGAAACTGTTTTTGTCATCAACAAAGCTCTGGTTGGTTGGGCTGACAATCAGCATTTGTGAAAATCCCCATTCACATTCACTGAATGAAATTGGTATCGTACTCAGAGCATTCTTCAATTCTTCCGAAACCATCTTTTCACTTAGGTACCCCCAAAATCCACGAATTGCATTTAACTGTAACCCAATTGACAGTTTTCTAACTTCGTTTTCACCAAATGCCAACAATTCATGCTTACAAGGTTTAATACCTTCGCTGTCCTCGTTTTCCATCTCTCGTCATCAGTATTGTCACTAGTTGTTGAATTTGAATTTAAAAAAATTTTTTTTTTGTAAATGTTGGTATCATCTGGATATTCAGGTACTGTGACCATGTAAACAGAGATTGGAAAAATGTGGATAACGCACTTCCACGAAACGACAGATGATTATTTGTCGGGGCAAAAGAAAATCACCCTCTCCTAATTCTCGAACAGGGCACTTACATTTGATTCATGAAGGTGTCCAACCTACGGCCCGCCCGGAAAGTGAACTAAAACAGCATTTTAAATTTTGTTAATTATCAAAAAAAAAAAAAAAAAAATCTCATTAAATGTTTTGTTCAATAAATGTAATTGTGTATTGTACTTAATAAAATTTTCGAATATTTTCAATTTTACATGCAATAAGATATGGAAAATGTAACACACTAAAGAAATCTAACTTTGAATTTTTTTGAATATGGCCCCTGTATAGGAAATGTTTGGACACCACTGCAGTAGAAGGTGGACCGAGCTCATTGGGAATACACCTTGATCTGCTCACTGCAGACTAGCGTGACTTCTCCGTATGTGGTACGGGTGGTCGGATAGTTTTGACCAGGTACCACTAAGTTGTAGAATGGTAATCCCTTCAGCTCTCTTAATTTGTGCAGCATCACAAATTGCCTGAATGCCAGAAATGCGAACAGGGCGTACCTAATCCGTTCACTGTATGAAAATTTTCTCGCTCAACGGAAACTATTTTAAATGTAACTTCCAAGAGGAATTCAAAATAATTAAACAGAGGTCCGACTGAGTAATTTAGAATTATAAAAATGGTTATACAGTTTTATATAGAAAATATCTTAACAATAGACAGTGAAAAATGTAAATTTAGTTAAATAATTTTAAGCTTATATGAATAGTAGATAAACATGTGAAAAAAATTTACGGAATATTACAAATTTCAAAGTGCACTGCATCCAAATGTCACACGTCACTGTTAATAAAGGTGCCCGTACGCCATACTGTTGTGCACCGTCACATAAAAAAGCACTGCAAATAACAAACAAACAAACTGATTACTAGTCAATCATATAATGTTTACATACTGACTTGTATTCTGAAATATGGCATACCCACACATAAAACAAACTTCTTGAAATAAAATAGAATCCACACCTGTGGAGCTCCAGTGTTCGATTAAACAGGCATGAAGAGGCTGTGCTCCCAAGAGCATGAAATGGCCATATGCATTTAATGCAAATTTTACTGATAAGGAAGGATTCCCCACATTGCTTGCACTGCTGCTCACTGCTTACCATTAAGCATATTCTCATTGAGTATACACATGTACAATTTGTCCAGAATTACATTTTTCACATTACTTTCACAACATACATTATTGGAGATATGGTCAGTTTAAGAGTTTTTAGGGTCCGTAGGCTAACAAAGGACCTTCTTAATGTCACTCGGTTGTCTATCTGTCACACACAGCATTGTATCTCTAGAACCACTCAACCTATTAACTTGAAATTTTGCATGGGTTTGTACATCATGTGGGCCAACATAATGCCTTATTGATTGTTGTTGACAAAAATTTTTCTGAGAAATGGGGTGGGGGTTAAAATGTGGTGGGACAAAAACGTTGTCTACAACCTATAGCTTATTATACACCATTGGAAAGAGCTCAACGAGTATGTTTAAAATATAATTTTAAAATATTTTTTAAATTAAAAATGGCAGCAACAGACAGGAAAATGTGAGTAATTTTTGTGTCCCCCACCCTCTATTTCCATCACTAATGGAGCTGAAAATTTAAAAATCACATTAGCTATGTGTTATTCGATGCTTATCAAGGGAAAACTATTCCGATTGAAATCTATCATTTACTTTTTGTGTTAAAATTAAGAAACCAATTTTTCATTGTACTTCGATAGCGCGCTTCTTTGTACTAAGTAACTCTCCTTTTGGTGACAAAAATGTTGCTAAATAGTTAGTTAATAATTCTATAAAGGTCATTTATAAATTTTGTGACGAGAAGTATTTTTTAACAATTTTCAAAGCTGGAGTTGTTCCGGCAAGGAGGTACTTAGAGAGCCAGTGTTAAGGATCGTGGAGTCTTGCCTCGCCTGCCAGTTGCTTTTCCCACCCTTGTCATTCAGAACAACTGGAAAGACTCAAATAGACAACGTTTTCGTTAGTTCCTCAGTTTTAGGCCAAGCCGGGGTACTAGAATTTTTTTTTTTTTTTTTTTTTTTTTTTTAGTTACCATAAAGCTCTCTATTTGAGATACTACACTAATAACTATTCGTGACTACAGACCCTTCATCCTGAGTGCCCGGTACTCAGTAGTTGACTGATTTATTTTACTTAACTAAAAATGATCAACTTACATGTATATAGTAAACCCCCGCTATTCGCGCTATCTGTATTCGCGATCGCTGATTTAATATAAAATGAAACCTAAAAAATGTGAATTTTAAAAGACCGTGAATATTTTCCGCCATAAAAAAACATGGACGTGGCTAAAATTATCTTTCCCTGTCAAAACAGCGCTCAGTGGGTGGGGGGAGAGGGATGACAAAATCGCGAGCGTGGATGTTCCTCGCTAATCCTTGTTCAGTATGTGTAATACGCTTGTCATGGAATGTTTCGTCGTTTGCTTTTAATCTATACGCTTATAAATTGAATAAATTTATCAATTTATAAATTGATATGCTACAAACGTGACATCTACCATTTTGCAGTTTAAAACAGACTTTTTCGAGTGTGTTAACGGAATAAAGTGACATTATTGTGGACAAGTTCTTTCTAATCCGTACAAAAATATGGCTACGAATAACAAGGGAAATGTGAAAATATCAAAGAAGGTGATGACATTAGCGAATAAAATTGAGTTATTAGACAAAATTTCTAATGAGTCAACGGTACGATCGATGAAAAAATCCGCCATGGTGTCCGTGAAAACGCGCTAATTGCTTAAAAAATTTGCTCTGTAACTCATGATGTTAAATTAGGAAAAATGGAAAAAGCTTTAAATCTGTGGATAGAAGACCGAACTTAAAATAAAATTCCGTTAAGTTCACTCATCATTCGTGAAAAAGCAAAACTCCTTTATCAACACTTTAGCGAAACAGGTGATAGCACTGGCGGGATGTTTTTTTTTGCTAGCAAGCAAAGGCGCTGGTTTGAAAGATTTGTTTGAAATTTCTAATAAATATTACATTTAATATTAAATTGTTTCTTATTTTCATTTCGATGTCATATGCTTGCATTTCACTATGTACTGTCTATGTACATAGTCATATTATGAAGGTACATATAATACATACATAGACAAAATTTTAGACTAGTTTTTCTTATATATTTCATACTTTGGAACGGAACCCCTTTATTACTATGGGAGCCATAATTCAGTATTCGCGTTTTCGGTATTCGCGGCATTTCTCAGGAACGTAACCCCCTCGAATAATGGGGGTTTACTGTACTTACTTCTACATCTATTTCATTCCATATCAACACTCCAATGTAACAGACACAGTTTGGCCCTAGTAGCCTGTGTGCTATTAAACCTCTACTCCAAGAACAAAGTTTGCTATACATAAGGTCAGGGAACAGCCAGTTCCCTAATCTCAAGTATAGCATCCTTTGTTCTCAAAATATATCTGTAACGAAATTTTTGAGATGATTTAGGCACTTCATTATAAAGGGGTTCAGCGGTACTGGTAGGTATCCGAGTGGCTGGTATACGATTATTATGGAGTTAGATGCAACGCTTGAATTCTCACAATATCACAAAATATAGTAAAGTTCTTATATTTTATAAGAGCTGGCTGTGGTCATGGGATAATATATGCAGAAATATGCAGTGAGTAGGAACCTGCAAGATTAAAGCCCATAAAATTGAAACTTTTCTCTGCCATAAAAAAATGCACCAACCCATTGTGAACTTCTGAGATGGATTTTCTTAACCTTTTTCTTTTTTATTAACTATATTTAGTTTTAATACTGAAAAACAATTTTCTCTCCCATTCAGTTTCATAATAATCAGCTGCAGAATTGCAATTCTTTAAATAAAATTTTTTATTATTATTTTTATTTTTTTAGAAATTGAGCAGCTGCCATCATATCGATTTAATGCTGATACTCATGAATCTGACCAGACATCCTGTGTAGTATGTATGTGTGACTTTGAAGCACGTCAGATACTCAGAGTATTGCCTTGTTGTCATGAGTTTCATGCTCGTTGTGTTGACAAGTGGCTAAAGGTGAGTGCTCCAAATATATATACATAACAATTTGTATGTATTATATGGGTATTACCTGATTCATTTTGTGTAGAAGAACATCATTATTTTCTCTGATAACTATTTGCCATTTTCATAATTATGTTTACAAGATTAAAGATTATTTATGAACCCTTAGTAAAATATCAGTGGGGGATATATTCTTTTGTAAGGTATACACCATTACCAAGTTAATTGGTAATGTGTATGAATAGTTCTTTTCTAACTCTTTCACAAAATCTACACTTCTGTAAAACTGACAATCGTGCAACTGATTAATTTTAACTCTAGATAATTTACCACCACTGTGCCCATTTTTGTTGGATGTTTCGATGGGCATGGTAAATTTGCTGATATAGGCTTCCTTCGATTCCCAAGTTAAGGGAACCTTAATATCCTCATAAACAACTTTTCAAAATAAGTGCCATGTTATCAATAACCAAAGAAACAACTCTTAAGAAAATGATATGTATTATATTTAGACAATGTTTGATATACTCAATGAAAATTGCTATGAGTAATTCTTCTGTAGTAGTGGTTCTAAAGTGTGGCCACCAGACAATTTTCATAAATATCAAAATTTTTTATTTATTAAATTTCAACATTAAAAAAATTAATTTATATACAATAAAATATCATATGAACTTTTATAAAAGCGATATTCGATGGTATGAGACATGATTGTTCATCCAGAGTACTGGTGTTTTAATAAACATACTAGATTTATTTTAAATACCAACAAAGATTTGCTGATATTTGTCGGCTCTTATTTTAAGCCACAGAGGATGCTGATGCACAGCTTTAAGCTGAAAGATACATAGCTGTAAAATTGACTGCATAAAAGTTGGATGTAAATTTTATTAGTTTGAATAGAAATTGTGGATGTAATAATTTCATTCCCTTAAATTTATTAAGATGGTACTTTTCAATGTTTTACAAGCACTTGTGAATGTAAGATATCAGCGATGCAACGTTAATAGTAGTTGCACGCTTCTAAGAAAAGTTATTTTTGGTAAAGCTGGTTCTTTGTTGCGTCCGGCATTTGTCTTATATTATCTCCTAAGTTATATTACCTGCATTTTCTTTCCCTCTCTCATGTCTTATTTTCATTGGGTGTTATATTTCAACAAAAATTGAATACTTTCAAAGTGATTGGAGTTTTTGTGGTAATTTTTCTTGTTTGTGACAGTGTTGCTTCATTAATGTAAGTTGTATTTATTTATTTTATTATATATTTCTATACCTTATTAATATCTTCAGTATGGATATAAGAAAATTTTTTGGTAAGAAAAGAACAGAAAATGAAATTTTAGAAACTGCAGTGAGCACAAGTATTTCACAGCCAGCATTGAAACGAAGGCAAAAATTTTGAAAAGAAAAAAGAAATTTTCGTCAAGAGTGGGAAGAAATGTATTTAATTATATTAAATGAAAATAAAAAAGATGGTGTAGCTGAGGCCTTTTGTAAAATGACTGTTCATCAAATTAAATCTTATGCTATGCAGCATCATTACAATACTCATGAGGCAGAAGTTGAGAGAAAATAGCCACGTACACATTTATGCCGCAAACTTTTATAAAATTTTAAAAAAGATATGGCTTCTCAAAGTAAACAAATGACAGCTTTCTTTCAAGAAATAAAAATTTTATTTAGGATCTTTGAAAGTGAGTTTTTTGCAAACCTTTTACCAAAAGGTTTGCAAAAACCTTTTAGCAAAAACCGATTTTTGAAATCGGTTGTTTTGGCTGTATTGCCTGAAAACGAAATATTTTGAAATATGACTCTCAGTAAGGATTCAATTCAATGATGAATTAAGGAATTAGGTGTGTTTATAGGCAAAGAATTATGTGAATTGATAAATAAGAGGCCTTTTTTAGTTTGTTTAGATGAAAGTAATGATATAACAAAAACCGGTCAAATCCTGATATGTGTGAGATACTTTGACACTGATAAACTAAATATGTTGAAAAGTTATTGTCTCACATCATTAAAAGAATGTTCTAATGCAGTGAACTTTTATAATGCAATTAAAGATTTTAAAAAACTTAATATTTCCACAAATAATTAATGTGCTATAACTTCTAATGGTGCAACATTGATGAAAATTGAAAAAAATAGTGTACTAAGTTTGTTTAATAAAGACTGTCCCAATGAAATTTTTCTCTTACATTGTATTGTTCATCAAGAGGTGCTCATTGGCAAAACTATAATTAAGAGCATGGGTGATGTGGAATTGACAATTTGAAGAGTTTTAAATGCAAACACAAGTAGTGTGTTGCTAAATAATTTTAGTGTGGTATGCAACAATAATGATGAAAAGCATAATGTATTACTTAATTATAATCACATAAGATGGTTAAGTTTTGATGCTAGAGTTCGATGTCTCTATGAAATGTATGAAAATGTTTTAAGTGCATTGGAACCTAATCATAAAGATTTAGTGGAAAAATTGCAAAACATGTTGTGCATGGCTTAATATTATTTTTAAAAGACTTTTTACACCAATGTTGAGTTCCATAAATAAACAACTACAAGCAAGAAACTTGACAATTATTGGTACAATGTTTATAATTGATAAATTTAAAAATATCTCAAATGATTTTATATGTCAAGCTGAGAGTGTGATGATTTTTCCCATCTTTAAATAGGATAAATACGGTATCTAACAGAACAGGTCCGAACAAATATTAAAAATAAAATTACCGATTGTTTGAAATCTTTAAAACACTGAACTGAATGGAAGATTTCAAGAACTGATTTCTTTAAATCTATTTCTTTCATAACATTTCCTTTTCAAGAAATAGATATGGATTGTTTTGAATTTTTGCATAACAGACTAGCCTCATTTTCTGCTATTTCAGTACTTAGCTGGACAAATATAAAATTTTCCTTAATGGAAATTTGTAATGATGATAGATTGAAAATAGTTTTCAATATTAAAAACTCGACAATAGTATCATTTTGGACAGATTTGTGTAACAATTCAAGCAAATATAAAGAATTAGCTAAGTAGCTCTCTACTTTTATTGATATTTCTAACAACGGTTTATTATGAGCGAACTTTTAGTACACTGCATTTTATTAAAAATAAATATTGCAACCAATTAACAGATGAGAAAATGAGGGCAGCAATGAGACTAGCATTGGAAGATAGAACAGAAAAAGAATTTCCATTTGAAAAGTTATTAAAGTAAATAAATATAGTTTATTATATTAAACTTAAACACAGGTTTGCTTTTTGTGTTATATATGTTTTGGAGTATTGTGTTCAGTTGTTGTTGGTGTATTTTTTGTTGCATTTACTATTATATTTTAATAATAACTAGGGGGCTTTGCCCCCTGCTCACTTTGCTAGCCAACCCCCACACATGCTTTTCTACATAATATGTAGAGTTATGACAGAGTAAGTAAAATCTTTTCTACGTAAAAGACGAACATGTCGAAATGCACTGATCGATATCTAATCAAATATATAAAAGAAAATAGAAAGTGTAAGAAAAAACTATAAAAAGTTAAAATTGTGTAAATGTTGAGTGAATGAGATTTATTAATATTTACATGTTCTATCTTAGCTTCTTGACCAGACAGACTGATGGCTATGCAGTCCTCGGGGGCCTCATGGTTATCCAAGCTGACACCATGCTGTAGCTTTTCCTAGCTGGCATGGTGTGGGATACTGACACTTGCCATTTGGGTAACCCCTAGGCCAGTGTAGGACAAAGCTGCAAAAAGCACACTCCACCATAGGTATCTTTCCCCATCTTCTTTTATTCTTACCACCTGAGGTGGTTGTCTCCTTTCTCCCACCCTGGGCGTCCCCTACCCCTTTTTGCCTGGTGGCTCACACCACCACCCACTTTCAGCTCCCATCTGTCTCCTTACTGTCTCCCCTTTCAAATCAGGTGGGTGCCTCAACTACTGCCCCCCCCTCTGTTCACTACCACTTTTATCCCACCCTCTTCCTATCTCCTTAACAAATAATTTTTTTTTTTTTTTGCTCTCTTTGGATGCCTAGACTATCCCAGGGTTCGCCCCGCCGGAGCTTTCTTCTCTCCTAATGTGTCCTGGCCCACCTCCCTGGGGTGTTAGTGGCTCTCCACAGGCCCACAGGCTGTGGCCAGAGGAACAACACAACCCACACTAATACTTCACAAAACACTCAGCCTGGCCTTATGCAGAGTCTTATATTCTACATAGAGTAAAAATGCGGAGTCAGGGGAGACCCCTTGTGCTGCAAGGCAAAAATCACTATGATCGATATCTAATCAGGAAATGACCTATGTAATTTTTTACCCGTGCATTTGTAGTGCACAAAATTCTCGAGGTCAAACAAATATCACTATGTAATTATTTGCCTGCATTTACATAGGTCACTTTGGAAAAGGCCTTTTGATTCGGGTGCCATAATGCATTGTTGCATCCGAAAGAGAAGAATTAAAATATTTAACTGAAATAGTGGATTCCAGTTATTTGGGCCACCGGTTAATCGAGGTAGCCGTTTATTTGGGGCAAATCTTAAAAAACAGAACCCAATCGAGAAAATAGCCAGGGTTTACTTCACTTAATTGGGACAACATGCCGTTTAATCAGAACAGGAGACCACAGCACTGGGGAATACCCTAAGATTGTCTCCAACCGTACCACGTGGCTCGATCAGATTTCTGGAGGTCACAACTATAAAAAAATAAAAACAATTAGCAGTTACCTGTTTATTGGGCTTTTCTATTAGTGCAGTCTATCATAAACTGATAGTAAACTCGATCTTATTGAATTTGCGATAATACCACAGCTGGAATTCTGTGGGTTATTATGGTGAAGTGCATTTACACTTCCATGGAATCTTCAATCATATAAAAAAATTAATTTTCAGAATCTTCTCTTCATTCCTATTTTTAATGCTTTGTAACTAGGGCTTACAATACCGGGATCCCAGTCATTTTTTTCAGTATTGATACTAATTTTTAGCATCAATACTAAAAATTAGTATTGATACTAAAATACTAATATTAGTATTAGTTTTTTACTAATACTAATTAGTAAAATCTATCATAGTGTAGAGTGATTGCTTTAATTTTTTTCAAGTGCATAGATGAGTTTATTGCACATTAAAGGACATTGTTGGGCAAAAATTACCAAATAATTTTGAAAGAAATTATTGGAGGCATGCTGTAACCTTGTTGGTTCTTAAGCGGAGGAAGAGTTATGTTGATTTTTTGACTGAACTAGTTCCGTCAAAAAAATTATTGGCTCAGTTCCATTTAAAAACTGAGCCAATTTTTCCTTGGTAGAAGGTATTATAAACATTTATTCAATTTGTTGTGTTTGGCAATGGCTGCTGTGCTCAGTATTGATTTTAACCATATTTAGATTGAGCTGTTGATAGTTTCAAATAATTTTAATGTTGTTTAAATAATCTTATACATACAGTGTAAATTGGTTAGAATGATATTAAATATATGTTCTTCCTCTCTTTGTGCCTCTTAAGAATCTGTCTGTTTTGCATATACAATTCAAGTGTCTGAATAAAGGGAAACTAGGATAAATAAATTTAATTGTTACACTAGTTACATGGAACATGTTTAATGGTTACTCTTCAGATTGAACTAACATTAGAAGTGGAGTCCCTCAAGGATTGGTTCTGGGACCATTGTTTCTAATTTTTCTTAAATGATTTTGACAAAGAGATAGAGGCATAATGTCAGAATTTGCAAATTATGTGAAGATTGGGTAAAGTGGTTAATGATCAGCTTCAAGAATGGGAAGGAATATTAGCTGTGTTTTAATGCTGCAGGGTCTTACATTTGGGAAATATAAACTCCAAAACAACTTACACGCTTGATGGAGTTGAATTAAAATAGTAGAGAAAGAAAGAGATTTGGAGTTATTATATGGCCGGACTTGAAGTTCTTTGAGCAAGGACGGCCCACAGTGTCCTGTCGATAGGACATCAAATGGGTTTCCTGTCTTTGAACCCTTTCAGAATCTTAATCCCACCATATAAGGCAATTGTACGACCATGCCTAAAAAAAAGACACCAAGTTTCTTGAAAGGGTTCAAAGACGGGCAACCTCTTTGTTGCGATCTTCAAAAGGGCACCCATATAAGGAAGGATTTTGAATATCTGTACTACAAATTTTAGTGTCTTCTGTGACTAATAGTGGTTTCACTGTCACATTTTTAGAGATGTAGGTTCAGTTTCCATGACTGGCAAAATTTCTAAAAGTCCACTTAGTCAAGGTTGCAGTCAGCCAATCTCAGGTGAATTAAATGGGGTTCCTGTGAGTTACTCCAGGTTTTTTATCCAGCTCAACATATGAAGATCCATGAACGCAGCACAAGTGTGCAGTGTTTATGGGCCTGTTTGCAGACACAGTATACAGTGGCTTAAGTTGCTGATGTGCCTAAAACCCAACAACAGGTGATATTGGTATCTCAGAGGGAATCTGATTCTGCTCTATGAGGTAATCTATTTTATTATCCCCGAGAAGGGATAATAAAATAAGATTCTTCTCTTATTCTTCATCCTCTTTGCTCATTTTATTATCCCTGAGAAGGGATAATAAAATGAGCGAAGGTAAAATTTTCACTGTTATAACTGATTCAAGGACTAGACACCATAAATTAAAATTACAGCGGAAAAGGTTTGGACTAGTTATAGGAATTTTTCTTTTAGCTAGCAAGTTGTTGATTACCTCCAGTGGGTAGTTGAGGCTGACTGCTTAGGTAAGCTTGGAATTATGTGAGGAAAACAACATAGTAGGGAGTTTATTTTATTTTTATTTTCTTTGGTTAGTGCTGTAAAAGCCTGGGGTTTCCTTGCACCACATGGCTAATATTAATACTAATACAGTTATTCCAAAAACATTAATGTTAAAACTTTATTTATTATTAAGCATCAATATTAATATGTTTATTATTGTTAATTTGCTTATTTAAAGATGGGCCAGAATTCGATTAAAAATTTTACGCTATGATGCTAATTCAAGTAATTGGTTATTCTACAGTTTAATATTCTGTTTTACTTATGTTATTAAATAAATGTTCACACCTTTGTATCATCTATATAGTTAATTAGATCATTTATTTTTTTGTGATTTATAGAATTAACAATTCAAATAGAAGCACTGAAAGAGTTCCATCCTGATTCACTCCTTTTGTTTCTGTTTGATGTATTATACTGTATCCCATTAATATTCTTGTTGCTGGTGAATTTTGGAGAATGCTAATTTCACATGTTATCGATGAGGTTGCAATAATGTGATTCAGCCTTTGCACCAATAAATCCCACTACAACAACAACAGCGATAATGTGATGAAATTTTAGGACTACCCAAAAGATTAATACCCCACATTAAAATGTGTGTGTGTGTGTGTGTGTGTGTGTGTGTGTGTGTGTGTGTGTGTGTGTGTGTGTGTGTGTGTGTGTGTAATAAAATGGATTCCCATCAAAAAATGATCAGCCTTCACTGCTGTAATCTTTAGCTTTCTGCTCCTACATGCAGTTTTTAAACATTCCTACAGATAGTGCAAGAGCAGTCATCAAAATGGCATTGATAGCGTTGTACATAAACTTTTTTTAAAAAATTTTATTAATGTATGTTATAACAAAGGAAAACAAACTCTGACTTACATCACTTCATTTAAAAGAAAATGAACAAGCATTTACAACAGGTTCAGCTACAAAGTAACATGAGAATGATCTTGCTTGACTTCCTTTCTGAAGACTGGACAAGTAACCAAAAAGATCTGGTAAATGGGGAAGCATAATGGACTGTGCTTCCCCATCCACTACATAGTCCAGGCCTTTCAGTCTACACTTTCCTGGAGTCTTGAAACAATGTTATCTTTGGTCAGATATTTAGGAATGACATTGATGCTGGTGAGATAGGGGGAAAAGCAGCTTTAAGAAGCTGGACAGGACTTTTATATTTTTAACCATGCTGCTGCTAGTTGTTTGGATGTCTTCCTCCCCCATTTTTCTCCCCCCAATAAATTTTATAGAGGGGAAAAAAAAAAAAAAAAAAAAAAGAGAATTGCATATTAACATGATATTATACCCAGGACCAGTTTTCTAACAGATTTTAAAATTTTCTACAAATTTTAGGAGGCAGGACCAGCTCTAAGATATGCTAGCATCCCTAAGTAATTTACATTTGAATCACACCCATCATTGGGTACCTGTAATAAGTGGAGACTATAAAAAAGGTAAACTGCAGCCATTATCAACCCACTTCAGGATGGAAGCCTCCTCAACAATTCATGTTGAGGGAAATGGACCATAATCTGCCACGCTGATCCAGAGCGGGTTGGCAAATCGACCGTATTTAGCAGTCAGGGGTTTGAACCCCGGTCTACTCAAAGAGCGTGTACAGGCATGCTGATTAGTGATGGGTGCAGTTGAATGATTAATAATTAATTATTTCAGTAATGAAATATTTCAATTATTGAAATTGAAAACAACAAAAATTTAAAAAAAAAAGAAAAAAAAAGAAATGACAGTGGAGGTATTCAAACTGATGTTACCAATCCTACACTCTCTTTCTCTCTCAACAAATTTTCAACTACAATACTTGAATTCTTTTAGCAGCTTTAATATTATATTTAATCTTATTCTTTTTTATGCAATGTAATATATTATGTGTAGCAAAATTCATATTACTATATTTTCTTACAGACTAACCGTACCTGCCCAATTTGCAGAGGTGATGCTTCAGAAATAAGTCACCACACAGACTGATTACCTTGAAAATCATAATTCACAGTATAAATATATACAGCAAAGATTTTTGCTGACTTTCCACTACCACATATGCTATTTCACAGCTGGAACTCCAATTGTAACTGTTTTAAGTTGCTGCAGATTAGTAGTAGCTTTCTTGTGTGACTTGTGAATTATATGCAAATTGCTTTATACTAGTATTTCTGCGATGTTCAGTGTCAGTTTGGTGAGCTGTTGAAGTTTTTATCAAAACCTGATGATGATTGTGATAATGTTATGGATGAAACACCAGGTGATGTTCTGGCAATTAAGTGTTTGCTTGGATTACAAGTAGCATTAATTGATATAGCAAGTGATATATATTTATAGTACTTATATTTAAATAGTCTTCCTCATGATAACTCCAATAAACCTGTTCATAATTTGTATTAACATATATAATGTTTTTTTTTTTTTTTTCTTCTTGAGAGAAAGAAAAATTGTATTTGTTTTGTAATTGATATATGCAATTTGTTTCTCCAGCATAAATAGCACTAGTCCCACTTGGAAAATATGCATATGCTACAAGCAAAAGTTGTTTAAATTTTATTTGTGAATTATGGATGTTTCCAAAACAAAACCAAATAGAAATGAAGATACAGTAAAATGGATGTATCATGTATATTTTACTTATTCCTGATTTCACATTCCCTGTGAATAGCAAAATAAATTATAATTAATGAGAGACATGCTTAAAACATTTTTGTTTTACGAATAGAGACTGAGTAATTGATTACCGTAATTCATATTCTATTGATGAGCTCTTGGTGTAGTGGCAGGGGATGATGCAAAACTTGGGTTTAACTTCCACCAGCAGAATGGATTAACATTTTTCATGTGAAACTGCTCTTTCTTAGAAAATCACCAAAGGTGGAATAGTTTCAACTACAAAAATTCAATCAATTATCATTCACAGCTTCTGATATGGTAGTTAAAGGGCATAATTCTCTCTTG
Source organism: Mastigoproctus giganteus (assembly GCF_048544385.1). Classification (NCBI taxonomy): domain Eukaryota; kingdom Metazoa; phylum Arthropoda; class Arachnida; order Uropygi; family Thelyphonidae; genus Mastigoproctus; species Mastigoproctus giganteus. The sequence goes on from NC_143585.1 coordinate 115,685,616, forward strand.
CACAGATAATACTAGCTATAAATAAAAACACTGCTCTATGCACACAAGGAAGAATTTGTTTACTAATGTAAGATTCTATACAAGGGCTAAGTGAAATTTAAATATAAATTGTTTTATTTATCTGGAAATTGACCTGCATATCAAAGCCATGACAAACCAAAAGTTCTGTGCTGAGGATTGCATATCTGTGTATTTGTCACTGCTGTTGATTCTTCATTGAGCACCAGAGCAATGTTTGTTTATATCAGTTGTAGGCTGAAATTACAACATTATAACAGTGGTAATTAATTAATTAATTAATTAATTACCACTGTTATAATTTTATTAATTCTGTTAATTTTTTTAGGTCTGTGAATCATAGGGAGGGGGTTTATGGCATACCGTTAAGTATATTTCCATAATTTCAAAGAGCGATAGAAAACAAAGTAACTTTGTCTTATCCTCTTATCTCATTTGTTCTTTTATGGTATAAAAATATTAATTCTTACTTTTATAATGATAAAATATCCATTTATAGAGCTGAAGTTAAAGAGAAATTACTAATATGTTGATTTTGGAAGAGTATATTTTCAAACAGCATAATTTTTTATACTTGTAAAGTTCAGATTTTTAAAATAGTAATTTTTAGTTAAGGTTCTGAAATAATTATTAAATTAATGTTGTTCAATTCAAGATTAAAAATAAAAGTGATGAAGCTCACATTTCTTCCCACACTTGTTCCTTTGATAAAATGGAAATTCATTAAAGTTTCATCATATTGTTAATTTAAATATACTGACCTATATTTATGTTCATTCATTTGAGAAGCAGAATAAACTCTTATCACAACCAATGATTAAATGAAAATACTCGCACCAGCTTGAGTATATAAAAATTAGGTTTCGATCACTAGCTGAGTTGTAGTGTGCTATTAATTAATGTGAACTGAAGTGTGTTTGTATCTCTCTCTCTTATAAACTTTACAAAATAAATCCCACGGATTTATTTTATAAATTTTAATCTATTGTAGTTTGTATACAGTCTTCTTTCTTTGTGCATATCAGAAAATTGGCTAAATAATGTTCAAAATAATTAAGCTAAAGAGAAATCTGATAGTCTGAATATTAATTGAAGTCACTAATTTGATTTTATGCTGTTTGAGAATATTATTTAAAGTATAATGAATTTCATTCAAATGAAAAGATTATATCTTTGATTACTTGATTAGGATATACTTAATGTTTAATTTTTAGTTAGGTTGAAAATTGCAAACCAGCAGAAGGCAAAAATTTTTTTTTTTTTTTTTTTTTTTTTTGAAATTGGGTCACTTTGGTCATTGGTAAATTGATAATGGATAATTGCTCAAAATATCAAACAAAATGCACTATTTTCAGAATTAAAACACTTCTCATGTCATATTTACTATTTTAAATAAACATGCACAATCACTGCAATGCATTAGTAACTTCAGTGGTTTTGAACGTATTTGGATAGGTTTGAATTATTTGTTTGTATTGTGCCACTGTTAATCTATTTTACAATAAATTTACAGTAATATCATCTGCAAAAAATACTTAATTGTATAAGTAGCTTAACCAAAAGCTGATAGTAGAGCAAATCCCATTTTTTAATTGAAGAAACTATTGATGGAACTTATGCCTAGCATGAAATTATCATGTTCAGGCAATTTTTTGCAGTCTTTTTGAGTTTTATTCACTTCTGTTTAAATTTGTCTGTCCATAATACTAAACTACTGAGTTAGTTCCATATGCAAGCAATTTTCAGTTCCTGGAAATCCAAAATAATTAAGTTCCTCTTCATTAATTTCATTTGGCTTTGTTATAAAGGTAAACATTAGAATATGTGCCTTTAAATTTTCAAATTGTGCTTTGATTCCACATCTGATGAATTCATGTGTTTTTACAGAGGTGAATATCTAATTGTTAAAATGTTACATCTATTTTATGACAAACTTTTCCATCTATTTTATGACAAACTTTTCCATCCATTCTTTATGTAGTTTAAAAACAGTATTTTTCTTATCCTCAGAATGCAAATTCAACATTTATCTTCTAATTTGAGGAAATATTTCTTTAGGCTTTGTTTAAAAATATTTGAATAGCATCAATATATAGGCTAGAAATCTGTTTATAATCTTTTCTCTGTTTAACAAGCAAACTTCTGCTTGCAAAAATAAATTACCATGTTTGGATTCTGTTTTCTTCAAAAATGTTTTAAAACTGTCTGCATACTGCCACTCACTAGATTTACAAAGAAGAATATCTCTCGCTACTTGATTTGACCCTTCTGTCTTTTTGCAAAAACACAGCTTTTCTCCATATTTTTCTTTTTGCAAAAAAAGAAATAAAGCTATGTTAAAATTGGAATTTCTTTAAAAGACCTTTTGCTAATTTCTGCTTATTTTCATTAACAAATTGTGTTTATTTTACAATGTGCACTGGCACATTGTAAAATGCAGGACAATAGTATTATTCTCTGTTATACACCTTCAAGTACTTGTTGATATGAAACTAATTAGCAGTGTCATTCAGTAAGATGCCAAAGAAATATGACGTAAACTTTCAGAAGACATATATGCAAGAATTGTCAGCTAATTGTAAGATCGGAAAAAGGTAATATGTTTGCCTTGTGAACTGAATATAAATGTGATTTTCAGTTTCTAGAGATAGGAAATGCATCAGACAAACAAATAAGCATAAGGACAATGTGCAAAGAAAGTAAATTAGAATCAGATATAGCATTTCATAACAATGATGATATCTTGCATGCTGAATGTTTATTTGCATCTTTTGTCATCAAACATAATCTTCCTTCTGAATTGCACTGATTATGCAGATACATTAATGAAATAGCAAAAAAATTGTTATGGAAGGACAAAAGGAACAGGTATTGTTAGTGAAAATACATGGATGGGGAAAGCAAAGATAGCAATGGCTCCGAAAAATGTAAATTTTCGATTGCTAGAGATGGCAGTAATCAAAGTGATTCCAAGCTTATTCCATCATGATAACCCTTCATATTAACTTGACAGTAGTGGCAGGTCACTCGACAAGTGACCTTTCAAAATTATGTTCCCCCTGTTAACCATTAATCAGTGACTAAAAATCTGAAAATTTTTCCATCTTCCTAAATATAATCAAACTATTTACTGAAAATAGTTTATAATATATAAATTATAATAGTGTGTTATAGTATATTATAATAGTTTCTGAAGAGTGATTTCATGGTTTTCATACAGGAATTGTGCGCAAGAGCCTTGCAGGTAACCTGACGCTGCCTTTGCAACTACTGTATTTGGCTTTTCCTTGAAGTGTGGTGTGGTATGGGACAAGTGCTGATGCTTTGCCTGTTTATAGTTTCAGGTTACTTATTTTGATTCCCTTACTAGTTCAATAAACATCTACAGATTTATTGAATAAAAAAACAGAAACATATTTCAGAAATTAAAAAGAAAAATGGGCACTTCTCAGGTAACCCATCACTGTTTTTGCTACATTTTAGAGTTCCACCACTGCCAGGTTAAAAAAAGAAATTACAATATCAGAGGCAGCTTGTTCTCGGTACCAGCATTGGAAGGTACAACTTTTCTGAACAACTGAAAGCATCTGGGATTCCTTAAAAAAAAAAAAAAAAAAAACTGTCTGGTACTTAAGTGTTAATAATATGCCACTCATGGTAGGCCTTAAAACTAGTATCAAGGGTATTAAAAGAGGAGACTGAGCACTTGATGGTAATAGGCTGTCCCTGTCATCTTTTTAATTTGTGTGCTAAAAGGAAGGAAGCCTGTATGCCTTCCTATAAGAGTAGTGAATATTTAGTGTATATTACTGCTATCTGGGAGAAGTGCTAAAAGGAAAGGCAGAATTTAATTAATTTCAACTGTATATATATATATATATATGCCACCGAAGTAAAAAGGTATTTCGAAGCATACATATATACATTGACTCTCTTTGGTTAAATGTGTAACTAGACTGGTAGATCAGTTGCATTCTTTGACAAGTTTGTTTAAAGAAAAGGTGAAGTGTAAGAAAAGTCCAAATTTAAAAGTACGACAAGCGATCAATAATAATGCCACCGACTCATATCTGCATCCAATTTATGATCAAGAAGTCTGGATCATAAATTTTTAAAAGACGTCTTAGTAAGCTGATAATTCTAAGCACGTCATCCTCACTTGTTCATGTTCTTCTCTTCTGGTTTCAATAAAGTAGTTTGCTTTTTTGTTTTAAATGTTATGCCATCTTTTAAAAATTTGAACTTTGCTCTTTCATCCAACATGCTACATATCCATGTACTGAGGTCATTACTCTTAAATATGTGTAAATAGGGTTTCTAAATTCCCAACATTTTTTAATCTCTGGGAACGGGAAATTGCGGTTCCCAAGAATTCCCAAAAATTTTATTTTATTGATTAAATATTTGCTATTTTCTTTGATAAGAATTTTTGTCCTTATTCTAGTCATTAAACACTATAATAATGAACTGTACATTGTGGTATATAAGTAAAAACTAAAAATTTAAGGAAAATTAGATATTAAAAAATACGACTCATAGTTTGAATGTAAACAGAAAATTTTATTATATTGATACACCATATAGATAGGCAACATTATTCTATACATTTATTTGAAAACACTAAGTTTGAGATTAGCATAAAAGAAATTCTAAGTAAACACTAATACTGAAACAAAACAAATATTATGGCAAACTAATATTAACATTTACAATTATTGTTAAAATGAAATTTTAAAAATACAGTACATTAATTGCTTGGTCGGGAAGCCTGGATCTTTGCTTAGTTACAAATAAGCCTGAAGTAGAAAATGTTCTTTCATTTTGGGTTGAAGTAGGTCTAATTGCTAGCAGTGCATCTAATAACATTTTTAGATTCACTGTCATGTGTACATGTCGCTTCATACAAATTCATCTCACTTCTTAACGATGAAAAACCTTATTTTAATAGGTTGGCTCTGCTTTTGCCATTGAAATGAATATATCTATTGCTAACTCTTTTTTTTCCCCTTCTAATTCCCTGGATTCCGAAATTTCCATTTCTTTGTTCATATTATTTTCTGTTTCACTCTTATACTTTTCTTTGGAAATTCGTTCCATTATCGATTTTGGAGATTGCATAATTTCATTTTTATTTGCCATAGCAAAAAAAAAATCATTAACCTCATTTAAACAATTTGGATTGCTTAAATATCTAATAAGGGACACTAAGCCTTTATTTCTATGTTTAAAAAATGTTGTTTAAACTTCTTTAAAAGCTTATTATTTAAAATAGAATTTTGTTTTTCCAAATTATGAAAGAGGAATCTAAAAATTCCTTCACTTGTTAGTAGATTTGCATTATGATTACTTAATGTTTCAACTGTGAGTTCATGGGTTTTAAGCAGTTTAATATATCTTCGGAGATTTTTGGATATCCTTCCTTCCATAGATAAGAGAGCTTTTATTCATGTAAAGCAATTTTTGTGTGTTAAAATCCTTAAAAATCTCTCAATAAGTTCCTAATGTATTTCAATGTGTTTTGCAGTCTAAAATAATTTGTAACTCTCTTTATTATTTCTTCTTGTAAAATAGTATTTCTTACCAGAGAATATTTAAATAATTTAACAATTTTTCTCATACAAGATATTACTGCAGAAACATAGTCATTGGCAGCATGGTGCAAGGGCACCAGCTTTGGATTTCGAAGTAATACACAATTTTTAATACTTTCATTAATTTATTGAAACATTAAAACAATACAAATTCTACAAAAAAAAAAAAATAAAGTATTAATTCAAATAACACTGAACAACAAATTTTGGGTCATATCTTGTTACAGGCATGAAAGTAAGTTTACTTTATAGATTTTGGGTGCTAAACATGGAAATAGTGCTTAAATGGCAGATTGGCTCTTGTTTTCAAAAACAGGTTTTTTATATTTATACAAGGTATTTTTTATTTATATGGCAGTAAGATATAGCTACAAATGTACCTGTATCAAACACGGGACCCTTTTGCTTGTATTCAGTTTCGGGAGCATCCCTTTTCACCATCCAACAATAATCCACTAACATGGTGGCAATAGGAATAACTTTAACTAGGAATAGCAGTAGGAGCATGTATGCTTGCATGTATACCAGTGCTAGAAGTATAGTAAATAAATTTGATGAATTTGAAGTGTTGGTCAAGACATCAAAGGCGGATATTGTTGGGATAGCAGAGACATGGTGTCACACAGATATAAGGAATGCTGAACTGGAATTTGGGGAGTACAGAAAGGATAGACAGGATAGAAAGGGAGGAGGTGTTATGCTGTTAATTAAGAAAAACATAAAATCAAAAGAAGTGCATCCAGTTGATATAGATGAACAGTGCACCGTTGAGTCAGTTTGGTGTGACATAAGCACTGCTAAAGCAAAAATAAGAGGAGTGTGTTATAGGCCTAATGACTCCGAATGAGTACAATGAACAATTGTACAGAGAAATAGAGTGGGCTAGTAAATCGGAATGTCTTATAATGGGGGATTTTAACTTCCCAGATATTGACTGGAACTTGTGGGTTGGTCACTCACACACTAGTCAGACTTTTGTGGATTTATTGGATGATTGTTTTCTGCAGCAGCATGTTCGAGAGACAACCAGAGAGGGTAATACTCTTGATCTGGTTATCAGCAGTGATCATTCATGTATTAAGAATTTGCAGATAAAGGAACCACTAGGTGGCAGTGATCACAGTGTACTGATATGGGATTTACTTAAAGATTTAATTACCATCAGGGGTAAAGGAAAGGGTTTTTGCTTCCGTAAAGGTGAGTACAGTGGTCTCCGACAGTTTTTAAATTCTGTACAGTGGGATCAACTGACGATGTTACCAGCAGTAAATTCTAAGTGGGAAGCATTCAAGGAATTAATCGTGGATGCTACTAAAAGTTTCATACCTATTAAGAAATATTGTTCAAGGTTAGGCCTAAATGGTTATCTAATGAACTAATGAGACTCGTAACAGAGAAGAAAAATGCATGGAATATATATAAATTATCAAGCGACTCACAAGCCTATGGCAGATATAAGCTAGTCTGTAATCAGGTGACAAAGGAGGTTAGGCAGGCGAAGGCAGATTAGGAGAAATCCTTGGCAAAAGATGCTAATAAAAACAGCAAGGATTTCTTTACTTATATAAACTCTAAAAGGAAGGGGATGAATCTGATTGGTCCACTTGACATCAATGGTTCGACTGTTGATGATCCTGCTCAGATAGCAAACAAACTGAATGAGTATTTTGCATCTACATTCACACATGAGGAATTATTAAGGTTTGAAAATGGCAGAAGGTTATCAAATTGTAGCAGGATACTTAATGATTTTGTAATAACTGAAAGCAATGTGGAGGAGAAATTGTTGAAGTTAAACGCCTACCTTAAACCCAAAGTACAAGAAAAAGGCCTTTTTTTATGTCTCGAATTAAGGGACACTTTCTTGCAGCTAATGTGACCTCTCCACATACATAACAGAAGTCATCTGGACTATTCACACAATTATGGGGCATATTAATCTTACACACACAATTTTAATGGCTTTGAAAAATTGCAAGATAAAAACGTTTGGCCTTATCTAACAAATCTATATGTTCCACTTTTGATGTTTCCACAATATCTTGAACCCAAATTTAATACCGTTATGGCTTCACTAGTAAAATTTTCCATAAACTGCTCTATTTTTGTAGCAATCTTTATAAACTCTTGCTTTGTTAAACATTTTATCTCCTGGGGGTGCAGTTGCTGAAGCATAAAAGGTTAACTGTTATTTTCAGAAAAATGCTCATTCAATACACTGATAATTGAATCTAAATACAGAATGAATATTGATCTTCTGTAATATTCTTCAACAGAATCTGCTGGTTGATTTGATTTCTGTGTTATTCGCTTCGCTACGGGGTAATGTGAGGTCAGTATTGAATGTCACAACATGTTTCAATTTCTTGAAAGATAAGGGTGAATTCTTCTTCTTCTGCCTTTTCCTCTGTGACAATTGAAGATCTTTATTATCATGCCAATTTATTTATCGAGAGATTGCAAGTCAAGTTGAACTTCTTGCAACTCATTAGTTATAGATTCTAGTTTGGATGAATATAAGGCAGTTATGTGCAAAGCTACAACAAAATTACTGCTAGTTGCTTCAGTGTAAACCTTGTGTTCCTTTTGCAACATTTGTGAGTTTCCACTTTCAGAGAGTTTTTCCAAAGCAGTAATTATTTCTCTAAAATTCGTGTTGGCTTACGTTTCACCGACCAGCGAGTTTCACATAAGAAGGGAATATTTGGAACCATATTTCTTCTGACAGTAGAATCCCAGAAAAATTTTATTGTCTCCTTTATAGTTACAATTGCATTTCTAATTTCATTCACTTGGTTTGTGTCATTTATCACAAGATTTAAAAGATGACTTGCACAATGAAAAAACATTGCTTTTGGATATAAATCCCATCCAACCAAAAGGTTCAGATTTCAACTGAAATCCTGTATTGTCTTCATTATTACCTTAGATATAAATTTGGCATCTAACTCCGAAAGAGCAGAAAATCCCATAAATTCTTCATGAGTTTTGAAGATGTTATTTTCATCTTGATGTAAGTAGTGAATTCCAATGGATATCTGTTTTACACCTGCTATGTCTGCAGTTTCATCAGCCAGAATAGAAAAAACTTGCGCTTTTTAAATTTCATTGATAATTTTTTCTCGCAATACGCATTGTAGAGCCTCAGTAATTTCATTTTGAGATTGATGTAATATATATATATATAAAGCATTCTTAGCCCCAGATTCCAAGTGTTGCTGCAAAATTTTATTTTCAGAATTTATTTGAAAATTAATTAAGTCTGTAAATACTGACCTTCCATCAGTTTTACCACCAAGAGGAAGATCATGGTTAGCACAAAAAATTATCAAAACTATAACAGATCGGCGTTTCACTCTGCTTCAATTACTTTCTCATGAGCAATGTTTAAGCACTGATATACGCTTGCCTGTGTTTTTTTTTTTTGTTATTACGCTGATAAAATGTTCTGATTTTATCATTGCACCACAATTGCTCTGGGTGAATGCATTAGCTTTTGCCAAGGCATTACATTTATTATATCGTATACAAGCTTTTATAATAAAATGGCCCTTTTGCGCCAGCGGAGTACCCTAACCATGCATACAGCCTTAACCGTTCCATACGAAATGCTCATTTTGCTGCACTTTCGATGCTTTTCTTTAAATTATATTCTACACTTGGTGTCCAAGGAGTTTTTAAAAGTTTAGATCATATATATCATTAATATCCTTATTTAAATATATGCCTATATCTAAATCATTTAGTACAGGTTTTTTTAAAGGCTCTCCTGATATGATAAAGTCGATAGTAATGAAGAAGTGGAAGGAAGTATGAGAGGGTTTTCTCTTCATTCTCATTATCTTCATTCACCTTTCACTTCTTAAAAAAAAAAAAAAAAAAAAAAATCCCATATATCACTCATTGGGGTAGTTTCTGTAAAAAAACGATAAAAGTTGAAAATTTTAACATACACATTAAAATTTTGTTTTAATATTTTAACAAAATAGCATTCTGTAAACATGACTCTTCAAAAAGTAATGTGTATAGTATTATAGTAACCTACCTTATATAAACTGTAGACACTTTTTTCACGTTTTACCCTATTATATTAATATTACAAGTATACATCAAATGCAACTAATAAATTTCACTCATAAGTGCCAATCACGATATCCCATTTTCAGTAATCTGCGTTTTTCACAGTGGTAAAAACTAAATAGTGGAGGAGGAGGCTGTCATAATTTCCCTAATGCTTGATCTGTGAACATCATATTATTCCTATTTCATTCCAATGATGAAATTTCGTGTCTTTTTCTCTCTGCCCGAATGCACTGTCTGCGCAGTACTTTCTCCCACGTTGACTCGGCTATATTTGTAAATCAGCCAAACTTGACTTAATTAATATATTGCATGTATTCAAAAATTTGGTGAACAAAAAATTTATTCCCACATGCACCACCTTGAAATCCTACCAGCGCCCATGTGCAGAAATATCGTGCAAAACAGATTCTTTGTTATCAGAAGCTAATTCATTGTTTTCTTTAGCATTGTATTCAGATTCAAAAAAATTGTCTGCATTGTAACTTTGGCTACTATCAGTGTTATTGGTACCTTTCGATTTTTTAATGTAAAATCTTTATTTTATATAAATCTTTCGATTTTTTAATGTAAAATCTTTATTTTATATAAATCTTTCAATTTTTTAACATAAAATCTTTATTTTACTTAAAAAATCTTTTGATTTTTTAACATAAAATGCTTTTATCACAGAAAGATGAAATACGTAATTATAGAATAACTGTTGAAAGACTGGTGATAATTTACCATATTTTTCCATAGGGTTCGGTGTTGGGTCCACTGCTGTTCTGTATATTTATCAATGATAGTGATGAAGGTATATCAGGCTTAGTGTCGAAGTTTGCAGATGATACAAAGGTTGGCAGGGTTGTTAATGACGGTAATGGCAGTGTGCTACTGCAACAGAATCTAGAAAATTTTGGAAGATGGGCTGAGAAGTGGCAACTGAAGTTTAACATTGACAAATGCAAAGTACTGCATATGGGTAGAAGTAACCCCAGAGGAATGTACCAACTGTGTGGTACTACACTTAGGGTGGTAGAAAATGAAAAAGACATGGGAGTAATTGTGCAGTCAGATATGAAGACAGGCTGCAAGAGTAGGTCAATGGGGTTTTGTCAATGATATACAGGAATTTTGCTAGCAGGGAAAAAGAGGTGATTGTCCCTCTGTATAAGCCAATGGTAAGGCCACCCCTTGAGTACTGCATACAGGTCTGGAAGCCTCATTTTAGGAAGGATGTAGATTTGCTTGAGCGTGAACAGAGAAGGGCAACAAGATTGGTGAGGGGGATGATCCTCTTACCAAGAGAGGCTTAAGTTCTGCAAATTGCAGCAGCTGGAGACTAGGCACCTGTGAGGTGATCTGATTGAGGTGTATAAGGCCTTGAATGGTTGAGCACGCTGAATTCTGATGGGATTCTTCCACTTGTTAAGATTACGAACCTAAGGGGGCATAAATTCAAATTGAGGAAAGACACCTGTAGAATACATGTGCGGAAATTTGCCTTTAGCCAGTGGGTGGTTAATTGCTGGAAAAAACTTCCATCTGTCGTTGTGGAAGTTTGATAGGTTAAATAAATTTAAAGAGGAACTAGACAAACATTTAGAGGGAATGGTTGTGTGAAACTTTATTTTTTTGGCTGATGCTACATAAGCTCATATGCTTGCACCATCATCACTAGCAGTCGCAATTATATCTGTTTCAAAACTTGAAGGATTCCAATCATTCTTTAACTAAAGAATAGGCCTTTTTGCCAGAACAGTTTTCTTGAATTCTTATTAGACCAAGATTTAATGAACATTCATTGTAAATATGTGAAGGTTCATGTATCTTCAGTTTTTATTACTGTTACATTCATCTATGGAAATGCTTATTTTTACATTTTAAAGCTAAAAATTTTTCAATATAGTCTTGTAGTTTTTCATAACACATATATTAGTACTATAATAGAAGATGAGTTTTTTGGTAGCTGTAAGCCTCTTTTAGAAAAACCTTCTCGAATAAAATTGCTCTTTATGGAGTATTAATAGAAATTCCATCTACTGCTGCAAGTTTAGAAACTGATTCATCTATTTCGGGTACTTGACGAATTGACACAATGTGTTGTTTTTTTTTTTGAAGTAGGTGGTGTTTACTGTCATCTTCATTTGTTTCCTTTCTTTTCGTGCCATGAATATGTTCAAGATGACAATGAAGCCCACTTGTTGATGATGCATTGCATTGCAATGCTTTGAAACACATTTGGCAATGAGCTGTCTGGTTTTTGCCATCTTTTTTAAAATACTACCAACATTCTTCATATGTTTTACTCATTTTTATGGTTAACTAAAATGAAGTAAGTAAAATTAGTTTTTATCCAAAAGTAATTATTAATAATTAAGCAATATAATTATTTTGCTAATAAAAAGCTGTATTAATACTAAAGCAAAGTTCAAATTCATCACATTAGTATACTTTTTAATATGTGAACATGCTTACTTTACTTAATTCAAGTCACATTACTTCATTCACAGTCACAATTCATAATCTTGTTAATACTTAATGGTGACTTCATGCTGCGCAGGCACTGACACACATAGAAGGAACTGGAATTATGACAAACTCAGGGAATACACAATTATTTTATCTGGAAAACTATTGTCGTTCTCATGGCAAAAGTGCAGTATTTTTCTGATTGAATGAGAATATAGATTGTAAAATTAGAATAAAGAAAATGAAATGGTTATTTGCAACTACAGTAGAGCATCTGGAATAATTGATGTCTGACCTCTTCCGGATAGCCAAATTTTCTGGATAATTTTTCTGGTAAGATTAAATTTATTTAATCTTATTTTACGATTAAATTAAATAATTAAGATTAATTAAATAACAAAAATTATAAACTAATCTCGTAAAACAGAAACATCCATCCAGGCATTTCGATGATTTTTATACAAAACAGGAAAATTAGAAAGATTTTTAAATGCTCTGTTTTTTCGACTTGCCAATAATGAGCACGACAATCTGTGCGTCCAGTGACATTTGCACACATAGCAATTGCAACTTGCTATTTTCTCATCTTAAAACTTTAAGATGAGAAAATAGTGAGTGCAGGCATTTCTGATTTAGTGGCTACGGTTTTTCTTGATAATGCTTTCCATAATAAGCCCATCTCATCAACATTATAATCGTTTTCTTTCTCGTAATTTGCTATAACTGAAGAAAGCTTGCTTTTCAAAGTACACCACTGCCGATTCGTCTGTTTCTCGCCTTGAAAATCTAGGTCACATATACCGTGACTCAGTTTAAAGTTTTTCAGCCAACCTGTGCTTGCCTTAAAATCTTCATTACCTGTTAATTTTCGATTAAAATCCAATGCTTTTTCACACAACATTGGGCCGGGCACTGGTTCACCTAAACTTCGCTTCCGAAAAAACCACAAATTAAGTGCACTCTCTAAAGCGGCATTTTTTCCCCATTGTCTTTTTCCTGCTAGATCCTCCTTCACTATCCATAATTGATACAAATTCTGTTATAGCATTGGAATTTTTCTTAATGTCATAAATTGTTGAAGTCCCCACATTAAACTCTTTGGAGAGATTTCCTGAATTTTCACATTTTCTAATTCTATTAATAGTTTCCATTTTTTGTTGCAATGTTAAAACTATGTGTTTTCTTTTCACTCACATTTTACCGTAAAAGATTGAGAAAAATAATAAATCACACAGTTTCGGGCCGATATTATTCTTACCAAATTTGGAGCTAAACTAATCTGAAATCCAAGAAAACCCAGTAGTTTCTGATATTTTTCTAAAGCACATTTCTGAAGGTCACGTAGCTATGTGACCAACCATAAAATAATAAAAACAATTTGCATTTTTCAGTTTATTGTGCTTTTTGTTTATACAATCTGTTATAAATGGGTAGTAAACACAATCTTTTGCTTATTAGAATCAAAATTCAATTCAAACATGATCACTATAACCGGCTCTTACTGTATTAATAAAAAAAAGAAAAACGATCAAACTTTCAAATTATTCTGGATAACTGACATTCTACTGTATATTTAAATAAAAATTAAGCATTTTAAAATACACTACATAGCAGGCTGTATATTACAAAAACAGAAATAAAAAAAAAGCTCAATTTCTTGGGAAATGTTTTTGCTTTTCCCAGAAATCAAGAATTTTAAAGTTAAGATTTTTTTTCCCCCTGGGAATTCTTGGGAAGAAACCCTATGTGCAAATATATAATACCACCAGTTTAAATGTTCCACTTTCATTTTGGAAGTTGATTACCATAGCAAACTAAACCAGAAGGATGATTCTGACAGTCATGTGCATTTCTTCTGCTCTTTTGTTCAGGGAGGAAGCACTTTATTTCCATATGTGAATACATGATGTATATTGAAAAATTACGTTTTTATAAATGCCAAAGTAGCACAAATTTCATCAGTTGGCAGTGTATTATTTTCAAATTTGAAGTTTTTTTGGACAGGTTTCCAGTACTTCTTAGTATCATTAAAGAAATAGATGTCTTGCAGCATCAGTTCTGTCAGTTTCAGTATGATAACCTACTGGATTCTAATGTGTCCATTGGTCCCTGGTTGGAGAACTGACAAATGGACAATTAAGCATGAACTATAACAAGTTATCCCAAGTAATTCATAGCATTTTAATAACTTCTCATAGCAGTGCTGAGTGTCAGAGACAGTTGCCAAATCTTCAGATTTACGATGGAGAATCTATCTTTTTGACTTGATTTGGCCCCATTTCCGCTTTTTTGTTGTTGGTATCATATGCTTTCTCCATCTCTTTGCAAAAATACCATTTTTATGAAGCAAAAGATCACCCCCCCCCCTCCAAAAAAGTAAAACTGCACTTTAAAATTGGGATAATTCCTGATAGCACTGTACTGGGCTCCAATACTCCTACATATTGAAGAATTTTATAATCACAATTTTTAAAAAACATTCACAATTTAAAAAAAAAATTGTGAATGTGTTTATTTGGTCAAAGAATATTGCCGTGATAAATGGCTGAAAATAATTTACCATAATTGTTCAGTTAGCCTTTAAAAAAAAAACATCTATTCTGCTTTCATTTTCAATGCAACACATATGTCCCTGGGATGATAATATCTTTCAGTTTAGAAATTAATAAGAATTAATAAAAATAAATACAAGGATCATATTGCCTCTTAATTGAGAAGGTAATAAAGATTAATTAAATAACTTAGTTTATTAAAAACTAATAAAGATTTATTTTCAAAGAAAATAAAATATGCATTTTCAACTCCTAACTTATGTTGCTTATAGAAATATGAGCCAAAACAGTGCCCTCTCTTGCCAGTAAATTAGTAAAAGTGTCTTCCTTGTCAAACACAGTAACAAAAGACTAATAAGAGATAAGTAGAGTGACTACTTCGTGCCAAAACAAATTGACCCAATGAAACTTTAATGTAAGCTGTTTTATACATAGGGTTATAAAAAGAAAAGAAAAAAGTTAGTGCATGTTTGTACATTGTACTCTCGAGGTGATTTGTATGGTGGTGATACAATCCAACGAAGTGTTACAACTTCATATATTTAATACACTCGTAGAAGAAGTTGTATAACTTTCTGAATAAATTTGGTAAATTGTGGACGTTGGTGGCTATCTGACTTTCTGTTGTTTCTGAGTTTCCTTATGGCAGCCAAAAGTTTTGCTAGCTGTAAACTCCAAATACTTAGCAAGTTGCCAACTTAGTTTTTGAAACTATTAAGTTAAATATGTTTGGAAAAACAATTTATCATTCCATAATGATTTTCAGAGAACAAGTGTTTTGAATTAAATTTAAACAAATTAATTGCTTTGTATATAAACGTGTATTAAACACACATGCACACAGAGTTTCCAGTACCTCTTAGTATCATTGAAAGTTAAAAAATAGATATTTTACAGATCAGTTCTGTTAGTTTCAATGTGAGAATCTGCTAGGTGCTATTATGAAAGAAGAATTGATTTACAGTGATTCAGGTAGGGAAACAAAGTACACAAGGAAACATGAAATATAAGTTATCCCAAGGCATTCTTGGCATTTTAATAATTCCTCATAGCAGCTGAGTTTCAGAGAATATTCAACCAGGTCAAAAAATACTGAATTCAGATCTTTTCTTACTGCTGCAGTTTGGAAATACTTGACAGCAAGTATAGACAGCAATTCATTCTTATAAATAAAATTTAGACTCTACATTTCCAAAGAGTTGAAAAGTCTGCTAGCATCTTTCTTGAAGCAATCCTAATCAAAAAACAATATAAACAGAAATCCATGAACAGAAAAATGTTAGGTAAGCTAATGTTTGAAAGTTTGCTGTACTGGTAGACAGTCCTTGCTGTATGCTAATATAAAATGTTTATTTTTTCACTGAAATTTAACTTCTAGTGTAGTATAGACTTTGAAAAACTTCTTGTTTTTTCAAAAAAAAATCTGTTTTCCTTCTGATTTTTACAAAAAAAAAAAAAAAAAAAACTCATTTTGCTTGGTTTGGCAACCAAAAAAAAAAAAAAAAAAAAAAACCTTCTGTTTTCTTCCTGCCTACAAACAGCTAATCACCAATTTTTGAAAGTACAGAAAATATTTAACCAGGTATTAAAAAAAAATGAATTCATATCTTCTCTTTCTGTTGGAGCTTTGGGAATGCTTTTAACATTCAAGACTGAAGGGCAGTGCCATTGCTGTAAACCAAACTTTGACTCAACATTGCTGAAGAGTGTAAAGTCTGCAACAGTGTTTTTCTCGAAGCAGTAATAATCAGTTCATGTGTAACAGATATTCCAAAATCCGCAGACAGTAAAAATCCTAGGTAAGTAATGTTTGAGTGCATACTGTACTAGTAAACAGTCCTTTGCTTTATTTTAATATAAAATATGTTAATGTTGTCAGCGAAATTAAATTCCAGTGGACTTCACAAAAACTCTCCTTCATTTTCTGAAAAACCTGTTTTCCTCCTGTTTTGGCCCAAAACCTCCAGCTTTTTGAAAGTCAAAAGTTGGCAGTGATGTGTCTGTGAGGTAAGACTGAATATCCTACCATTATGTTGATGACCTTAACCACTATACTCATCACTTCGTTGAACTATTTCACACTGTTAATGCCATAAATTTTCTTTATGGATTTAAATTAACACTGGAATGTAATGAGTGGTTTTACAAACTTCTTTTTTTAATAACTTTTCAAAGCAACGTTTTTTTTCCTAACATAGCTTGTGCACCCTCTGTTGTTACAAAAAATAATTTTTCCTCAAATCTGATTTTTTTTTTTTTTTTTTTTTTTAATTTAGCAAATTCTTGTACTTTGTTCAAGACATCAATACCTTTTGTAGTATCTAACATTGGCAATACTACACAGTTTTGTTTATATGTGAAGAATTCATTGCTCCATAATGAGGGACTGGTGCAATCCTTTTGATTCTATTTATGGAATAATTTCATCAATAGTCAAATTGACATCATTTGGCATCAAATCATTTTTAATTCGTTTTTTGGTACTTCACTAAAACATTTAGAGCAGACAAAGACTTTTTTTTTAATTTTAGAAAAATTTTCATTAAAAACTCTTTGCCACTAAATAGTTACATTGTTTAATTATTCTGATAATTCAGCAATGCCTTCTTGTGTTTTGAGGGCTATGTTGATTCACAAACTTTTGTAACATTTCTTTCTGCTTGTCATAACTCATTATACACATTTTAATACACACCAATTTTTTCTCCTGATGTCATTTTGGAAAGAGAAGTATTATGCTTGGATGAATAATGTTCTGCATTGTATGTTGCTAGCAATTGCATTCTTCCCACATAGATTGGAACTTTCACTTCTTTTTTTGGTCCAGACATGGTTAAAAATTTCAAAATATTTTAGATCCAATTCTGAAATAAATTATTAGTATTGGTAGTGGCAAGTGATGCAAGGAAGCAAACATATCATCTGCACAATCACCCTCAAACAATTTGTCTAATCCATCCTTAAAAACATATTCATGCTATCTATCCACTTCCACAAGCCAGATGGATGGTTCTTCCAACAGTCAGTTACTCTCTGGGTGAAAGGTGATTTTTGCACATCTTTGCCACAGCCAACCTTTTTCAATTTAAATTTATGTCCCTTTATCTGAGAAAGAGTAAGGATGCCATCAGCATTTAATAGGTTTTGTTTCCAACAGAAATGCTGAAGACCATACTGAGTGAATGAAACATGACTGAAGGATGTAAACAGAGAATGCCAAACAGCAAACAACTAGTGGGGGAAACATGAAGTGTCCATCAGGCAAACTACTCACAACTCCCGAACACAGTACTCATTCCTACCTATAACAGTTGTTTACTTATCCTTAAATAGGGAAGGTAGCATATTGCAATTGGAGACTTTCTAGGTGCAGTAGACGATAATCTGAACTAAGGGACTTCCAATAGTTTGGACTTCCAATTTGTTTGAATTTTTGGACTTATCAAAAATACTCTTCTGGAGACAAAAAAGAAAAGTTAATAAGTTTAGAAATAAAAACACTAAATTGTACTTACATATTTTCATTCATAGGTACAAATAGAACCTTTCAGCCACAATGACACATTTATATAGGCCTTTAACGAAAATAATTACTTATTTTTTGCTATATCATTTTCAAACTTTTTTCTTTGCTCCCAGATCTCTCACTCTTTTCAGTAGAGTAGTTGGATTGAATAGCATTCAGTTTATTGATCGTTTGTCTATTCATCATTTAGTCTTCTTCTTCATCCTCGCCTTCTTCCCACATTCATATGGGGTCGGCACATCAAATCCACAATCTCTCTGCTCTTTCCATTCATCATCCCAAAGTTCAATGTTCCTATTCTAACACTTTTCAACTCCTTCATCTCTAGCTGAACTAACTTCTTTAATCAGACCCGTCCTTTGCTCGGTAGCCCTGACACATCTACTTTCCATCAATCACCTTTTGTTTTGGCATAGTTTTTACGACCGGATGCCCTTCCTGATGTCAACCCTCACCATTTATCCGAGCTAGGGATTTAAGCTGCCGATCTGCCAAGCCTTAGGAAGCTATATAGAACTGGTAGCTCTTATACAATGGTGATGTCGCAATTTAATAATTTTACGCAATTTATGCCAAATTTCTAATCCCACTGAACAGGCACTTCTGTAGTTCTTTTATCTCATGAAAATGGCTGACTCAGTAGAATGACTGTGACCTTGAAAATAACAGTAACAAATAACTCAGCAACACTTGAGTATTTTTACATACATTTTGGTATCCTGAAAACTTCTACCGCAAAGCTATCAGGTAGCACAACTATTCCGCTAATAATTCCCAGTGACTGCTTATAGTTCCTTAAAAATTTAATGACCTTGAAATTTCCTATGTTTTCCTATATCTATTCATCATTTATTCTGTTTGTCAATTTTTCTGTATCATTTCATTTTTTTAATTGGTAAGGTAATAAAAGTGTAAATTTGTGCTTTATACTTAAATTCTTTTTTGCCTTGAATAATATTTCTCCAATTTTCACTTATTAGAATTGCCGTTTACAATAACTAGTGCTTACTCTAATTATTTTATGGCACCAGCGTAAAAAAAAATAAATGCTGGCTTGTTTGGATTATTGACGTTTTGAATCATTGATGTTTGGACTTTCGATGCTCTGCTGTATTGAAAATTTCAGGCCGACAAAATTGTTCCCATGGGTCTTAGGTTGCCAACTGCTCAGTCTAAAATGCAATGGCCAATTGTGAATATAGAATGAACCTTTTCTCTATTTAGGAGGCATTGTAAAGGGGGGGGGGAAGTCTCCCTTTTGTTGCTGTTTAAATGAGTTGAATAAAAATGCTAATGTCATCTTTTTTGATATGACAAACACAAGGGAACATAAATTTCAATTGGAAAAAGGATGGTTGCAGGATAGATAATTGGAAATTTGCCATCAAACAGAGAATAACTGATTGTCAGAATAAACTTCCATCTCGTGTTTGTGGAAGTGGGTAGTTTAAATGATTTGAAGTAATATTGAACAGATTATTAGAAAGGAGGCAAATGAAATGTGTGGGTTTTTTTTTATTTTTTTATGAATGATGCCCTATAAGCTTGTTTTTGTCCATTATTCTGCCAATAGTAATACTTTTCTTGCTGCTATTAAATTTGGTTCTCGTTCTATTTGTGTTGACATTTTATTAAATAAAAAATATATCTTCAAACAATTACTTAGTTGAATTTCCGTTTCAGCTTAAAAAAGATGAGCAGAGGGATTTATGGCATTTTGTTAATTATTCATTCTAAGGAAGTATTCCATTTATTGTTTACATTCAGTAATAAGGTTTAAGTTATAAGCACAAGGTTAGTCCTAGATTAGTGGTGGATAACTTACAGTACTAGTGCAAAAGGAGGCACAAATTACATCTCCAAATGGCACCATGAATAAGTTCCATTTAATCCTTTTGTGTTTGCTGAATGTGTATGGGTTCACATTAGTGAGGTGTCTGCTATGGGAAAGCTTTGGAGAATTTTTTCATGAAATTGTTAAAAATTTGTAAAAATGAATACTTGATGCCTAAATGCTTTTAAATGTTAATTTTTTCTTAATTGCTCAACGTTGCAGTGAAATTATAGCCAAAAATCAAATCAGAAATTTTTTAAATTTGTAAAAAAATTTTAAAAATTTCTGGTTTGAAAGAAGTTTTGCAAAAATATTACATATTTGTAATTACAGTGTTTTTTAATTCAGCAATATCCTCTATTTGTTTATCATTTAATTCAGTTTCATCAATTTCTACATCTGAATTTTAGATAATTTCTGCTCTTTTAAACCTTGGACTGGTTGACAGTTGACCTCATCTTTCTCTTCCTTTTTTTTAAAGCTGTTTTTGCACTGAAACATTTTGTTCCGAAGCTATTTTGTGCATCTGTTAAAACTGTGTCTACTATTAGTAGACACAGTTTTAAATGCGAAGCATTCAAAGAACTTATCTTGGAAGCTACTAAGCTTTACATACCAACTAAGAAATATTGTTCAAGGTTTAGGCCTATTGGATGTCAGATGAATTAATGAGACATATGGCAGAGAAGAAAAATGCTTGGGATACATATAAATTAACATGTGACACAGAAGCCTATGATAGATATAAGTTGATCTGTAACCAAGTTACAAAGGAGGTTAGGCAGGTGAAGGCAGATTACAAGAAATCTTTGGCAAGGGATGCAAAGAAAAACAGCAAAGAGTTCTTTACTTATGTAAACTCTAGAAGGAAGGGGATGAATCAGATAGATCCACTTGATATTGATGGGTCAACTGTTGATGATCTTGCTCAGGCAGCTAACAAACTAAATGAATATTTTGCATCGAAATTCACACATGAGGAGTTATTCAGCGAGGGGAACGCCAGAGGTGTATTCAACTCTGGCAGTAAGCTAGATAATCTTGTAATAACTGAGAGTAAAGTGGAGGAGAAATTGTTGGAGATAAACACAAGAAAGGCACCTGGGGTGGATGGGATCTATCCAGTTATATTAAAGGAGACAGCAAAGGAAGTAAGCAAACCCTTAGCCATAATTATGAGAGCTTCCTTGGACTCAGGGGAGGTACCCATAGACTGGAAATGTGCAAATGTGACCCCAATTCACAAAGGAGGATCAAAGGCTGACACAAGTAATTATAGACCTGTGAATTTAACTTCTGTTCCAGGAAAATTAATGGAGGCACTAGTTAAAGAAGCACTGCAGGATCATCTAGACAAGACTTCAGTTATAGCTCGGACACAGCATGGTTTTGTTAAGGGGAAGTCTTGCCTGACCAATTTGATTGGATACTATGATGCAGTCACAAAAGAACTGGATGCAGGGAATAACTTTGATATTATATACTTGGATCTTAGAAAGGCTTTTGATACTGTTGCACATGGAAGACTGCTGCACAAATTGGAGCAGTGTGGCATTGGAGGCAAATTGCTGCTATGAATAAAGGGGTGGTTGAAGGGGAGAAGACAGAGAGTAGTAATCAATGGACACTGCTCATCGTGGACTAATGTTATCAGTGGAGTCTCTCAGGGTTCAGTGTTGGGTCCATTATTGTTTTCTGTATTTATAAATAATATTGATGATGGTATATCAGGCTTAATGTCCAAGTTTGTAGATGATACAAAAGTTGGCAGGCTTGTTAAGGACCCTACTGACACTATGCTGTTGCAACAGGATCTGGAAAGGTTGAGCAGATGGGCTGAGAGGTGGCAAATGAAGTTTAATATTGACAAATGTAAAGTACTACATATGGGAAACCCCAGAGCAACGTATCAACTCTGTGGTACTACACTGACAGTGGTAGAGAATGAAAAGGACCTGGGAGTAATTGTGTAGGCAGATATGAAGTTCTCTGAGCAGTGCACTGCAAGAGTAGCTCATGGTGTCTTATCAATGATATACAGGAATTTTTTCTAGCAGGGATAAGGAGGTGATTATTCCCTTGTATAAGGCAATGGTCAGGCCACACCTTGAGTACTGTATACAGGTCTGGAGGTCTCATTTCAAGAAGGATGTAGAGCTGCTGGAACAAGTACAGAGAAGGGCAACAATGTTAGTGAATGGAACAAAGGGTTGCTCTTACGAAGAAAGGCTTAAGTTTTGCAAATTACAGTGTCTGGAGACTAGGCACCGGCGAGGTGGTCTGATAGAACTGTATAAAGCCTTGAATGAGCATGCTCAATGCTGATGGGATTCTGCCTCTTGCTCAGAATAATCGCCTGAGAGGGCATAAATTCAAATTGAGGAAAGACAGATGTAGGATAGACGTCTGGAAATTTGCCTTTAGCCAGTGGGTAGTTGATTGGTGGAACAGACTTCCATCCCTTGTTGTGGAAGTTGATAGCCTAAATAAATTTAAGGCTCAGCTGGACAGGTATTTAGAACGAACGGAGGGGGTGGAGTGGAAGGTTTTTTTTTTTTTTTTTTTTTTTTTCTGGCTGATGCTGCATAAGTTTGCTTTCTTGCATCCTATGCTGATACTAGTAGGAAACACAAATAAGAGATGGCATCATGTAGTACTAACATTTAAAAACAGTCTGTACATTAATGAACATTATTTTAAATGTATATTTACAAATTTTGGAGAGTTAATTATCGCAAAAATTGTTAAATTGAGGCCCTAAATGTATTTTTAAAAAATACTTGCCTTAGTCATCCATTTTTGCTCAGTAACATATTTTCCTTACATGTAAACTCCAAATTTCAGAAATTCAACACCAGAAGGAACCTGGCATACTTTCCCATAAAGGTTGCCATTTGAATTAGTACAGTTAAAGTTGAAATCTTTCCAATTTTTTTTTTTTTTTTTTTTAAGATCTTCCTTGCATAAGGGGATTGTTTATTTTTATGTTTGTTATAATATATTGTTATATCATTTGTTAGTGCTAGATCTTCCTAGTTGAAATGATTATTTTTATCATTAATTTTGTATTGCATTTTATCTCTCTCTCTCTCAGAAACACATTTTTTCCTATTTGAAATATATTGCAAACCTTGAAGAACATAAATAGATTGATTAATATGAATTTCTGTTTGTTTTAATGTAAAGGCCTGTGCTGTTATGGAGATGATTTTTGACCAGTTGCTACATTATTCTAAAAATTTGCTTAGCTCATTCATCAAATCATTCTTTTATAAAAATTAAGAAGTTATCTAATCTTATAATGGGTGGTACCTATATATTTAATTGGCTGAAATTAGTAATAAGCTTACATGAAAGATTTTTTTCCAAAAAAAAAAAAAAAAAACATATTTTAACTTAATCTCTAGAAATGAAAAATGACGTTATAAAGTTTATGCTGGAATTAAAAATTAAGAACTGCATTCTATTCATTAAATAACAAACATGAGAAAAAATTTACTTTACAATGCATATATGAAATTAATAATCATTAACAGTGAGTTGGTTAACTTGTTATATTATAAAATTATTACAAAAAAAGAGAAGATTAAACTATTTAGTTTCTGGCAGTAGTTTGAAGATCTTCTAATTAAACAAATTTTTGATAGAAATATAAAAATGTGATTAAATTTAATTATCACTGAAAAGAAAGTAATAAACTCCTTGAAAATAACCCAAGGTATGTTAATGTGTAAAGCAGATAGAGGGAGTATTATTGCCATCATCTTGAATACAATGTACAGGTTTAGAGACATCACTTCAAGAATAATATCAACTTGCTTGAAAGGTACAACAAAGCGCAACAAGAAGACTAGTTGTGGATACAAAAAGATACTTGAACAGGAAGATCTGTTCAAGTTTGGAAACTGTAAGGTGGGGCTTGAAGTGTTAAAGCCATAAAAGGGTTGAGCAAATTTTATAAGCGAGTTAAAACTGAACTTTACAATTATTGGTTTAATCCTATTCAAAATAGTTTGCTTGGAAGCCATTCTCTTTTGTCACAGTTGGAAGCATTTTTGAAACTCATTTGTTGATATTGATAGGTTACCTCTACAAATCCAAAATATGCCCCTTTTGGTGAAATTTTGATACTTGGGTAATAGAAAGAATTTAGTGTAGCCAAATCGGGAAAGTGAGGAAGATGTTCTGTTTGAAGGATCTGATTTTTTCCATCAGAAAAGTTGACTTACTGATGATGCACTTTGAACTAGTTTGGTATCATGAAGCAATGACCTCTTCTACAGCCACAATTTGTACCTTTTCTGTAACAGCTGCTCCCTTAAATGCTTCAGAACTTGAAGATAAAGATGTTTTTTTGTTTTTTTTTTTTTTGGACCGATTTCTGAGTGGACAGTTTTTTTTTCCTTTTTTGGAGAAGTCAGTCTTGTCTTTACTCTTTTTGATCATACTGAAATGCCAATTTTTTGTTCCCTGTAATGATATCCAGAATGTTTAGTTGATGTTGAATTTTATCCCCCCACCTTAGGGAGTCACTTCAAACCTGTGTACCTCAGTTGTTGATCATGAGTCAGATTTCTTGGCATTATCTTCACAGGCACATTTCAAGATTGATAAATAAAATTTTATAAGCACTTTATTCATCCCCATTTCTTCTGCTATTATTCTAATAGTATTCCTTAAATGGTATAAATATGTTTTGCATTTTTTCAATGTTTTCATCAGTGCTATCATCGACCAACCAGATCGAGGATCATTGTACATATTTTCTCTCTTCCTTAAGAAAATTATTTGTGCTACTCAGGCTCATCCTTTTGAAATTTTGTCAAAATTCCAGAAATGTCATTTCATAAACTTATTATAACAATTTATGAATTTTGGTTAGAGTTTTTAATAGAACCAAATTTTAAATTCACATGCTCTTCCAAAAGTTTTTCAGGCAGTTTTAAGTTCTTAAAGCAAAAATTGCTTTTAAAAACTGCGCTGGCTATGGTCCAGAGGTTTTACATGCAATCACAAAAGCCACAGCTTGTGACTAGTGCTGAAAATCTGGCTGTCATTAATAATTCATTATGTAGGCAAGTCACAATGAATTTGTAAACTGTTCTGGCCTTGGTCGTATGGAGAATAAACAGAAATTTATTAATTAATTAATTTAATATTATCAGGATAATAAATATTAAATGCATACCTTACAGTATCTGTAATGTTAGACGAGCAAACACAATGCATGCATTGGCAGCCTCTTTGTTTGTGACCCACCCTCACTTTGGTCGTTCCTGACACTTTCTAGTCACGTCTCTTATTTTCTCTTTCTGCAGTGATGCTGACCGGGCTAGCCAGGTGGGTAAAGTGCCTGCCTGGCAACCCAAAGGTCGCGGGTTCGAATCCCGCCTTGGGCTTGGATCAGAGTAAAATGCAAAAACTTTGGGGGGTGCATTATGGCCATAGAAGCCGAAGTGCCAGCAACTAACTAAAACAAACAAAAAAAAAAAAAAATTCTGCAGTGATGCAAACAGAGACAGTTTAAATTAAGGAAAGATTATTTTAGATTGGATGTAAAGAAATCTGCTTTTAGTCAGAGTAATCAACTCATTCCTTCACATTAGAACATTTATTGGAAGAAGTTACAACCTAGTCTCATAGAGTTTATGTAGTGGGATTGGTGTTAATATTTTTAAGAAATAGATAAAATCTCTCCCAGATTGTGTAATTTACCTTATTTTTTATTTTATTTATTTTGGGCTACAGAGACAATATATGCTTTGCCCTCTTGCATCATACTGCCATGTTATTTTAATACTAACACTAATGTAAAGAAATCTGCCCTCCTTTTACTCACAGGTATAAAAAAAATTGTGATGCAGTAAGCACGAAATTTGTGAACACTATGCATTCTTGTATTTCATAAATTGGTGACATTCTTCATTTGTGACCCTCTGCAACATTACTACCAACTTGCCACTTGTTATTAGCTTAGAGGTCTGGGTTTGAATCTAATTGAAAACTAAAGGAATTCTTATAGCCTCTTCAAATGAGACTGTAATTATCTGATTTAAGCGAAGTAGGGAGGGCTGACTTGATTTGACCTCTTCGCCATTTAACTGTCATAACATAGTTTGCAACATAAGCTTCTCCGTCTTTTTGCATTAACACAGCTCATCCTGCTGTAACATGTGACATACATTCTGAAAAAATGCCATGTTATAGAAATGTGCATTATAGCATGTATATTTTTATATAACAGTCAGGATTTGGTTCCATAAAAGTTAGAAATTATCAATACTCACTCCATTTTGGAACTAATTTTTATTAATACAGAAACTCCCCAACTTACATAATACTCGACTTATGGAAATTAGACTTTACGTAAGTTTATGCTGGCCTGTGAAAACTTTAAAAAATCATGAAAACGTATTTTGAATCCTGTAGGAATAAATGGAGGTATCATGAAAATAGCATAATGTGAATCCAATAACACTTTTTTTTTTTTTTTTTTTTGCAATTCGTTCCAAGTCCTTGGAAGTTGAAAATTTTGCTATATTACTAAGCTATTTGTCTCTCTAGAAGGTCATATTTATAATGGAAATTGTACTACCCTTTCATCGTTATCATATGTTCCGTTATAAGAATCAATTTTGAATGCCTTTGTGATATTTTTCTAAAGCACGTTTCTGGAGGTCGTGACCATAAAATAAAAACAATTTGCACTTTCAAGTTTATTGGGCTTTTCTGTTAGTGCATCTAATTATAAACAGGTAGTAAACTCTAGCTTATTGCATTTGTGATAATCCCGATAACTGCAGTTGTGTGAGTTTTTATGCTATTATGGTGAAATATGTACCCCTTCACTGAAATCTTCAATCATATTAACCCCAGGGGCTCACATCTGGTGAGTATGGGTTTGGCTCACCCAGGTCCTGAGCTGGATATCACCATTCTTCTCTTTCTTGGTGATTCCCTTCTACTTCTGACTCTCTCTCTCTCTCTCTCTCTCTCTCTCTCTCTCTCTCTCAGGGAAATTCAGAAATTTTTTTTGGCTGGTGCATCATAAGGCTCAGGCTTCCTTGCACCATATGGCTAATAATAATAATAAATATTTTTTATATTTATAATAATAATAATATAAAAAACATTTTCAAAAACTTCTCTTCATTCCTATTTACATATTACGATGATGAAGGGAAAGCGACCAATGAAAAGCGCAAGTGGTCGTAGTGCCAGGAAACAAAATGAAGTGCCAGGAAAGAATTGATTTTGAAATGAAGATGATTAATTAAGAAGCAGAACAAAGTTTCTCATCTATTGCAAGGGAATTAGTCTCGCTGCTTCAACAGTGAATGCTATTTCAAAGGATAGTGCACATATAAAAGAACATGTCAAAGGATCAACGCACTTAAGATCAACAGTGATCACAACACAAAACAGCGTTCAGGTACTATATCAAAGATGGAACAGCTGTTAATAATATGGATGGAAAATCAGATTCAGAAGCAAGTGCCTCTGTGTCTAATGACCATTCAGGCAAAAGCAACAAGTATTTATAAAGATATTAAGGATAAGTACGGCAAACCCCAACCCAAGTTTGTGGTAAGCAACGGGTGATTTAATAGGTTCAAGCATCGCGTCGGTTTCCACAACATTAAAGTATGCAGTGAAGTCACCAGTGCCGATTCTGCAGCTGCAGAGAAATTTTTTATGATGTGTTGGAAAAAATTATTGATGAAGGCAGGCTATTCAATGCAGCAAATTTTTTACTTTGATGAGACTGCTCTGTATTGGAAAAAAATGCCGGATCGAACATACATTGCCAAAGAGAAAAATACAATGCCAGGTTTTAAGGCGTCAAAAGATAGGGTCATGATCTTGCTTGGGACTAATGCAACGGGACATAACAGATTAAAACCACTGCTTGTGTACCATTCTGGAAATCCTTGTGAATTTATGGGCATCAATAAAGCCACCCTACCTTTGCATTTCCGATCGAACCAGAGAGCATGGATAACTATCTCTCTTTGAGGATTGGTTTAAATGCTGCTTCATTCCCGAGGTACAAAAATATTGTAAAGACAACAACGTTCCTTTCACAATTTTGCTACTATCAGATAATATTCCTGGACAGTCTACGCATCTAGATGATTTCAATTCGAATGTGAGAGTCATATTTCTACCGCCAAACATAACTTCACTCATCCAAACTATGGATCAGGGTGTTATTTCGAATTTAAAAGCATACTATTTACGCACAAAGTTTGCTTGGACATTGTCTGCAATAGACTATGAAAAAAATTTTATGTTAAGAGACTTGGAAATCTTACAATATTTCCATGCCATCTTAACCATTAATAATGCTGGTCGGAAATTACTAAAAGTTGTTTAAATGGTGCATGGAAGAAAATATGCCCACTGCACATAAAAGGCTTCGAAGGATTTGAAAAAGACAAATCATATGAAGAGGTTACATAAGATTGTGAAAGGTTACAGAGCTACTTCAGTTGGAGGTTGATGCCAAAGATGTTGAGGAGTTAATAGAGGAAGAAGAGAAGGAATTATCTAACAAAGAACTTATTGACTTGCAGGCAGTAATAGTGAAAGAAGAAAATGCTGATGAAGCTCAAGATGAACCAAATGAGTAGCTGAGATGCTTCATCACCAGAGAGATGGCAATGATATTTTGTGAAATTGCATGCATCGGCAATGGTGAGGTTTGAGAAGGTGGATCCTGACAGCGAATGATTCTTAAAAGTTAACAGAGGGGTGAATGATATGCTTGCTTGCTACAAAGAAATCTACGATGAAAAGAAAAAAGCCACCTTCGAGTCATCCATTAATGTTCTTTCGTAAAGTTGAGCAGCCGACCCCTTCTAAATCTCCACAGCCCTCAACCTCCGCAGCAGCAGCATACTTATCAGCTGAAGAAATCGATTCTGGCAACAATGCTTGAGAGGTAAAACTTACTGACGTTATGCCTGTCTCCTTTTTTTTTTTTTTGCAATTTTATAATTTTTTTAAATTGCACGCTTTTGTAATTTTTCCCATGCATGAGATAAAAAATTGAATGAATACAATGAATAATTCTATTTACATGTTCGTCGAACATTTATTTTTTGATTCAATCAATTCAGTGAGCACAGTTGCCGAGTGCTGCACAAGCATGGGGGAAATTCCCCGACTCACGTACCGTTCTGCGGAACGCAACCCTTACGTAAGTCAGGGAATTCCTGTACATATCATACTATGATTGATAAATAACATTAAAATTCAGATGTTATTAAATAAAATTTTTTTTTAAAACATTAAAGAAAAAAAACATATATCTGTGCTTTATTTTGAATGGCTGATTTTTCATTCAGAGGAAAGGGGGTTGGGGAAGAAGTAGAGGTCTGCCTACATTTTTTATTTTTACCCAGCCCGGCCAGAGCCCAAATTTGTTTTTCAAATTTATTTCTCACCAAAACCAATTTTTATCCTACCCCAATTGAAATTTTTTATATAAATAAAATCGCTAGCATTACTTTGAAGTTTCATAATAATAAAAAAAAAATAAACTTTCAGATTCAAAATTCAATATTAATAATTATCAATATTATATAAAAAAGAAAATGTAATAAATTTTCATTTACCATATTTAATATAATTCCAAAACGAATATCGATTACGCAAAATCCGTACACTACCGTTCACGGTGTGGACTAAATAACGTGATTCATCCGACTAGCACACCTTCCAGTCTTCTGACGTCTCCAACTTGCATGCTCTTTGCACCAGGCGAGTATTTTATGCTGATGAACCTTGGTTAGGAGAGGATGCCGTAGGGGTCGTCTGCTGTTATAGCCCATACATGCCCATACATTCACCTCTACTTAAATTAAAAATATATAATTGAATGTCACTGTATGAATGATGTGTAAGTAGGGCTTACAATACCGAGATCGCTGTCATGTTTTTCCGGTATTCAAACACTGGTATTGATAGAAAAATACCGATTTTTCAGTACTAATTTAAAAAATAATTGTTTATGATTTATTCACATAAATCGACAACAGTAAATCATTAAAATTGCTGAATTTGCAAGTGAGGGATTGTTAAATACAGTACAAATGTAACGGAAACCTGAGAACTCCGTGAAACTCAGATTTGATTTCCTCACCAAGCTTAAATGTCAACCTGTTTCTTTCGTTAATATGGATATAGTGCCATAAAATGTCAAAAAGGTAATATATTTTTTATTAATTTTATATTTAAAGGTCTAATGGACACAAATGTCTTTGTAAAACACAGAAATGGAAGTGGTCTTCAGTGTGGTTTTATTATTCGATAGAAAAAAAAATGTTCAAAAGAAATTCTATGTGTTGGGGGATTTACAAGTGGGCTCCATACGCATTTTAAAGAAAATACACGTTGAACTGGGTGGTTATAAAATAAGTTTCCCTATTCAGGAGACCCTAGTGTCAAAATGGTTACAGTTAATGCTGTGAAAATCAGTGGGTATGTCATTTAGGGTATGGAGAAGCGATTTGTAGAAGAAAAAAAATTTGTTGATTTCTGCCACCAGGGGGAAAATGGTGCTGCACACATATAAAAGTTGTCATTTACTTCAAGACACGCTGCTTATGCAAATGACATCCTGTTAGATAAAAGCAGAGAGGCCAATGCAATGTCAATAACCATTATGACTCTTAGAAAAAAGGAATGTGCTCTTTTAGTAAAACTTTTATACCAGGATAATAGTAATGCTAATGCAGCACTACGTGAATATCGGAAACTTAAAGGTTTGCGTAAAGAACCTTTGATGTCAGTGGGACTTCAAAAACTAATAAAGAAATTTTAAGCGACCAGGTGGGGCTTCAAAAACTAATAAAGAAATTTTAAGCGACCGGGGAGTTAGGGGTAATTCCAGGAAGGGGACTGGACGACCACATATTGGAATGGAGGTGGTGGATAAAGTGGTGGTTGCAATGGTCAGAATGTGAAACACTACCAGTCAGTAGGGCCAGAGGTGTGTCAAGAGACTTGAACCTTCCTTGGTCTCTTGTACATAAAGTGCTTTGAATAATTTGATGCTAGTTCCCATACAAGATTCACGTAATGCAATAACTAAAGTCTTGTGACTTTAGTTATTGCAACAATGAATCGACTTTGCTCTACGATTTCTGGCTCGTATGGAACTTGACGATACATGGGCTTGAATGATCTTGTGGTCTGATGAGACACATTTCATTCTTCATGGGGCTGTAAATGCACAACCCAAATAGGGAGAACTTCTCGTCTATCTGCTGTGCATGAAAGACCAGTACAAAGTCCATATG